>NC_028639.1:40631394-40713777 GCF_001406875.1 Solanum pennellii | reverse complement strand
TCCATTTCTAATTTTAGCATAAGTATAACTTTTCTTTGTGCTAGTATTGATTTATTACATACTAGCATATCATTTAACAGTACATGTCATCTTACTTTAACAATGTAGACCAACACATATTCATTAAATGAAACAAATGATCATATAATATCAACCATGTGCGAGTTCATCATATACATATCATATACCATCATAAGCATATTCATACATAAGAACATCCTCCTAAGACTTCTTTCAAGACTAACTAGTGCAATGTTTAGGTAGAGTCTCATACCCCTACCTAGACTAAGTTAAACCCCTTAGGTTATCGTAGTTAGAGTTCATTACTTTAATTTATTTTACCTTTTTGGGACATATTGCTCTAACATACATAGACAACATGAGCTATGTGGAATCCGGTTTCATGGAACCCTACACCGAAAGAAGGCGAACTACTTGCAAAGGTAGTACCAAAGCATGAACATAGCAACTACGTGGATCCACTAGCTAGTATTCCTTTGGGGGCAACATATTTCAAGAACTAGGAGATATAGTTGGGACCCTCTTTATGCAACATGCATTGTAGTGTCCAATCTCAAGAGTACATTAGTGATCCTCCCTTCCCAATGAGTGAAGGGACATTCTTTACTCTAGTTCACTCGGTGCTAAGCTAGAGTCCCTTTTGAAATGTCTTTAATGTACTTATTGATCATCATAGCTTAATGTAGGTCATAGGGTCTAAATATCTCAATAACAATTGCATGAGTTAAATCCTTTCATTACAATTCATATTAGTGAGGTTAGCACATTTACATATCACTTCATGATAAGGCACATTGGTAAATCATTCACCATCCTTATAACATATACAACTTAGCCAACGCCTCACATACCATAGTCAAGTCATTTCAATTCAACATCATAGCAACCCTATACATCCTAATACAAGGCATACTCCAATGCAACATCATGACTTAATCAAAATTAACTATAATTTGAAGAAAAGAATATGGATTAGAATACTTACCAAGTCTCCTTCATAATAAATCATCAAGGTCTTACAATCAACCCTTAATTAAACCAAATAAGGGTATAAAATAATCATAATTAAATGAAAAACATGATAAATATCCTAAAATAATCATTACATCACAATTCAATACTAGTTGGTAGATTAAGACAAGACACTAGGTCAAAGTGACAACATACTTTATAACGTAGATCAATTCTCAATAAGTAGCATGAAAACTAAATAAATCACCATAATTTATTCATGATTAGTATAAAAACATCATTTAGTAGCAATTCAACTAATAACCAAATCAATTTAACCGATACAATATAATTCATATCAAGATCATAACCTAGGGTTAAGGGGTAAAGGTCATCTTCTACAAACTAGACCAAACCATCAAGATATATCATAATTAAATTATAATACATTTTAATATATTCATAATATCCAAAACAAATAATAAGAAATCAATTCATAACATAAATTTCGAGATTGGAAAAGACCCACTAGAAAACCCAACTTTTGAAATCAATTTGATGGAACCCTTTAAGGAAGGATATCTCAAAGGTGAAAGATATATCATACCATTTTTATTGATTAAGATTTATGGTGAAACCTTACTCTTTGGATACCTTAAACCCTCCCCCAGCTTGGTCTTCAATGGTGTTCTTCACTACAGAGAGAAAGAAGAGAGAAGGAATAGAGTTAGGGTTTGTGAGTTATGAGAGCTTAGATTAGTTTAATGGGGTTGGTATCTTTACATGGGGTGTTAATTAACTTAATTTGACTTCCCTTAACCCCCAACAAATTACCTAACACTTTAATTAATTAATTGGAACCACTAAAAATGTGCAGCAAATTCAAGCCCTCAAAGACGAGACGTCGACCAACGGTCTGTCTGTGAGTCGATGATCTGCCAAAACAGGTCCTTCAGATTTTTGACTAATTTTTAGTCAATGGATGGCATCGAATCCCCGTCCATCCATACACGTTCTGTCACCTCCCTTCGTGGGTGCACGCTACCTAGGCAGTCCTTGACTCAAAATGCAAGGGTCCTCATCAAGGGCCTCTGGTTGGTCGTTGGGGAGTAGTACCTAGATGTTTCAACCATGAATCAACTTAAACACATGTTAGACACCCTTCCATCAATTTTCATCATTTTCAGACTTCAAAAAGATAGTCAAATAGCCTAAGACACACCAATACCTCATTGAACTAGTATTCGTACGTCATGGACATTCTTGGACATTTTGGTTTCTAGACTTTCTAAATGACTTATATTCATTGAAATGTACCTTAAAACAGTGTCACACATTATGTGTAACAACCCAAAAAAATGGATATGCTAAGTAATGCTTAATGTGTCTAGAATGCCTACGATTAGACTAGGTTCACACGGATGATGCGCTTAGAACCAGACCTCTTAACACTTGCGACATCCAAGCCAACTAACTTGTGGAGTTATTTGAGCTACAAAAGATTGCGTCCAGTCATGTACGGCTCCCGAATATAAAGATTTACTCGGATGAGTCTTTACCGGACTTAAAAAGGGGAAATCTTAAGTTTGGAGGGTCTAGTGGTAAAATGGTATTTTTCCAGTCTAAGGGTAGTATATTAATTACCCTAAATATGTAATTAATTATACAATTAATAAGGTGGAGGGGCATTTTAGGTAGAAAGGGCCGAAATTGCCCATTGAGCAAAATCTTGCTCCACCCGAGTTCGAACCTAGGTGGGAGCAATGATTTAACTTGATTATTTATATTGGTGAATTAATTAATTAATATTTATATTATTATTTATGAAAAATTAAAATCAGATTATTATTATTTATTAATTAATTAATGGGGCAGTTAGGGTCGGGTCGACCCGGAGGGACCCGTTTTCGTGATGGGGACGTCACGGGTTTGAACCTCGACGGAAGCAACATATAAGTGGATTAAATTGAGGTTTATAATCTGATTTGGTAAGGGAAATATGGCCATTTCACTAAAATAATTGAATCAAATTTTTAATGTTTGAAAGAGTCCTAGTTGTCTAAGTCTAAATTACTTCACCTAATCCTAAGCCACTCACCTCCTTCACGTTCATCTCTCTCTTTCACGTCTATATCTCTTTCCTTTCACACTTTCTTTCTTGCTGCCAAACGTGAGAAAAAAAATTCAGAAAACAAAAGTTCTTCACACTTGAAGAACTTGCACACAAAAAACAAACGAGAAAGTAATCCGAAAATGTTATGAAACAGGTAAATACGCTAGTCGGGTAAGGTGTGAGTTTCGGGATTGGACGTGAATTTGGAGAAGTTTTGGGCAGCAAGTTCAAGTGGTGAACAACGTTAAAATCAGGTATGGATTTTATAACTCTTGGCCCCTTTCCCAAGAGACCCTTAAGACTCAGATAATTCTATTTCGAAACTAGGATTGTTCCCCATTACATGTTCCTTGTCTCTAGCTCGTATCACTGATCTTAGGTTGGTATGTTTGCTGGTAAATTAGGTATGAAGTGTGATTTTAGTGATAATATGTTCATGATTATGTGTCCGAAATTGTATGAAAGATGAAGTATGTCTGCTGAAATTTCGTGAAATATGTATGTGTATGCCGTGACATGATTTTCGGTTTTAAGCCTTAAAAATGATATGTTTTTATGGTTGAATTCAATGTGCGAATGTTGGTGTAAATCATGAGGTGTAAAAGTGGTGTAATGTTACTACATTTAATGGTAATTATTGGCTGAATTTTATCATAAAAAGATTACACTTAAAGATGCACCAAATGATCCACGAAATGCCTTAAGAAATAAGGTATGAATGATGATTAAAAGAAGTTGAAAATAGTGAACAAATTTCCAGCATTTGGTAGGTTGGGTTCCCCCAAACAAAGTGGTACAAAATGTAATGAAAAATGAATGTAAAATAAGTGGGATCACTAATTATTGAACCCAACAAAATCATTACATGAAAGCTACAAAACAAATCAACAAAAGATTGACAGGAAAATGGATTGGTAGAGAACAAATTTCCAGCTTGCTGGAAATTTGGAGTCTCAGCGAAGGATGAGGAAAATTAGCTTTTTTTAAAAAAAAAAATTAATGTGAGGTCATTGGGGATTGAACCCATGACCTCACCAAATGAAAATTGCATAAAAATTTAATGAGAAAAATGAAAGGAAAATAGATGTTGTGAGTGGTGATTGAAACCACAACCTCTTGAGTGGATGAGAGAGTAAGGAGAAAAATAAAGGAGAAAATAAATGTGGAGAGTGGGGATTGAACCCACAACCTCTTTGATAGGTGAGAAAGTTAAGAGATCAATTAAAAAAAAATAATGAGCTTGTGGGGGATTGAACCCACAACCTCCTTGCTTTAAAACGGAAAAGGAGAGTAGAACAAGAAAGATATATTATGAGGTTGATGGGAATCAAACTAGGGTCTCCCAAATATGAAAAATGCAATTATCATGTTTAAAATTAGATTAAGTATTGTTCAAGGGATTAGAAATTGGGTTCCCTTGCTAAATTTCGTATTGACACATAAGTCATACATAAACAAATATTTAATGAATGCTGCCTCTAAAGATCGAAATCAATACCTTTACATATCTACAAGATGCATAAGTCTTGTACCACATAATCTTGGGTAAACATGAATCACTTAGACAATCTATCAATGAAGCCTCATGGCTTGTATATGTGGACTCATAAGTCTAGCATACGTTTCAAAGTAAGTAAGCCTAAGATGTATGTGATAAAATGATGTAACCCTAGAAGGGTTAAGTAAG
The DNA here is from genome assembly GCF_001406875.1 of Solanum pennellii. Taxonomy (NCBI): domain Eukaryota; kingdom Viridiplantae; phylum Streptophyta; class Magnoliopsida; order Solanales; family Solanaceae; genus Solanum; species Solanum pennellii. The sequence goes on along the minus strand of NC_028639.1, from coordinate 40,709,005 downwards.
AGTGTGAAACACACTGAATGTCCAAGTGCATTGGCATATGATGAAATGACTATTCACGTGAAGGGGTGAGAAATTATGAAAAGAAAATGTGTTAAAGTTAATGAATGAGGTGACAATATGATAAGAGGCTAATCTCAAAAGATGAGAGAAATCTCAAATGATCCTAAGTAAATGTTACCAAAACATACTTACCTGTGGGAGTGTAAAGCTAATGAAGAGAAAACTCTCAATGAACACTCTAATGAAAGTATTGATGTTAATGCGTACTTAATACTAACGATGAGATGAGAAATCATCTAATGAGTTATGATGTCATCATTCTAGAAGCCAGCTTGCATGATGTATGAGTTGAATGTAATGGAACTTTATACTAAGAACCCATAGGTTAGCTATGAGTGGTGAAGCCTTCCTTCGCGAATGGCGAAGGTTCACGTAACGCTCATGAGATGAGACTGTCCCGCATGCTGGGTATGGGTCTCATTATATCTCCTAGTCTTTGAACCTTCACTACAAATATAGGGATCTAGAAGGGTTCAATTCCCTATATACGCTATCATGTTTTGGTTCACATTTGCAAGTGATTCCACCTCTTTTCGGTGTGGGGATTACACACTGGATTTCATGATGCTGACGTTATCTAAGTCGATTAAGGTTAAACTTCCCAAATAAAGAGTAAAGCCAGCCTCAACAAATGCACATAATAAAATGAACGATACCAAAGGTGTTAGAATTGGATAATTTAGAGGTGAGCTAGATTGAAGTAATAACACTAAGTTATTCTTGGTCATTGCACGACAATCCCGACGAGAGTCTTAAACTCCATCCAAGGTAGGACTGGTGGCTACTCTAGTATATGAAAGAATGAAATTGAATAACGTATGAATGAATGAAGCAGGCAGTGTGTTTGTTAAAGAAGGCTCCTTAGTTGAGGTCTCATATGTTGAGCCCTCATTTTGGGAAGTCCTAATGGCAATTCCATGATTCCAAGGTCTCATGGCATGTGAAAGAATGACAAGAAATATGTGATACGATATGTGTAATATGTTATGTGTTGTTTGCAAAATGATAAGTATGATGATGCATGTTACTCTTATGCAATGACTTTCCCAATCCGAAATTGGCAAGTCCACTTATTTGACTTTCCATAATTCACATTGATAGGGAAGATCTCTTCTCAATCATGCATTTCCTTTGTGTGCATTCATATACCCATACATAGTACAAGTGTGTACTAATCCCATACAACTCTACATTTTTAGGTACAGACACAGGTGGACGTTAGAGCTTATAGGTTAACGCTGAAGCTATCCAGACGTGGAGCATTCATATGGATTTGGTAGGCCATCATGCTTTCGAGGACGCTTGCCCATTATATTCTAGTTTAGATATAGGTTTGAGTTAGTGGAGTATGTTCCACTAGCGTTTCTTTCTAATCTTGTTTCAGACATTGTATTGGTGCCATTTTTGGAAGTATACATTTAATACAGTATGGAACTATTTCTTTCATTTGATGATCTTAATATTAGATGGTTTATTGTGAACTTTTATGAGTTTGAGTAGAATGTCTTATATGAATGTTAAGTAAAGAAAAGTTCAAATGTTCCGCAAAAATTAACCTAGATGAAATAACGATGACGTATGTAGGCTCATCTGCGACCTTTGAGAGGTCAAAAATGCCGATCTCGTCTGGGGTCTAGACTTCGGTCCTGACAAAGTTGGTATCAGAGCGTTAGGTTAAATTTCGAGGGTAATTAGTTCATATCAAAGACATTGAGTAGTTTCTAAGTCATGGTAGTGAACTGCACCACTATCCTGAGTTAGAGACTACATGATGCGTTGGACAAATTCCCTTCTTCTAATCTTATTGTGCCTCTTGCTAATGTCTGATTTCTTGGTGTTATGTGTGTGCCTAACATCAATTCTTATTCTTTTAAGAAAATGAACACTAGAAGGAATGTTGTTAAGGGGAGAGGAGGAGCAGCTGGTGGGGGTAACCAAGTTTCACCCCAGGCTCAAATTTAAGGAGTGGCCATGCCAGTTAACCCAGCTGGGTTGATTCATGCCGAGGTGCGAACCGCCTCGGCTAAGATGTCTCAAGCCATCACTATGCAGGCCCAGGCTATGACGGCCCAGGACAACAGACAGGATGTTCAGCGGAAGAATACGCCCGTACGTAGCATGGCAGACAGATTACGGGATTTTACAAGGATAAATCCTCCAATTTTCACAGGGTCAAAGACTTCATAGGATCCCTAGGAGTTTATGGATGAGGTATATAAAATCTTGGTGGCCATGGGGGATACAAATACCGAGAAGGCTGAGTTGGCTTCCTATCAACTCAAGGATGCTGCACAGTCTTTGTGAAAGATGTGGTACGATAGCCGAGCTTCGCGCGAAGTTCAGGTCATGTGGGAGCTGTTTTAAGACAGTCTTCCTGGAGAGATTCTTCCCTAGAGAGATAAGGGAGAACAAGGTTGAGGAATTCATCAACCTTAAGCAGGAATCTATGACAGTCAGGGAGTATTCCCTGAAAACTTTTAGATTATACATGTATGCCACTTCCCTTGTATCTAACAGCAGGGATGACATAAGTAGGTTCCTCATATGAATCACAGGAGATCTGAAAGAGAAGTGTCAGGATGCAATGCTCCACGATAACATGGACCTCTCCAGGTTGATGGTGCATGATTAGCAGGTAGAGGACAGTCGGAAAAAGATGGGGGTTTGTGATGTTAGGAGGCCTAAACCTTTTGATCAAGAAGGTCCTAGTAATGGTGACAATAGGAACAACTTCGGTGTCCGTGATCATGCCAGAGTCAAAAAGGGCCATCAGAGTTCAGGGAACTCTATCTTTCATAGGAGTGCATCACCTAGAGGAGGCAGACCCGAGCGCAAGAAGGGCTATGAAGGCGATGTGCGGCATCCTAGAAAGGACTGCGCCATGTTTTGCCGTTCTCATAGTGGACAGTGAATACAAAGCACTAATGCCTGCTTCCGTTGCGGAAAGAACGGGCACATGGTCAACGACTGCCCAGAAAACAGGATTCCGGCTTGAGGTAATGCTCAGCCTAGGGCTAATCCACAAGGTGCAGCAGTAGCCGAGCCTCCTAAGTGAAATAGGTTCTACGCCCTGAAGGGCAGGGAGGAGCAGGAGAAGTCCTCTGATGTGGTCACAGGTATGCTGCAAGTATTCTCAAATTGTGTTTATTCCTTACTTGATCAAGGGTCTACTCTTTCCTTTATGACTCCTTTGCTTGCTCTCTCTTTTGAGATATTGCCAGAATTTTTGCATGATCCTATAGTGGTTAGTACACAATTAGGAGATAATGTATGAACTGATAGAGTATACAAGGATTTCGCTATAGTTGTATGTGGTAAGACTATGTATGCAGATTTGGTTGAGTTACCAATGAACGATTTCGATATTAGGCTTGGCATGGACTGGCTTCTTAGTTGTTATGCTTGTATGGATTGTCGTAGTAGGGTAGTAAGATTTCGTTTCCCTAATGAAGTAGAGCTAGTCTTGAAAAGGGGTACTATTCGAGTCATCCTAATCCCTTGATTTCGAACTTTAAGGCCAATAAAATGATGTCCAAAGTATTATTGTGTCATCTTGTGAGTGTTAATAATTTAGATCATGACATTCCTTCCATAGACTCAGTACCTGTAGTGAATGATTTCCCTGATGTGTTTCCTGATTATTTTCCTGGAGTTTCTCCCCCTCAAGAGATTGACTTTGGTATCGACTTAGAACCTGATACTAAACCAATTTCGATTTCTACTTACAGAATGGCTCCAGCTAACTCAAAGAGTTGAAGCTGCAGTTAAAAGATCTCACTGATAAGGGTTCATTCAGTCAACCATATCCCCTTGGGGCGCTCCAATGTTGTTTGTGAAAAAAAAAGATGGAACTCTTAAAATGTGTATCAATTATCGGCAGCTCATCAAAGTCACTATTAAGAATAAGTATCCACTTCCCAGAATAGATGACTTGTTCGACCAACTCCAAGGGTCTAATTTGTTCTCGAACATTTTTCTTTGTTCAGGGTACCATCATCTTAGGGTTAGGGATGAAGATATTCCAAAGACAGCCTTTCGTACCCATTGTGGTCATTACGAGTTTCAGGTTATGTCATTTCGTCTCACTAATGCCCCTGCTCCATTTATGGATCTCATGAACAGAGTCTCTCATGAATACCTTGACCCTTTCATCATAGTATTCATTGATGACATTCTCATCTACTCTAAGCCCAAGGAAAAATATAATCAGCATTTGAGACTAACCTTGCAGGTACTTAGACAACATTAGTTGTATGCCAAATTCAGTAAGTATGAATTGTAGCATAGATCAGTGACCTTCCTGGGTCATGTTGTGTCCCATAAAGGTGTGGAGGTAGACCCCAGGAACACTGAGGCTATTAAGAATTGGCCAAAACCTCTTACTCCCACAGATATCTGTAGCTTCTTGAGATAGGCTCGTAATTTTCGTAGATTTGTGGAGGGTTTTTCTTCCATTGATGTCCCACTCACAGCTTTGACGAAGAAGAAAGTCAAGTTTTAATGGACGTTGACTTGTGAGAAGAGTTTCTAGGAGCTCAAGAGCAGACTCACTTCAGCCACGGTGCTTACATTGCCTAAGTGTGGTGAGAATTACACTATTTATTGTGATGCATCCAGGGTTTGTTTAGGTTGTGTTCTTATGCAGTGTGGTAAGGTGATAGCTTATGCGTCCAGACAGCTCAAGGTTCATGAAAAGAATTATCCCACTAATGACCTGGGTTTGGCAGCTGTGGTGTTTGCACTGAAACTGTGGAGGAGCTACTTGTATATAGTGCATGTGTATGTATTCACATACCACAAAAGTCTCCATTACGTTGATATACCGTGGTTTCACGGTATTATTAATACTTTTTCCTTAAGTTTAGTGTGTCCAAAATCCTTTTTAAGCTAAGTTTTATATAAGTTTCTCTTTGTTTTGCAGGAAATCTGTCCAAAGATGAATGCGTAGATTTTGAGCGAAAAATGCAGAAGAGACCATCTACGGAGCTTATGACGGTCCGTCGTGCCTGTGAAGGTCCGTAGGTGGCAGCGTAGTGCAGCTGCTGAAGGAAGATGGGGAAGTCTGACCAAGTGTGGGGTTACGCAGCTTGTGACGGTCCGTCGTGTCTATGACGGTCCGTCCTGCAGGTTCGTCATGAAGTTCAGAGAAGTAATCCCAGTACCCAGATTTCAAGAGCTGAAGTGTTTTGGAACGAAGACCCTCGACGGACCGTTGTGCCTATGACGGTCCGTCATACTTGCCGTCGAGGGTAATGAAGAGAGCAGCAGAAGAAATTTCACAAGTATGGGACGACGGAGTCCATGACGGTCCGTCGTGACCATGAAGGTCCGTCGCGTGGTCCGTCGACCCAGCCGTGTTTTGGCAGATTTCCAACAAATAGAGTCCTTGTTTAATTAGGTTTTTATTTTCTATAAATAGTTCGAAAAACCTCGTTTTAGATGTCGGAGTCTGGACCTTTGATTATGAGGTTACACTCCAGACCATTGTTATGCTCTGTATTATTAGGTTATTTTGAGATTCTTGCAAGTGATTGTTGGTGATTTTTTTTTGATTAATCAAGCGAACTTTCGGATTTTTCTCTTTCTCATTGAAGTAAGTACATGAATTCTTATATCATATATTTTAATATTGTGATTATGACTATGGGTAACTAAACTCCATAACTAGGGTTGTGGGAACCATAGGCAAATAATGAGATAAAACCTAACTAAAATAACAATTCTAGAATAGTGTCTTGCATGTATTAATAATTCTTTCGCTTAGAAGTCTTTTTAACGGATGGCCAACGTTAGAACTCGCCTTAATGCTACTTGCCGGACCAAGGAGGTAGATAATAGGAAAAGAATTATCAACATAGATTTAGTGTATACTATCTAATAGGCTAGTATTGATTGGTACGGGGTAATAACTGAGTAAAATATAGAATGCGATGCTTAATATGAGGTAAAGATAAGGTTTAGGAAAGCAACACAGCCGGACCAAGGTGCGGAGTGAAATTTTCTAGATGCCGGACCAAGGATTTAGAAATACAAAACTTATCACTTTGCATGCAAGATACTAGGAAAGAATTGTTATAGTTAGACTTATCAAGTTATGAACTTGTGGGGAACACGTAAACCCTAGTTACTTTCATTGATTGATTAAATTCCAACATTCAAAGTTGTTAAGTGTCTTTTTCAAGTTCGTTATTTATTTTCACTCATTTAGAAATATAAACCCCCCTTTTGATGTTCTTACTTTCCAAGGAAGTCATTGACCAAACAATAGTAATAACAGGGTGAAGTTAAGTCTATACTATTTTCCTCGTGGGAACGATCTCAACCTCACTAGTTGGGTTATTTACTTGACACGACAGCTTTACTTCTTATTTGAGAAGTAAGTTTGAGCGTATCAAATTTTGGCGTCGTTGCCGGGGAAAGTAGCTTTTAAATTAACTTGAACTTATTACTATAGTTTAGTTGATATTTTCTTGATTTTACTTTGTTTTATTGTTTTTGATTTATGCAGAACCACCCTCTTTGTATGCCAAATACACGGAGAGGAAGAGGCATACCATCTTGATGAAGTCTGAGTAATCAAGTATCCTCAGTCGTGCCGCGACGTTAAATCAGCCGCTTGTTGGGAGGCAACCCAATACTTATAGGTTTTTTATTTCTTTTTCTTTTTATTAATGGTAGCATCCGTCGTGCCAGGTATGTCTTTCTGTTATTTTCAAACTAGGGCACACGCGACGACTGTCATCTTGACGACGTTCCGTCCTGCACAACTGTTCTGGTTGTCAGAGACCCCTTTCCTAAGGGTCTCTCTCTATTTTTCTAAGTGTCCTCTGACAGACACCTATGACGGACCGTCTTACCTGTGACGGTCCGTCCTGCATGACCGTTTCAATGGTCAGAGACCCCTCTCCTAGGGGTCTCCACATTTCTCTCAAGTGTCCTGTGACGGACACCTATGACGGACTGTCTTACCTGTGACGGTCCATCCTGCATGACCGTTTCAATGGTCAGAGACCCCTCTCCTAGGGGTCTCCACATTTTTTCAAGTGTCCTCTGACGGACACCCACAATGGATCGTCGTACCTATGACGGTCCATCCTGCACATACCGTCATGCTAGGCAGAGACTCTCCATCAGAGTTCTCCATATATACATAGTCTAAGTAAGACACGACGGACCCCATGACGGTCTGTCATAGCCACGACGAGCCGTCACCAGGCCCGTCGTGTGTCACTGTTACTATAGTATTGTCATTTTATTTTATTTTTTTTTGTGTGGTTTTGCTTCTCTTGTTTGCTACTTCTCGTACTAATAATGATCCTTTACAGCTCCTATCTACTATGGCACCCAAGCAAGACCGAATCTACGCACGCGGGAGATCGATGTCTGTCGCCCCGTCTGCCCTTATGGTCATTACCTCTGATGATGAGTGTGACCCCGAGTACGTGCCCACAGGCACTTCCACCCCTTCCCGTGCTTCACGTGTCACCAGAGCAACACCAAAAAGGTGGCGTCCGGCGTAGTCACTGCCTCCCAGTCTGAGGAGGAGCGCACACTGACCGGCACACCTTCTGGGTAAGCCACCAATGAAGAAGGAGCGCCGTGAGATGGAGGCTGCGAGGAGAGCCTCGCTTACTAAGGAGGAGGCGCGCCTGAAGAGAGTTCGAGAGTTAGCTGCTGGGGCGCCTAGCTCCAGAACTGTGGAGATAGTGGGAGGCACTGCTGATGGTGCTGTTGTTGCTGAGGACATCACTGAGGGTGTCCGGACTACAGAGGTAGTGGGTTCCGGGGAACCAGACCCACCAGCTTGCTGATCGTCGGCGCTTTACGCCACAGGTTTGCTTCACCTACCACTCTAGTATTTCAATTTTTATGCATTGGGGACCACTGCTGTCTTTTTGTTGGGGGTGGGGTAAATGGAAAGTGAGTGCTAGGGTGAAGTCTGAGTAGCCCAATTCACTATCCTCTTTTGGATTTTTCTTGCCTGTGTTCTTTTTCCCCAAAAGACTAATTACTTTTTCTGTTGAACCGGCATGTCTATATCTTTTGTACATAGTTTAATTCTGGAGCATGATGGCTAAAATGATATCCTGATAAACTGGAAAATGATGCATGACTAGGCATAGTAATTGATAAATGTGTGGCTCTAAGCATGACATAGAGGTACACCACTGCATGACCCTAAGTCAAAGATTCGAACTAGGTGTCTGATAATCTGGTATAGTGATGAGATGTCAAGTGAGTGTGAAGAAGATTTGAATAGTCCACTATTTGTACTGAGCTAGAACTTTCCTAGTTAGTCCTGCTAAAAAGTAAGTTGTAGTAGACAATTAGGAAAGGATCATAGGCCATTATTCAATATAGCCCATTTTTAGCCTAAATAAAAGAAAACCAAATTTATCCTTCTTTGATCCAAATAATTTGAACGTAAATTAGACCTTTCTTTCTCAGCCCAACTGATCTTTTCTGGGAATAATGTGTTGGCCCTGGTCCCTGCACCTCAGTTTATGCCAAAAGCATAAGTTGAGGGTGGCTAATGCAGTAAAGAACCTTTTTATGGCCGTGAACCAACTTTGGGTATTGTGTTCCTTGATTCATGGCAAAGCCATGAGTTGAGGGTGGCTATTATGAGGAATGCTCTGGAACGTGGGGTTGAAAGAACAAAGAGAGAGAAAGAACAAAAGTAAAGTGACTCGAGAATTAGTTGAAAGAAAAGTAAAGAAAAAGAAGTATATACAAGAAATACAAGCAAGAAAAGAAGAGAGTCACTTACACAAATGAAGAAAGAAGAGAACATAGCAAGGTGAAAGAATATGTGAAACTGGGCGAGATAAAATGATAGAAAGGGGAAGGTTTAGCCAATATGTCAAGGAGGCAAAAAGTCACTAAAGTATACCTAAATATACCCTACCTGACCCTGAGCCTATTTTACTAGCTAAAAAAAGTCCTATCGTGATCCTAAGGGTTGTATAGCGAACTTAAGGCAGTGAAAATAAGGACAAGCTTATGGAAATAGGTATGAATGAGTGTGACTTTGTTCTGAGAGCGAGTGTTGGAAAATAATCCTTATACTCAAACTGAAATCATTGTGTGAAAAACGAGGATTTTGTTTCAAAGTGAGGACACTAGTTGCAATACCGGAATTGTTAGCACCTCGGTGAGAAATTGAAGAGGATAGGTGTTAGTGCATGGTGAGTCTGTGGCATGTTCTGATCCCACATAATTCAAGCCTAATAGTGATAGCATGCATAGATTTGATGAGATTAATCGGGATTGATAGCCAAATGATTGCAAAGGATAAAACATGGATACTATTGTACAAAGATTTCGTATTGAATCATAGTGCGTCGCTTGAGGACAAACAACGAATTTAAGTTGAGGGTGTTGATATACCGTGGTTTCACGGTATTATTAATACTTTTTCCTTAAGTTTAGTGTGTCCAAAAGCCTTTTTGTGCTACGTTTTATATAAGTTTCTCTTTGTTTTGCAGGAAATCTGTCCAAAGATGAATGCAGTGATTTTGAGCGAAAAAATGCAGAAGAGACCACCTACGGAGCTTATGACGGTCCGTCGTGCCTGTGACGGTCCGTAGGTGGCAGCGTAGTACAGCTGCTGAAGGAAGATGGGGAAGTTTGACCAAGTGTGGGGTTAAGCAGCTTGTGACGGTCCGTCGTGTCTATGACGGTCCGTCCTGCAGGTTCGTCATGAAGTTCAGAGAAGTAATCCCAGTACCCTGATTCCAAGAGTTGAAGTGTTTTGGAACGAAGATCCTCGACGGACCGTTGTTCCTATGACGGTCCGTCATACTTGCCGTCGAGGGTAATGAAGAGAGCAGCAGAAGAAATTCCACAAGTATGGGACGACGGAGTCCATGACGTTCCGTCGTGACCATGGCGGTCCGTCGCGTGGTCCGTTGACCCAGCCGCGTTTTGGCAGATTTCTAGCAAATAGAGTCCTTGTTTAATTAGGTTTTTATTTTCTATAAATAGTTCGAAAAACCTCGTTTTAGATGTCGGAGTCTGGACATTTGATTATGAGGTTAGACTCCAGACCATTGTTATGCTCTGTATTATTAGGTTATTTTGAGATTCTTGCAAGTGATTGTTGGTGATTTTTCTTGATTAATCAAGCGAACTTTCGGATTTTACTCTTTCTCATTGAAGTAAGTACATGAATTCTTATATCATATATTTGAATATTGTGATTATGACTATGGGTAACTAAACTCCATAACTAGGGTTGTGGGAACCATAGGCAAATAATGAGATAAACCCTAACTAAAATAACAATTCTAGAATAGTGTCTTGCATGTACTAATAATTCTTTCGCTTAGAAGTCTTTTTAACGGATGGCCAACGTTAGAAATCGCCTTAATGCTACTTGCCAGACCAAGGAGGTAGATAATAGGAAAAGAATTATTAACATAGATTTTGTGTATACTATCTAATAGGCTAGTATTGATTGGTACGAGGTAATAACTGAGTCAAATATAGAATGCGATGCTTAATATGAGGTAAAGATAAGGGTTAGGAAAGCAACACACGTAGCCGGACTAAAGTGCGGAGTGAAATTTTCTAGATGCCGGACCAAGGATTTAGAAATACATAACTTATCACTTTTCATGCAAGATACTAGGAAAGAATTGTTATAGATAGACTTATCAAGTTATGAACCCGTGGGGAACACGTAAACCCTAGTTACTTTCATTGATTGATTAAATTCCAACATTCAAAGTTGGTAAATGTCTTTTTCAAGTTCGTTATTTATTTTCACTCATTTAGAAATATAAACCCCCCTTTTTATGTTTTTACTTTCCAAGGAAGTCATTGACCAAACAATAGTAAGAACAGTGTGAAGTTAAGTCTAGACTATTTTCCTCGTGGGAACGATCCCAACCTCACTAGTTGGGTTATTTACTTGACACGACCGCTTTACTTCTTATTTGAGAAGTAAGTTTGAGCGTATCAAATTTTGCAGAGGGAGTTAAATCTATGTTAGCAGAGGTGGTTGGAGCTATTGAAGGACTATGACATGAATGTCCACTACCATCCGAGTAAGGCAAATGTTGTAGCTGATGCTTTTAGCAGGATGAGCATGGGAAGTACTGCCACGTTGAGGATGAGAAGAAGGAGTTGGTGAAAGATGTACACAGATTGGCCAGACTGGTTGTGCGGTTGGTTGACTCTACAAGTGGGGGTGTTTCAGTTCATCCTAGTTCTTAATCATCCTTGGTAGTTGAAGTCAAGAAGGGTCAACATCCTTATCTGGTGTTGATTGAGTTGAAGGACTCAGTGTTGTTAAAGATGAATGAGTCTTTTGTTTTGGGAGGTGATGGCATACTTAGGTACTAGGACAGGATGTGGGTACAAGATGTGGATGATTTGCGGACAAAAATTGTTGCACTGGACCTGGGTTCCAAATATTCGATACATGTAGGTTCCACCAAGATGTATCATGAACTTAAACAGATCTATTTATGGGATTGCATGTGGCCAAGTGTCCTAATTGTCAACAGGTTAAAGCAGAACATCTTAAGCATGGAGGCATTACTCAGACGATCAAGGTTCCGACTTGGAAGTGGAAGGACATTAATATAGACTTTGTGGTTGGTCTTCTGAAGACTAGGAGACTCTACATTGATGATGTTGTGAGATGTCATGGGATTCCTTTGTCTATCATTTCAGATAGAGGAGCTGAGTTTACTTCACATTTCTTGGAGAGCATTCTAGAAGAACTTAGGCACACAGTTAAAGCTTAGTACTTCTTTTCATCCTCAGGTTGATGGGCAGGCAGAGGGCACCTTTCCATTGGAGGACATGTTGAGAGTGTGTGTGATTGACTTCAGAGGTAGTTGGGACGACTATCTGCCTTTGATAGAGTTCTCATATAATAACAGTTATCACTCTAACATTAGGATGGCGCCTCTTCAGGCACTTTATTGTAGAAGGTCTACGTCTCCAGTTTGATTATTCGAGGTTTGAGAGTCATCCATTTTGGGTCCAAAGATCATTCATGAGGACTTAGAGAAGGTCAGCGTGATTAGGGACAGGTTGGCTACTGCGTACAGTCGGCAGAAGTCCTATAGAGACAACAGTAAACTACCTTTAGAGTTTGATGTTGGTGACCAGGTCTATTTTAAGATAACACCTATGAAGGGGGTGATGAGGTTTGGCAGGAAGGGGAGTTGAGTCTGAGGTATGTTGGGCCATATGAGATCCTACAGCGTGTGGGTGAGGTGGCCTATGAGTTGGCGTTGCCTGCGGATCTAGCTTCTGTTCGTCTAGTTTTTCATATATTTATGTTAAAGAAGTTCCTTGGTGATCCAACATCGATTCTGCATGTTGAAGGTTTGGGAGTTGATGAAGACTTGTCCAATGAGGAGGATCCTTTTGAGATTTTAGACCGGTAGGTAAAGCGGCTGAGAAACTAGGAGGTTGCCACAGTGAATGTATTGTGAAGGAACCATCTTATTCAGGGTGCTACTTGGGAGGTCGAGACCTACATGAGATCCCGCTACCCTCATCTCTTTAGTTCTTGAGTTTAGATTTTCTACTCCTATGTCTAAGTTCCTTAACTCCTCCATTCCTAGTTGTTATTGCCTGTCTCTGTATAATACCTATGTTATGATATGATTGGCATTGTGCTACATTATAAGAAGTTTCGTTCGGGGACGAATGTTACTAAGGGTGGGGGATAATGCAACAACCCTAAAAATGGATATGCTTAATAATGCTTAATGTGTCTAGGATGCCTACGATTAGATAGGGTTCACACAGATTGATGCGCGTAGAACCATACTTCTCAATCCTTGTGACAGCCAAGCAAACTAACATGGGGAGTTAGTTGATCTAGGAAAGGTTGGATCAAGCCATGTAGTGCTCCCGAATATAAAGATTTACTCGTATGAGTCTTTACCGGACTTAAAAAGGGGAAATCTTAATTTTGGAGGGTCTAGGGGTAAAATGGTCTTTTTCCAGTCTAAGGGTAGTATTCTAGTTACCCCAATATGTAATTAATTATTTAATTAATAAGGTAGAGGGGCATTTTTGGTCGAAAGGGCCAAAATTTCCCATTGAGCAAAATCTTGCTCCACCCGGGTTTGAACCTAGGTGGGAGCAATGATTTAACTTAATTATTTATATTGCTTAATTAATTTAATTAATTTATATTTAAATAATGATTTAATAAAAAGGAAAGTCAGATTATAATTGTTAATTAATTAATTTAATGGGGCAGTTTGGGTCAGGTTGACCCGGAGGGACCCGTTTTAGCGGTGGGGACGTCATGGGTTTAAACCTCGACCGAAGCAACATTTAAGTGGATTAAATTGAGTTTTATAATCTGATTTATTTAACGGCATTATGGTCATTTCACTAAACTAATTAAATCAATTTTTCAATGTTTGAAAGTCTTAGTTGAATAAGTCTAAACTACTTCACTTAATCCTAAGTCACTCACCTCTTTCTTTTTTATCGTTCTCTCCTTCACATCTATATCTCTCTCATTTCACACATTCATTCTGGCTGCCAAACGTGAGAAAAAAAATCAGAAAACAAAAGTTCTTCACAGTTGAAGAACTTGCACGCAAAACACAAATGAGAATGCAATCCAAAAACGTTAAGCAAAACGTAATACGCTAGTCGGGTAAGGTGTGAGTTTCGGGATTGGACGGGAATTTGGAGAAGTTTTGGGCAGTAAGTTCAAGTGTTGAACAACGTTAAAATTAGGTATGGGTTTTCTTTTTCTTGGTCGCGTTCCCAAGAGACCCTTAAGACTCAGATAATTCAATTCTAAAACTAGGATTGTTCCCCATTACATATTCCCTGTCACTAGCTCCTATCACTGATCTTAGGTTGGTATGTTTGCTGGTAGATTAGGTATGAAAGTGTGATTTTAGTGATAATATGTTCATGATTATGTGTTCGGAATTGTATGAACGATGAAGAATGTCTGTCGAAATTTCGTGAAAATTGTATGTGTATGCCGTGACATGATTTTCGGTTTTAAGAGTAAAAAATGATATATTTTTATGGTTGAATTATATGTGCGAATATTTGTGTTATTCATGAGGTGTATAAGTGGTGTAATGTTTCTGGATTATTCCTTGCTTAATATAATCATAAAAAGATTACACTTAAAGATTCACCAAATGATCCACGAAATGCCTTAAGAATTAACGTATGAATGATGATTAAAAGAAGCTGAAAATAGTGAACAAATTTCCAGAATTTGGTAGGTTGGGCTCGGCCAATCAAAATGGTACAAAATGCAACAAAAATAAATGTAAAATAACTTGGGTCACTCAGTATTGAACCCAATACATCATTACATGAAAGCTACAAAAAATTCAACAAAAGATTGAGAGGAAAATGGATTGGAAGAGACCGAATTTCCAGCTTGCTGGAAATTTGGAGTCACGGCCAAGGATGAGGAAAATTAGCTATGTTTTTTAATTATTTTTAAAATGTGAGGTCATTGGGGATTGAACCCATGACCTCACCAAATGAAAATTACATAAAAATATCATGAGAAAAATGAGAGGAAAAATAGATGTGGTGAGTGGGGATTGAACCCACAACCTCTTGAGTGGATTAGAGAGTTAGGAGAAAAATAAAGGAGAAAATAAATGTGGAGAGTGGGGATTGAACCCACAACCCCTTGGATAGGTGAGAAAGTTAAGAGATATAATAAAAGAAAAATAATGAGCTTGTGGGGGATTCAACCCACAACTTCATTGCCTTAAAACGAAAAAGGAGAGGAGAACAAAAAAGAAATATTATGGGGTTGATGGGTATCGAACTAGGGTCTCCAAAATCTGGAAAATGCAATTATCATGTATAATATAAGATTAAGTGTTGTTCAAGGCATTCGAAATCGGGTTCCCTTGCCCAATTCCGTATTGACACATAAGTCATATGTAAACAAATATTTAATGAATGCTCCCTCTAAAGATCTAAATCAATACCTTGGCATATCAACAAGATGCATAAGTCTTGTACCACATAATCTTGGGTAATCATGAATCACTTAGACAAACTATGAATGAAGAATAATGTCTTGTATATGTGGACTCATGAGTCTAGATTACGTTTAAAAGAAAGTGAGGATAAGATGTATGTGATAAAATGATGTAACCCTAGAAGGGTTAAGTAAGAGTGTGAAACACACTAAATGGCCAAGTGCATTGGCATATGATGAAATGAACATTCATGTGAAGGGGTGAGTAATTATGAAAAGCAAATGTGTTAAAGTTAATGAATGAGGTGACAATATGATTATATGCTAATGTGAAAGATGAGAGCAATCTCAAATGAGCCTAAGTAAATGTATCCAAACCGTACTCACCTATGAGATTGTAAAGCTAATGACTAATGAAAGTATTGAAGTTAATGCATACTTAATACTAATGATGGGATGAGAAATCATCTAATGAGCAATGATGTCCTCATGCTAGAAGCCAGCTTCCATGATGTATGAGTTGAATGTAATGGAACTTTATACTAAGCACCGATAGGCTAGCTATGTGTGGTGATGTATTCCTTCGGAAAGGGCGGAGGTTCATGTAACTCTAATGATATGAGACTGTCCGGCATGCCGATTATTGGTCTCCTTATATCTCCTAGTATTTGAACCTATATGCCAATATAGGGATCTAGCAGGGTTGAATTCCCTATATACGCTAGCATGTTTTTGTTCACTTTGGCCGGTGATTCCACCTCTTTTAGTTGTGGGGATTACACACTAGATTTCATGATTCTTACTTGATCTATGCAGGTTAAGGTTAAAGTTCCCAAAAAAGAATGAGGCCAGCCTCAACGAATGCACATAATGAAATGAATGATACCAAAGATGTTAGGATAGGATAATCAAGAGGTGATCTAGACTTATGTAATAACACTAGGTTATTCTTTGTCATTGCACGACAAACCCAATGAGAGTCTTAAAATACATCCTAGGTATGACTGGTGGCTACTCTAGTATATGAAAGAATGAAAATGAAGTACGGATGAATGAATGAAGCAGACTCAGTGTTTGTTAAAGAAGGCTCCGTAGTTGAGGTCCCATATGTTGAGACTTCATTTTAGGAAGTCCTAATGTAAAGTCCATGATTCCAAGGTCTCATGGCATATGAAAGAATGACGTGAACTATCTGATATGATATGTGTAATATGTTATGTGCTGTTTGCAAAATGCTAAGTAAGATGATGCATGTTAATCTCATGGCATGACTTTCCAAATCCAAAATTGGCAAGTACACTAACTTGACTTTCCATAATTCATATCAATAGGAAAGAGCTCTTCTTAATAATGCATGTCCTTGGTGTGTGCTTGAATATACTCATACTTAGTACAAGTGTGTACTAATCCCATACAACTCTATTAGGTGCTGGCACAGGTGGACGTTAGAGCTTACTTGTCGACGCTGAAGCTATCCGGATGTGGAGCATTCATCCGGATTTGATAGGCCCTCATGATTTCGAGGATGATTGCCCATTATATTCTAGCTTGGATATAGGCTTGAGTTAGTGGAGTATGTTCCACTAGAGTTTCTTTCTCATCTTATTTCAGACATTGTATCAATGACATTTTTGCAAGTATACACTTGATGCAGTATGGAACTATTTCTTTCATTTGATGATCTTAATATTAGATGGTTGATTGTGAACATTTATTAGTTTAAGTAGAATGTCTTATATGAATTTTCAGTACCAAAAATTTAAAATTTTCCACTAAAATTAACCTACATGAAGTAACGATGACGTATGTAGGCTTGTTTGCGACCTCTGAGAGGTCAACAATGCCGGTCTCGTCTGAGGTCTAGACTCCGGTGCTGACATTATGACACTTATACTAGGATCTAGAACATATCTTGCATTTTCGAAGTGTTATAGAAAGAAGATGGACTATTTTCCAAGGTAGTACCAAAACATGAACATATCATTCTAGGTGGATCCACTAGCTAGTATTTCTATGGGTGTAACATAGTTCAAGAACTAGGAGATATGCTTGGGACCCTCTTTATGCATATTGCATTATAGTCTCAAATATTTGGAGTAACATAGTGAACCTGCCTTCCCACATTAGGAAGGGACACTCCTCGCGATTAGTTCACTCGGTGCTAAGCTAGAGTCCCTTTTTGAAATGCCTTTAAGCATTTATGAATCATTATAACTTAGTATAGGGCATAGGAGACTAACCCCTTGTATATTCATAGAATTAACTCATTAGGAGTTCATGAGAATGTCCTTTAAATACAACCCTTATATGTGAGAACAGTACATTATCATCATCATGTCATAATAAGGCATGTAGGCAATTATTAACAAAGCTTATATCATTTAATTTTAAACATAATCTCACACCTTCACATAATCAATACATTTCAATTCATCATCATACCAACACCTACTTAGTACAATCATAACGCATGCTTCATTTGAACTTCATCACCAACTACAAACTATCACAATTGAAGTAAACGTTCAAGATCACAAAGTCTTACAAAATTCTCCTTCAACAGGACATCATAATTGGTGTTACCCACAACCAAAACAATTTCATACATCAATAGGTGTATTAACATCATTCAATAATAATTAGAGCAATAATTAAGTCAATTGCATCAAGACTAATAAATTAAATATGAGTTAATAACCTAGGGTTAGGTAATTCGGGTCAATTCATTATCTATTGCACAAACTAGGTTAATTTATCAAGAACTATCATAATTGAACAACAATACATCATAATGAAATAATAATTACCAAAAGAAACCATAATTAGAAGATCAATTTCGGATTAGGAAGAAACACATACGAAACCATATTTTTGAAAACCAAATTGTAGAAGAATTCATTAGGGAAAGGAATCCCAAATGTGAAAGGTTCCCATACCTTGTCAATCATTGAATATTTATTGAGAAAAGTGACCTTATTTCTGCCTTACAACCCTTATACCTTGGTCTTCTATGGAGACTTTTTTTGAGAGAGAAAGTTGAGGGGAATGAAGAGCAATTTGGGTAAATGAATTTATGAAGTGTTAAGTTGAATTTAGGCTTAGGGTAGTTTATATAATCACTTAACTAACTTAATTAACCACCCCTTAACCCCTAAATAAACCCTTATTTAGTTAACTAATTAAATGAACCCCTTAAAGCTTCAAAGTGAAAATGCAGACTGACCTACGAGACCCCGACCTACAGGTCGTAGGTCAGTCTATGTCCTTGACCCCCACCGTCCTCCACGTTTGTATTCTTGGTAAGAGACTATGAATTTTGTCCACTTTTGGAAAATATCTATGTGATGGTCCACGGAAGCATCGGCGCCCCGTCAATTGGCCTATGATCCGTTGCCTGCAACCATTGGTGAGTACTGTCTTGTGACATCTTCTTGGTCAAAATGGAAGGGTCCTCCTCAAGGTCTAAGGAACACTAGCACATCTTTTAGTCTTGACTCTAAAACTTCCTAAATGATTTATAAACATTATTTTTTACCTTAAAACAATGTTATAAACATTATACACTTATGTGAGGCTCTAGATTAGGTTTTGGACTTTCGGAGTGTTACATTATCCCCCTCTTGGGAAACATTCGTCCCCAAATGACACTAAAATCTTTTGAAAGGAAAGGATAGACTCAATACTAGCATCCAAACAACAACATATGTAACAACATTAGTTACAACTTAAATCAACATAACAACATGGAATATACTAATAGCATCTCAAAACATCAATTTCTTCATATAAGAGCTCAATATCATAACATGAGGAATTTCTTCTCAACAACATGAGCTCAATACCACGAAGGGTCACTTATGCTAAAATTTATTTAATAACACATCAACATGATCAATATTACTTCATAAAGGCAACAACATACAAAATACACAAATAAGTGCAAATCGTGAAAAAGAACATCATTTTCCATGAAAACCTCATTTTAGCAAAACTTCTTACCATAATTATTCATCTTTTCATAACAAATGAAATTAAATTTTACTCATTATTTTAGTTAATAGTAGAAACAACTAACCTTGGTTACCAAAGAGATGTGGATGACGAGACTTCATGTCATCCTCGGCCTTCCGTGTTGCTCCATCAACTAGGTGATTCTTGCATAACACTTTTACGGAAGCCACTCCTTGTACCTCAAATCCTTCACTTGTTGATCAAGGATTTCAACCGAAACCTCTTCATAGGGGAGATTCTCATTTACATCCAGACCTTCGATAGGAAGAATGGACTCGGTGTCACCAATGTACTACTTAAGCATGGAAACACGGAATACAATATGAACCAAAACTAACTCACTAGGTAATCTCAATTCATATGCAACCTTGCTAACCCTTTGCAAAATTCATAGGGACCCGCATAACGAGGACTTAACATACCTTTCTTGCAAAATCTCATTACCCCTTTCATGGGTGAAATTTTCAAATACACTTTATCACTTTCTTCAAACTCTAATTCTCTTCATTCTATTGTCAGCATAAGACTTTTCCTAGCTATAGCCTTTTTTCAATCAATTCCTTCTTATATAAACCATCTCCAAAGTCTTGTAGATAAAATTTGGACCAAAGAGTGAAGACTCGCAAAATTCAAACTATCCAATCGTAGATATACATCTCCTACAATACAATGCTTCAAAACTTAATGCGGAAGCCATTTCATAAAACATCTAACATATGCCTCAAAAACCATCTATGACATCATTATTACAATAGTGGTCGCATCCGGGGAGCACCCCCTAAAAGTAACAGGGAATACTTGACCACTTGGAGTTCTTATACAAGCCCATAGTTATCATTCATCGCATTGTCATAGTAAATTTGGCTGAAAATTATAACTTTTCATAGCACTTCATATGCTAGAAACATCACTTCATATATATTTAAAATATAATTAATAATACGTATATAGACTCTAAGTCTCTTTGACATCTTAGACTCAACAACATTAGAATACATTAGGGACACGACCCTTAAAACATAAGACATAACTATACAATATTTAATAAAATTTACAGTAAGACATGAGTGGGGAATCCTTGGAACTAAAGGACCCCTTTCCATGAGCTTGGGAATCACCTACCAAGCTCCTCAATCATAGACATCCTATTTAAGCATCCATAACCTACACTTTGTGTGAAAATAGAGAAGAATAGGATTAGTACAAGAATGCACTAAGTATTTAAATCATGCAAAAACATGCATTTAAAAGGGACATTTTCTTGAAATCATACTCCTTTTGCGTAAATCTTCAGAAAACCTTCAGACAATAACATTTATATCATTCACATACTTCATATAAACATATTCAAAGGAAAAACATCATATAAGATCACATATATAATTAATGACATTTTAAAGTCACTTTACAGTGAGGTAATTTCCCTTAACAAGTGAACAATCTTCTCTTTTATTCATTAACCTTCCAAGTAACCCTCTAGTGATACTTGGTGCAATGCATCACCTTCAGGTAACAAAGAACAATCTACATAAGTCATCACATATAATCATAGAAGTATAGAACATAAAAGTCATATTTAAGTGAAGACCTTAGGACATTACAATAAGCTACACCAATTTACACATATATTGACCTCACTTTACAAACATCATCATTACACCTTGTTCCTGACCCCAATCTTTGTCTACTAGTGCAATGAACATATAAAGCCCCGTAACCCCATAAATTCTTAGTAAACCCTTCACGAGAGCACAAACCATAGCATTCAATTCATACCTCAACATTACACAAAAGTACTACTCTATTCATATTAATAATCTTCATCATATAGCAATTAAGACTCAGATAATGCATATAAGAAATAGAACATATCACATAGACTCATAACATTCACATCTTCATGACAAATAGACAAATACTACCATATCATGCATAAAGACATACTCATAATCATACAGATTAAGTCACCTTCCTAGGATTCCCTAAGGAGCTACTTGTTCAATGTCTAGATGGGTTCATTACTTCCACCTATATTTAGTAACCTCCCTTAATTCCTAATTAGGATCCTATTTATTTACTTCCATTGTCCCTTTTACTTTAGGGAAACTATAGCTTTGACTGACACTATGACCATGGGTGCTAAACATGGAATTTGGTTTTGTACAGTCTCACACCAAAGGAAGGTGTTCTTACCTAGCCAAGGCAGAACATTAACACATACTAGCATACTAAGTGATTTCACATTGCTTAATCCTATGTGGCAAGAATAGTTATTAAAATTGGAGGTAGATTTGAAAACCCTTTTTATTCCAAGATGGGGCATTATGGTTATTCACTTATGTAAACCCTATTTATACCTTTTGAGGCGTTTTGGTTATCCACCTCATGAAATTTATGGCAGACCTTCCTTCCTACATTGGAAAGGGACAAACACTCATATTCAAGTTCACTCGCTGCTAATCTAAATTCCCTTTATTGAAAAGCCATCATTACATTACTTTATAAAATATAGGCTTAGGAGATTCATCCCCTCAAATGCTTAGCACATACGTCATAGATGAAAGTTCATCAACCAAAATTATGTGAGAAGATCCTTTCACATGGACATAGCATATGCAATAGCACTATCTAGTTTATGATACACTTAAGCACACCTTTCAAGGCTCCTTTATTAACTAGATAATAATTCATGTGTGTGTGTATACGTATATGTGAGAAAACCTTTACCATAACACATAACGTCACACATGTCCATATATCAATGCATAAGTCTATATGTGTACCTATATGAGCAATACTTTCATATCAACACTACAAGACACTATGAACATTCATACTTCATCGTATCATACACTTAAAATCATAGCATATAAGTCATATTCATAACATGTTCATAAAATCCTATGCATGTCCTTAGAAGATCATCCTAGAAACTATCCCATCAAGGTGAACATGTGCAATACATAGTCAAAGTCCCATACTCTTGCCTATTATAGTACATCTATCAGTCATCCTACTGAATAATACATCACACCACATCATAGAATGGTTAGCATAGCATAAGACTCATTTATTTAAGACTTACAACCTTCTTACAGTAAGCTTTAGTCTCTTTGTACCTATGTTATCTTAAAATCATATATAGAATTATAAGACCTCATAATAGGAAGCAAGTACATATAAACTTAACATGGCCATTTACATGCTCATAACAATAGTAACATCACCTAGATTCACAACTAGAGAGGAAGACCAGAGACAAGTTACACATAAGGTGATCATCATAACCACTCCTTCATATAATCATCAATTTGCCTTCAAGGCCATGGTCAACACATATATAATGACAATAAAGTGAACACCGCCACCATAAGTAGACCATACAACACAATGCTATACAAGGCTTCATCAACTACATTAATATATGAAAGTAGAGGATTTAAGCATTCTTACAAATTTCTCACCCTTTGATCATCATTGATCAATACACCTTGTTTATAAAAAATTCATATATATGGAAGTATCTAAATTTAATTTAATCATTGAATAAACCATGTACAAGTCGCTAAAATATCATGATGCAACTAGTGCACTATATCACATATGTGGTAGAAAGTAGAGAGTTATAGATCATCAAGTAACTTCCCTACTTTTGCTCATCAATCTTCATGTCTCAATAATATACATTTAGGGCAGTACCTAAATAGATATAAATCAAATTTAAATCGTGCTTCATCTACCCTAGAATTAAGATAACATAATGTTCATTACAACATTCAAATGTAGGCTAGAAGAACCTAGATCAATTCATGGAAAGATTCCTTTTATTTAATAATCAATAATTCATACCCACAACTCATTAATATCATCAATATAAGGCAGCAGTTGAGGACAAAATAATCTACAAGAAATTCTACTACAATTTGCTATAACCTTTAGATCACATTTAGCATGCTACTTTAGACATAAATGGAAATTAGAAGAATCATAAGCTAATCGACATTTATCCACATGAATCACTTATTTTCAATTTATCAATAATATCCAAGTCATTAGATACAACCATTCCTATACAATCGAATTTCACATTAAACCATCAAAACACCAATGTTACAGTAAATCATGGAAAACAAAGCTAAGCATGTTCAAAACTTCATACAGTGATCCACATAGATCCTTCAACATCAATTAAACATGAATTCACGTAAACATCAGTATATACAACCACCTTAACGTAATAGAATCAGAATTCAATCGATAACAAGACAAGATCACAAAGCCCATGCAAGGACTAAATCAACGGAAAAGGGCCTAAAATACCCTTGAAGTATTGAAAATGGTACAAAATTACCGTTCATCCACCTATTGGCTCCAAAATGCCCTTTTCATCCACCTATTGGCTCCAAAATACCCTTGTCATCCACCTTTGGGTTCAAAATTGACCACTTTTTAAATTGTTTTAAAATTAAACTCTTTAATTATTTTGAAAAATACTTGGCGTTCAACTATTGGTTATAATTCTAATTTATTCATATAATTTATAAACCAACCCACTACCCACTCATTACTAACTAAACCTCACCCAATTAATAATCCAATTAGGATATAAAAATCATCATAAACACTACTAAAACACGATGAAATTATAGATTCCTGAAAATGACATCCAAAATTATTCGAGTCCGAATCGAAGCCCCATTTAAATTTAGGTTGAGCCGCTTATTTAGGAGGACACTTTCTTTCAAAATTGAATTAGAAATTTATGATTAAAGTTAAAGAAGTAATACATCCCAAATTAATTCATGCACTTTTTTTAAATATAATTTTATATATATTTATGATTTGTTTTAAAACCTTTAATATATTATTTTGAAAAAAGTTACCTATGAAGTAACATCACATAATTGAGACGTAAGAATAATTAAGATGAACATAGTCAGACGTTTAAGTTTATCGATGATTTTTATTTAGCCACTTGAATGTTTGATAATTTAATATTGTAATTTTTAAAAACTCTCAATTGACAATAGCTTGCATTAATTATTTGACGGGTTTATTAATTTAGAGGAATTTAATTAGTAATGGGTGGGTAGTGGATTGATTTATAAATTATACTTATAAGTTACATTATAACAAATAGTTGAACGCCACGTATTTTAAAAAATATTTAAATAGTTTAAATATAAAACCGTTAAATAAGTGGTCAATTTTGAACCAAAAGGTGGATGACAAGGGTATTTTGGACCCAATAGGTGGGTGGAAATGGTATTTTGGAGCCAATAGGTGGATGGAGGGTAATTTTGTACCATTTACAATACTTTAAGGGTATTTTAGGCCCTTTTCCGCTAAATCAATTTAGGGAGGGAACATGGGTTCATCATTCAATTGGATTAAAATCACATTAATTTCAATCCATTAACATAAATTAATAATGATTTAACCATTTAAAACGTTTTTAGAAAGAACCCACGGATAGATTCAAGAAGAAGCGATTTGATCATATTTTTCTCTATGAAAACATTGAGATAAACTCTCTAGATGAAAGGATAAATAGAGATGAAGGATTACCATACGTTTATATACATGAAAATTCCTAAAAACATGGTGAATAATCCATGATAATCCAATCTACAAGCTATTCTTGAGCTTCAACAACAACGGAGGTTTCTAGAGAGAATTGGTTTTGGAGGGAAAATTAAATTCGAGTAAATGGGATTGGGAATGGTTTGATCACTTTTTAGACTTATATAACCCAAAAATAGGTAATTAAGTCAATTAGAGTCAAGTTAGGACGTGGAGTGAATTTCCCGTTCATCCCTTAAATAAAATAGTACGCAGGCAACACTTGTAGGCCACCATCGACGGACCACCATCGACTGGCATTGGTCAATAGAATGGCCGTCCTTTGGCTTCCGTATATTGGAACTTGTACTGTTTATGGGTTGAGACCTGCCCAGAATCAGTTTCCATCGACGAAACCTCATTAATGGGCCATTGGTCAACCAACTGGCTGTAAGACCCCAAAAATGAGATAAGGTGTCTAGATCCTAACATGTTTTTATTAATGTTTTAATGTCCTAAATATGCTTAAAATATAGTACATAGGCAGTATCTAAAATATTAGAGGTATTGGAAGTCGAACGTTAAAGGACGACTAAGACGTTCGACGACTATGTCACCTACATGCCTTATATGTGGTTCTATGTTTTTATGGGTGTTTAATGATTACATAAGGTTCTAAAATGTGTTATTAGTTTTAAGTTATTTGGAAGTCGAACGTCAAGGGACGACCAAGACGTTCGACTACTAGTCGCCTATGCGCCACATGTGTCTATGCATGCCTAAATCTTTATTAAATGAGTCTAATAGTCTTTAAATGGTTTAAAATGAAGTTTAATGGTGTTATATGATGTTTCATGAAGTTTGTAGGTCAAACAACCAAGAACGTCCAAGGCGTTCGAAAGATAGCCCCTAAGACGTTCATCTATGTCAAATTGGGGCCAAGGCTGTTTGGACGTCTTATAGGTTTTTTTTTTTTGGATGAAATTTCTGTGGAATTTTATAACATGTTAAGGTTTATAATAACGTTATAAACGTCCGGGTACGACTTCTAAACGGCCCCATAAGAGGCCCGAAAAGAAGGACCTAAAGCTGCGTAGGACACTTGCTTGGGCAGTGTCCCATTGACGGACCCAACGACGGATCGTGGTCAAGGAACGGCCCGTCAAGCATGTATCGTCGATGGGTACTTGACTTGGGAAGTTATCAATCCAATATTTGTCTAAGTACCAAACGACGGAGGCCAGGCACGGCCCGTCAAGGCCACGACGCCCCATCACTGCCTTCGTCACAAATGGCCTGCAACTAGCAGCCTCCGTGCTGTTAATTAAAGGGGTGAAGGGGAAATTCACCCCACGTCCTAACCTTTATATAATAGGTTTATTTAGATATTTTTGGGTGTATATAAGTCATCAAAAACGTGATCACCCATTTCTAGAATCATCTCACAATATTTTAACCTTTCCCTCCAAAAATACTCTCTCTAGAAACTACCATTGTTGGTGAAGGTCAAGAACAGATACAAGCTGGGTTTTATATGGATGAATCATTAAGTTTCAGAGGTTTTCAACTAATCAAAGGTATGGTGATCTTCATCTGTACTTATCTTTTCATCTTGAGAGCCATTCTCAAAGATTTCAAAAGAGAAAAATATGATCAAACACTTTCTTCTTCAATCATCCATGGGTTCTTTCCTAAATTGGTTTCAAAGGAATAATATGAATGTATTGATGATTATATACTTATTTGGAAGTGGTTTTCAATCCAATTGCATGATGAACCCATACTCTATCACCAAAATGGTTTAGCCTTGCATGGGCCTGATGATTTTAATTTGTTATCGATTGTATTATGATTCTATTACGTTCAAGTGATTGTATATGCTATTATTTACATGAATTTATGTTCAATGTATGATGATAAGTCCATTATGATAAATGTATGAAGATTTGAACATGAATAGCTTATATTTCTGTGTGTTATCTTGAAGTCGATTGTGGAATAGGTTGTGTAAGGTTGTGATAGTGTATGAACTGCTGTATCTACTGTTTTAGGGTGATATAATGGATGAATTTTGTAGGTATGAATCCTTAATTAACAATCTATGAAATGCTTGCATGAATTGATCTAGATTCCTTTAGGCTATGAAGTCAAAAAGCAAAGTGTGTGATGGATCTTGAGCTGTTGTTATATCAAGCATGGTTTTTTCTTCATTTACTACTGAATTATCTACTTCCTAATGAATGTATTGTTGATAAAGTATGAATTATATCAGAGCCTTAGAGATTTCATAGTATTGGTGAAATCTTCTATACTCTAGCAAATCGATAAGCCTAAATGGCTATGTTGTAAACTTAATCTTGAAGGTATGTAATTATTATTTCAATATGGTTAATGTAGGTTTATATACTGCCGTAGACTCATAATATGTATGAAATATGATCTAAATCAATCCAAGGTAAATTAGCTAATGATCTATGTTATTCTACTTTTCTAGTATGTTGATGTGTTGTATTATGATATAGTATAATCTTGTAGTGACTAGTACATGGTTTCTTATATGTTTGAAGTAAATTTATCTACTTCCATATATGTGTTTAATTGATGAATAAGGTATATTTATCAATGATGATCAAAGGGTGAGAAATTGGTAAGAATGCTTATTCTCTCTACTCTTCTACTACTCTATTTCTTTATAGTAATGTTGATGAAGCCTTGCATGGCATTGTGTGGTGTATGGTCCACTTATGGTGGAGTTGTTTACTTTATTGTCATTATATATGTGTTTACCATGAACTTGAAGGCAAATTGATGAATATATGATTTAGAGATTTAGATGATATCTTTATGATTTAATTGTGCCTATCTTCCTATCTAGTTGTGATCTAGGTTGTGTGGCTATTGTATGAGCATGTGCATATTCATGTTAGGGTATTGTATAGCTTCTGTCATTGATGTGTCAATATGGTTAGTAGCCGCTACCCACGTACCGCTTATATGAAAGTATAAATAGCTAAGTTAGGAGCCTTGGTTATAATGTTTATATTTCTTGCCTCCTATGCTATTATGTGTTGTGTGGTATGTTCTTGGAAGTATAATGTGGTCTAAGAGGGTGGCTGCCTCAGGGAGTAATTGATAGCCATTATGTTATCATGTTGACCAATGTACACACACTCTCACTTACATGCATGTTCCATGTAGTATAGGTTATGGTGTCTAAATGAAAGGTTGTTCTCATATTCACTAATGTCTACTACTATGCATTTAAAGTATATGTATGTGAAGTATGTTATGTATTCCTTGCTAGGATGACTTGATAGGTGTATTAGTATGGGCAAGGGTATGGGACTTTTTCTATATATTGCACATGTGTATGTTGAAGGGATAGTTCCTATGTTTGGTTTCTATGTATATGAAGGATGAATATATGAACATGTTATGAATATGATGTATATGATATGATGAGGTATGAATGTGTATAGTGTCTTAGTAGTTATGTGAAAGGATTGCTCATATAGTTATGCCTATAGACTCATGCATTGATATATGAACATGTGTGACATTATCTGATATGTGAAAAGTTTGCTCACATCTATGTATACACTCACACACATGAATGATGATCTAGTTAATGGAGGAACATTGAGAGGTGTTTCACAGAATACTCCAAAACTAGATAGGTGCTTGAATATGATATAAGCATATGAATAATGAATATCCAAAGCCTATGTTTTTATAAATAAATGTAATAAAGGATTTTCAATAAAGGGAACTTAGCTAGCACCGAGTGAACTTGTAGATGAGTGGGTGACACTTTCAAAAGAGGGAAGGTAGGGTTCACTACGTTCCTCATGTGAGGGAGTGACACTTTCCCAAGTAGGGGAGGTAGGGTTAACTACGGTCCTCACGGGATGGATAGCCTCATGACCCAACAAAGGGTGTAGAGTTGATATTTCCATGATTTTCCCCAAGTTCCATAAACTATGCTTGCCATAAAGGATCTAGCAAAGTGAATTCACTTCGGGAGGTAGGAACACCTTCCATTGGTGTAAGACTCAACAACACCAAATTCCATGTTTAGCACCCATGGTCTTAGTATCGGTTGAGGCTATAGTTTCCCTAAAGTAAAAATTGACAATGGAAGTTAAATAACTAGGTCCCTAAATAGAATGACTTAAGGGAGGTTACTTAGGATAGGTGGAAGTAATGAACTCATCTAGACATTGCAAAAGTAGATCTTTAGGATGTTCTAGGAAGGTGTTCTAACCCATGTCACTATGTATGTGTTCCCTATGCATGACTTTGTAGTATTTTTCTACTTGTTATGAAGATTTTCATGACATGAGTCTTTATGTATGATGTTGATCTTATTGACTATATGATGAAGGTCTTGACTTAACTATGTTTATGTGGTATTATACTTTTATGATTGTATATGTTGTCTTGTGTAGATAATACGTATGATTTTTTTTGGGTTCCTAAGGTGATACATTGCACCAAGTATCCCTTAAGGATTACTTGGGAGACTAATAAATTAAAAGAAATAGTTCATTTTAAAGAGGAATGACTTCACTGTAAAGTGACCTCCAATTGGACTTGAATTCGATAAGTGCTTTTCTATGATGTTTGGCCTTTGATAGTTTTCTATGATGTATGAAAATGATATATATGCTATAAAGGTTTTATGATGATTTACACAAAATGACATGAAGTATGATTTCAAAGAAAATGTCCCTTTTTAAATTCATGTTTTTGCATGGTTGCCATACATAGTACATTATTGTGCTAATCCCATTCTTCTCTACTTTTTATACAAAGTGTAGGTTATGGATGCTTAATGGATGTCTTGAATGGTGGAGAGATTTATATATGATTCCCAAGATCAATGAAAGGAATCCTTAAGTTCAAGGATCTCCTACTTATGTCTCTACTGTAAAGTCTTTAAATATTGTATACTTTGTATTATGTTTCAGGGGTCGTGTCCCTAATGTACTCCATAGTTATTGAGTCTATGATGGCAAGATGGGGAATTATGGTTATTCACTTATGGAAACCCTTTTTATATCTATTGAGGCATTGTAGTTATCCACCTCAATAGATTTATGCTAGACCTTCCTTCCCACATTAGAAAGGGGCACACACTCATATTCAAGTTCAATCAGTGGTAAGCTGAGTTCCCTTTATTAAAAAGTCATTATTACATTACTTTATAAAATATAGCTTACGAGATTCATCCCCTCATATGCTTAGCTCACATGTCATAAATGAAAGTTCATCAACCTAAATTATGTGAGAAGATCCTTTAACATAGACATAGCATATGTATTAGCACTATCTAGTTTAGGATTCACTTGAGCACACCTTTCAAGGCTCCTCTATTGACTAGAACATCATTCATATCTGTGTGTGCATACATAAATGTGACCAAACTTTCACATAACACATAATGTCACACATGTTCATATATCAATGTATAAGTCTATGTGTGTACCTATATGAGCAATCCTTTCATATCAAAACTCCAAGACACTATGCACATTCATACTTCATCATACCATATACATAACATCATAGCATATAAGTCATATTCATAATATGTTCATAAAATCCTATGCATGTCGTTAGAAGACCAACCTAAGAACTCTAACATCAAGGTGCACACATGCAATGCGTAGTCAAAGTCCCATACCCTTTCCTATGCTAGTACATCTATCATCTCATCCTAGTGAATGGTACATCACACAACATCATAGAATGGTTAGCATAGCATATGACTCATTTATGTAATACTTACAACCTACTTACAATAAACTTTAGCCTTTTTGTACCTATCTTAGCTTAACATCATATCTAGCATTATAAAACCTCATCATACGCAGCAAGTACATATATCCTTAACATTACCATTTAAATGCTCATAACAATAGTAACATCACCTATATTCACAACTAGAGAAGAACACTAGGCACAAGTTACATATAAGGTGATCATCATAACCACTCCTTTATATAATCATCAATTTCCCTTAAATTACATGTTCAAAATGTATATAATGACAATAAATTAAACACCGCCACCATAAGTGGACCATAC
Source organism: Solanum pennellii (assembly GCF_001406875.1). Classification (NCBI taxonomy): domain Eukaryota; kingdom Viridiplantae; phylum Streptophyta; class Magnoliopsida; order Solanales; family Solanaceae; genus Solanum; species Solanum pennellii. Next base: position 40,678,326 of record NC_028639.1, on the reverse strand, counting down.
CACACAATGACATATAAGGCTTCATCAACTACATTAATATATAAAACTAGAGGAGATAAGCACTCTTACTCATTTCTCACCCTTTGATCATCATTGATCAATACACCTTTTTATCAACAACTCATATATTTATGAAGGCAAATGCCCCTTATATAGACATACATGATGACCTTTCATCTTTATTAAAAGTATAAAGATTGGATTAACAAGGGAAATGATAATCCCTGAAAAGATAGATATCCAGGAAGAAATAGTAAGAGTCAAGTATACCATTTAGTAACTGTGTAAATAGTAAGAGTCAAGTTACTATGTAAATAGTATAGGCCAATTGTCTTTTAATAAAGATGAAAGGTCATCATGTATGTCTATATAAGGGGCATTTGCCTTCATAAATAAAACACACCTCTTCCACTACTCTCTTCTCTCTCTATAATCCGCTTCCACCCCACATTGGTATATGTGCCTACATGGGATGTGTCCTACTTCTACTATTGGCCCGTAGAACAAACATCCAACAGAGTAGGTTCATTACACCGGATTCCATCCATACCTAGTATGGTCTATATCGTTTATTATCTATGCTCGTCATATGGGATACCTACTAGTTTTCTAGAAGTTCTATACAGTTTAGGTGGTGATATGGGACATTATCTAGAAATTGCACGATTAAACTCTGAAGATGTTAGAGAGTGAGTGCCCAAGTCTTCTCCAAGACCATTACTTGAATGTCCTTCTGTGTTGAATGTCTCTTAAATGAACTAATAAATATAATGACATAAGTTGGAAAGTATTTAATGATTAAGTACTTACCTAGAGTAGTTTAAGGATTGCTTAATTAAGGTATGAAAGGGGCATTTGAATGGTAACTTTATGTCTTACCTAGGGAAGTCTTAAGAATGACTCTAGATAGGGAAAGTAAATTTGATAAGTAGACATGATCTAAACTTAGGTAGTAAGCTTGGAGGAGGTGTATGGGCGGTCTCTTCTTGCATTACTTAAGTAAGTCTTTTGATAACCTTTCGGAATAGAATTTCATAATAAATGTATACTTTGTGTATAGAGAGAATTATCGTATCTTTGGTAGTCTAAAGGATCTCTTAGGTGTGTGTGAAGGAATTGTATTGGCGGTCGCTTCATAACTCACACAAGTGAACCTTAGAATCATCTTTGGTAGGAGGATCTCATGTATATGTAATTTGTATGTGATAGTGATTCTATTTTGTAATGTGTGTGTTTTATAGAATAATATAGTGAAGTTACAGTGAAGTTCATTGTAAGCTCACTGTAAAGTTCATTAAATTGATATAAATTGCCTTTGACTTTTATTGTGTTCTAAATGAGATATTTGGTGCTTACAGGTGGTTCTTATACTTTTAATGTGATGTTTTTACCAAAAAGAGCATATTTCTCATAAATGTCACTTCTCATGTTTTATGCATTAATTCATACTTAGTACATGTGTTTGTATTAATTCAATACATTTTGTTATATCTAAATGTGTAGGTGGAAGATGAGAAGCATCTTGAAGCAAAGTTTGGAAACTAGCATTCTTTCAAGCAAGTTGAAGTATCTCCTCACTTGACTCGAGGGCATAACTATATTTAAATTTCTTTTAATTCAATGTATTGTAATAGACTGAGTATTTCTATGTTCATATTGTATGGGTCGTGTCGCAAGAATTCTTGAGTCTAAGATTGCATAGATGGGACTTAGTGTTTTCAATGATTTTAATATGAAAGATGTTTTAAGATATTTCATGTGAAAAAATTTTAATTTTGCACTATTTTTCATACATGTATGCAATGAATGATGTCTAAGGGCTTGTACAAGACCTCCGAGAGGTCAAGTACGCCATGTTGCACTCTGAGAGTGCCATATAATCTAGGGTGTGCTCTCGGGATGTGACAATATTGGTATCAGTGTAAAGGATTATGAAAGTGGTCTTAGGAATCAAAAATTCTCATAAAGCAACGTCTAGTAGAGTCTTGATCAACGGTGTCAGTCGTCACATATATATTAGCAAGAGGATATAGTATGATAGAGTTCCACATTCTTCATCAATTTTGTGTCGTGCTTATAGAGTTGGAGTTATAAGTGTTTGTTCCTAATCACTTCTCTTGTGTTTATAGGAGAAGAATACTCTAAGGATTGCCGCAAGAAGGTTTGAAGAAGGAAGGGTGAATAAGAAAGTTCCTTCTCAAGTTTAGCAAGTTCCTCAAGGTGCTCAATGTTGTCAAATTCCTCCACAAGGTGTTCAAATCACTATTGGAGGTCAAGGTAATGAGGTTCCGGTTGTTCTCCCGTAAATGACTAATGGGGAGATTAGAGAGGCTTTACCTACTTTTGTTTGAGCCATAACTACCCATATGAATAGGGGTATTGAACCTAGAATGAATGTTGTGAACAGTACTAGGACCTCTAGACTGACTGACTTTGTGAGGATGAATCCTCCTATCTTTCTTGGATCTAAGGTGGGAGAGGATCCCAAAGAGTTTCTACATAGTGTGTATAAGGTATTGAGTGTCATGGGGTGACTTCTTGGGATAAGGTGGAGTTAACTTCGTACAATTGAGAGATGTTTGTCTATTGCGGTACACTCCATGGAAAGATAATAGGCCGGTAGAGTCGGGTCTAATCGAGTGGGAAGAGGTTAAGGAGGCTTTCATAGGAATGTACTTTCCCCGTGATAGGAGGGATTTTAAGGTTGAAGAGTTTACTAATCTCAAGCACGACAATATGATTGTTGAGATGTATTCCTTTAAATTTACTAGGTTTTCTAGGTATGTTCCATCCTTTGTGTCTATCCATAGGGATTAGATGAGTAAGTTTTTGACCGGCGTTTTTGACCTTGTGAAATAAGAGTGTCGTACGGCCATGCTCCGTGGTAACATGAACTTGTCTAGACTCATGGTGTATGGTCAATCCATAGAGGAGGCTAAGCTTAGTAGGATTTCTAGAAACTTGAATAGGGGTGGACAAAGTGATAAAAATCTACCTAGGTTCAAGAAGAGTTCTCAAACACAAGATGAACCTAGAGATCCTAAGTTCAAACTTGAGAAGGGTAGTGTTTCTCAAGATGGTAAGCCTACTTGTGCTACTTGTAGGAAGAAGCACTATGGGAAATGTCGAGTTGGTACCAGGAATTGTATTGGTTATGATAAGTATGAACAAAAGGTGAGGGATTGTCCTAATATTCCAACTAGAGGAAAAGAAGGTAAGAAAGATCCTCCTAGTATTTCGGAAGGTGGTTTTCCAAAGGGGAGGCTCGTTTCTATGCACTCTGGGAAAGAGGATCAAAGCAGGATGATAAAGATGATGTTTGTAACTTATAGTTTCTCCCTTTAGTTGTTATGAGTTCCTTCTAAGTTGGGCAGTGTGGTGACTAGTAGAGTTTTGATTGTTGTCTCATCTCTTGTATTCAATTCAAGCATGAGACTTAGAAAGTCATAGTAGCATGTTGCATTGTTGCATTGTGTTTAGGAGTCTTGTTGGAATTGAATTTCACTGATTCCTTGCATTGTGCATTTTATAAAGTTATGGTGCTGTTGTGAATTAAGTTTATATGGTTATATATCTTATATTTTCATGCTTTCATCATTCATTTCTTAAGTGTTGCATATTGAAAAATCTGAGTATAAATCACTATAAGTTGGCAGTTTACTGTAAGATTTTTCAAATTTTGACTAAATTGTTCTTTTATTCAAATTTTTTTGTAGTGTGTATATAATTGATGTATATGATCATGATACTGAGTGGATAAGGTGTTCCTCCTATTTGAAATGAAGAATGTTAGTGTTATTGCATAATGAGTCGTAGATTTGTTTCTATCCTATTGTTGTGTTTTTGAGTGTCTAAATGTATGTGAAATTGGTGTTCTTCCTAATTATGTATTGTTTATGGTGTGGTATGGTTAGGTACTTCTAGTATTGAGCTTCTTATATCTTGCAAGTGCTAAAAAGATGCAAGTGTGATTCGAGGACGAATGTTGTCCCAGTGGGGGAGATTGTAACACCTCAGAAATGACTTAGGTGTAACTAGATCTTAACGCTTGTGTCTTGATGTTTTGAAGTCCTTAAATGGTTTATAATTCGGTTAGTAGGAAGTGTTTCAAGTTTCGTGATGTTTGGATATAAAAGTTGAAGAACGTCCATGACGTTCGAAAGGTTTGCCTAGGAATGACCTTGTGTGTCTTAGCATGTTTCCTCGAGTTTTACATGTTTATTTTTGATGAAATTGAGGTGAGAGGTCCTAAAATCATATACAAACATATTCAGGTTGGAAACTTATGGGACAAATTCCCCAAGGACCAACTAATGGTCCTTGAGGAAGGACCCATCTTGGAGTCCAAAAATGCCTAAAAGGCAGTCCCACCTACAGAGGCAATCGACGCCCAATAGGCTGGTCAACGCTCCGTAGGTTGAGGGCATCGATGGGGAATTAAGCTCGAAAGGATGTCCTTCCAAATAACAGCATCTTACCTAAACCACGGACCAATAATACGGTAAGTTGGTTGGATGACAGGGTGTAGGTGAGGCAGGCGTTGTTTGGGTGTGTAACCTACGTAGTTCACTGTTAAGTGAAGGGTGAAGTGATATTTTCAACCCACATCCAAATAAATGTTTAGGAGGTTTTCCAGGGGTATTTTGGCTATTATAAATAGTTTTATAAGTCTTAAACACCTAGATGAATTCATAATTCTAAATCAAAACCCAAATTCTCTAAGAAATTCTCAAGAACTCCATTGGAGCCAAATTCAATATATAACTTGTATTGAAGGTTTGTTTGGTGATTCTTCATCAATTTTTCGTCAAATTCGTGGTCTAGAATCAATTAAGGTATGGCCTTCATCCTTGAATCTCTTTTTTTTCATGGAGCCAATCTTCAAACTGAAATTTAAACTCTTTTAAAGATGAACTTGTCCAATTTTGTAATGTATCCATAGGTTTTTGCATGAAATGTTTTGAATCATTGTATATTGATTGAATTGTTATTAATTACATGATTGTAACCTAAAAACTCTATGAACCCATTTAATTCATGTAACCCTACATTTTACTGCTTTATGGGTAAATTGATTATGCCTGAATGCTATTGAATATTTATGTGGTTTTATTACGGCTATAGAATTATGATAGAATCATGCTAGAATTATTAGTTTGCTTCCTAATTTCATAAATTCATCTTTAATTATCTTTGATACATTGTATATTGTAATTATTGGATTGAATTGACGATCATGGCCATTGACAAGGGCCTTGAGTATTGTGTTAGTTAAGTTTACTATGGATTGAAGTTGTGAGGATTGGATCAATGGTATGTGCACTTAACAATCTCTAAATTATGTATTCTAGTACTTAGATGATTATTATGTTTTGTACGGTCCACTTATGGTAGAGGTGCTTATGTGTTATAATTGTGACTAATGTGGCCTAGTCGGCAATACTTTATGAATTGTGAATGATGTGGCCTCGTCGAGATTACTTTATGTGTTATGTATTTATCATGTTATAACGTGATTATGTGAATATTATCTATTTCAAGATGACTTTTGTTTTTAGGTGGAGTCAAAGCATGAGTTGTTCTACTTGATGATGTGAGTCACTAGTGGACTATTGTATAGTCCTTATGTGGATTGCTTGATGTTGAAATATGATGTTTCTTGATAGATTATGTGATACTTAAGTTGATTATAGTATAGTAGTGAGTAGGATGAACTATAGATGATATTGGTTTTACCTATGTGCTTCTAGTATCATATGCAATATGTGATATGGTGAAGTATGAGTGTGTCTTGCTTTGGTAGACTTGCGTCTCTTACTAGATACATATACAATGAGAATTTCAAGGATGAACTACCATACCTCAAGGAGAAGAAACCCATGATATTTTGATGAATAAAACGTCCAAAACCTTCACTCGTAGCTCTTCCTTGAGTTCTAGCTTCTATGGAGTTTGAGAGAGTTCTTTCTTAAGGGAAGGATTTGAATATGTGAAAATGAGGTCTTGTCTAGATCTAGGACTATAAACCAGATTAGAAGAATTTAAAGACCCTAAAATAATCATCCATGGTTCCTAAAATACTTGGGGAGAATTTACAAAAACACCCCAAGCATAGTTGTGTCTAGACTAATTTTGCAGGACCACCATTGACACATCATAGCAACGGGGCGTCGATTAGACGACTGCCCATGTTGTTAACCATCGATTGTTTCCTAGGCTGGACAATAGGGGGTTAAGCTCCAACCAACAAGGGTGTAGCTACGCCCCCAATCGACGGCCCATCAATAGGAGTACATTCCATTGGTGAAAGGCGTCGATTGGACAGTGAACTTGGCAGTTTCTGCCTAAACATTGTAGTCCTTTTCTAGGACCCCTTGTGGGTCCTAGATGGAGTCTTACCCAGACTTTAAACCCCTATACATTGTAATTTAGATATTAACAACTTCCACCATCAATTTGGACTCCAAATAACTCAACAAATATGCCAAGGCACACAAGAACTCACTTAAGCGCATAGAGGTCTACTCGTCGAACGTCTTGGACGTCCCTTGACGTTTGATGTTCAAACTCAAACAAACTTTATTCACTGACTACTAACATAATAAGTAACCATTTAAGGACATAAAAACCTCATCGCATACATGCTTATCTCTAGTTTCACCTAGTTCATTTTAGGGATGTCACATCTTTGTAGTTATGAAATGATATGAGAACGTGTATATTGAACGAATAATGATTGAAATAGTACATTTCTATATTAAAATATTGTTAATAGTTCATGTGCTTCATTTATAATTATGAGATGGGATAGAAGGTAAAAAGGTAATGTGTGTGGCCAAGGTGGTTTCTAATGGATGCTTTGTAGGGTTGGTAGTATGGGATACAAACTCTACATAGCACAAGTGCACTTTAGGAAGTGCTAAGGTCATGACGAAAATTAATGGAAGATTGCCTTATGTGTTGTGTTAATGATATGAATGGCTTTCAAAAACTTCATAAATGCATACTTTTTATATAAATGCTCTTTTCTCATATTTCCAAGGTTTTATGCATATCCGCATACTTCGTGAATTAATTGTGCAAACCCCTTTCTGTTTTTTTTATCTTGAGTATAGGTTATGGCTAATTGGGTTGCTTCTACATCTTTGAAGAAAGCTTGGACTTGTTATATCCAAGACTTATGATAGGTTCTCAATGGTGCGAGGACTAATACACTTGATGCCACTTTATGATTTCTCTATTGGATGTACTAGACTTAGTAGTCTCTTCTTATGTACTTTTGTTCTGAAAGATTGTTGAGTCTAAAAGGCTAAGGACCCTATTTGAAGACTTTATGTTTAATTTGTATTATTAGATGGTGTATGTGTGACAATGGTCTTTGATTAATACAATTTTGATTTATAAAACGGAAGTTTAAATGTCAATTGTAAAAATATTTAAATTCTGCATTATATCACGACCCAAAAATACCCACTAGAAGTAAGGGAGAACCCTTGGGTCATGACCTGGCGTACTTTACCCTTTGGGGTCTTGTACAAGTCCTTAACTATTGTTTATTACATAAGACATGAAAAGTAATGCAGAATTAAAACTTTTCACGACATTAAATAAAAAGCGAGATTTCCAAAAATATTTAGAGAATCTCATCATCACAAGCCTACTTAAAGGCACGATATAATATCTTAGGGACACATCCCCTACACTGAAACAAGAATACATAATAAGTCTTAACATTAAAACTAAGAAAAACATAAAGTATGTCCTCAAATATATGAGGACATACAAAATCTTGAGAGAGTAAATTTCCCAAGCTTCGCCTTCAAATATTCCAAAAGCTTCCAACCTATACTTATAGAGTATAGAAAAGTATGGAGTTAGTACAAGTAATATACTAAGTATGACATATGCAAAAACATGCAAAAAGGGACACTTTTAGTATAAATACATTTTCATGCCTATTAAGTAAAACATTCATGAATATAGAAGTAAAACTGCAAAAGAAACATCATTAAATACTTATGGAAGGATTTCCATAATTTCAAATCAATGGACCCATTTATTGTGAATTAACCAAAATGTTACAGTGAACTTCTATAACTTCACACTAAACAATATATATCTAAAAATAGTGAACTTCCAAGGTATTGCCAATGAGGAAATGAACTCATTTCCTTAGGAGTTTCCTTACCGAGGTTATACTAAGACTCACCAATGTAAGACATGAAGGAAGTACGCATATGCCTCCATCAATATACACCAAAGTGATCCTCAAAACTACCTTTTTTTGGCTTACTCACCTCGGGAGAACAAGCCACCACTTCAATAACAAGTCATTGGAATAACACCTAAATAAGACACAAAGACTTCCCTTTCGGAATGCATACTTAGTGCAATGAGTAGATCGCGTCCCATACCACCACCTACCCTAAGTAGTACACTGTTTTAGAAGTCTTTGCACCAAGACTCCTCTTTCAGAAGGTCCTACCTAGATCAATGGATATATAGTGTACCATACCACCACTTATCCCAAGTAGAACGTTATTTTAGGAGACTTAGTTCATTCAATTCATACAAGACTCATAAGGAATCCCCTTTCGGAATGCCTACTTTGTGCTATGGATAAATAGCATACCATTCCACTACCTACCCTAAGTAGCACACTCTTTCAGAAGACTTAGCACATTCATTTCTTTTGTGGGGATTAGCTTAACCGACATAGACCATGAGAGCTAAACATGATATCATGATATTAACCCTTATCGACTGAGGGATCCTCACTTGCATAGAGTAAGCTGATTCTTTTAGCTTTTACAGTGCTTGACAAATAGCTACACCTATGCGAAAGCATAGTTAAGGGATAAGGAGATTGCTACTAAGTGAGTCATTCTCTAGTAAAAAGGAGTACTCAACTCAAAGGTACATTGGTATACAACATCTCAAGTCACTAAGTGTAACCATCTCTCCTTCATATCCTCTCGATGCTAGACATAACCCTCACGGATTCTAAACATTATATACTATAGGTTAAGAATAACTAGTGAACACCACATCTCAACTCAGGAAGGGCATTCATCCTCCGAACTATCTTTTGATGTAGTGAGGTTCCTACTTAACACATCATCTCAACTCACGTAGAGTGTCCACCTCAAAACTCCTCTATTTACTTAACTTATCTTCATTCATTCACTTAAGTGTATATGTGTACATTTGAGCACACCTATCACATAAGCATCATTTCATTTATACTAACTTCTATATATGCTTTAGACCTTCATTCATCAATACACACACGTTACATGCTTTATATAATCATACACTTCATTTGGGCATAATCTAAGCACAACATGTAATTCTAGCTTCATAATACACGATATAAGAACTATCTTTATTGTTTCTTCAATTCACATATTAGGAATTCAAAGACACACTTATATTGCATACGAAGGAATTAATCAAATTCTTCAAGTAAACATTGCCTCAAAGAAGGTGGACCATACCACTCAAGAGCAATTTATAATAACAATTATGCACTAAAATCAACTCACTATTCAACCAGGCAATCACCACCTGTAACCAATTTCTCAATATTTCATTATAATAAGGCCCTTAGCGAAGTATCTAAATCATAATAACAAAACAAGAAAACTGTCACGACCCAGATTCTGGAATCCCAATCGCAACAGGCGTCATTAACCTCTCAGAGGTTGCAGATAAGCCTCTTACTGCATTCCACACATTAATCTAGTAAAATTTGTGAAAACTTTAAATCTTTTTAAACCAATGAAGTATACATAGACTACATATTTTTCTTACATAGATACATCATATACTAAGCTCATGGTAAAGGACAACCATCTAGCATAAAGAATTAGTCGTAAATATAAGATGAATATATCATAATTATGTTTGTCAAACACGGCCTTATTACAAAGCTTCAAAATGAAAGTATGAAAGAAACGCTAGGGACAACATCTACTAACTATGTCTACTATTAGGCTAGACTAAAACCGAGGACCTACCAAATGGTCTTGAGAACGCTGATGTCAAAACCGCTGCAATGAGTCTTCAATCTGCTCTCTGACATGCACCTATAAATATAGTAAATTGCATAGGGTTAGTACACCACATTTACAAAGTATGGGCGTATGCACAAATACACATAAGTATATGCATGATGAACGAAAGCTCTTCCTAAATAACATGTCATTTCTGGAAAGTGTAGTTACTTGACTTTCTTAAATTGTTAGTTGTGAATTCTAGTATAAATACGATGTATTTTAATGCATTCAAAACACACAACTCATTTTTTATATGATTACCAGCAATTAGTGTCATCAACATAATTTTAGAACAACCCGGGCAAGGATTTGAGATTTTGATCCTCTTAGGCCGAGAGCTCCATTTGTACACTTAGATTATTTTTCAGTCTTTTTCTTCTTCTTGTTGTGTAGATCGATAATTTATTTGGTCGTATGTTTACTTACAAGTGCAATGATTGATTGTATCCCATACCCACAATGAATCATGTATGTAGTTCAAGAGATTAAGGAAATGAGTTAACTATAATTTGGGGCATGAATATATTTATAAGTCAATACTTATTGACTATACTCATTCTTTAGTTGATTGCATAATATGCATAGTTATTTGAGACACATAATTAAAACTTATGATCTTGCTTATTTGGGCATGAAGTCTTTCTAAGCCAATCTTTATTGGCTAAATACATAAGTTGATCATTATGGATTTCTTGGGCTTATCATTAAAACATATGATATTGCTTACTTTTGGCATGAAGTATTTACAAGCCAACTTTTATTGGCTAAATACATTAGTTGATCATTTTGGATAAGCATATTTGAATTACTTATTGGCTATTATAATTTACAAAATTAAAAAAGTCATTATAAGCCAATTTTACTTGGCTTTGATCATTTTCATGACATGAAGATTCATTATTAGCTATGCCCTTTAATTATTGTAAACTTCATTGGACACTATTTGACTATTCTTATAGCAAGTCATTTATTACATCAAGTATTCCTTAATGCTTCATAAGCAAGTCTATATTGGCTATGCCATCTATTTCATCATTCTCAAGTTAGGGAAGTTATGAAGTTTTGAGTTACTATTATGTTTCTATTCCCCTTTATTGGCATCATAAAAAAAGTCATTATAAGCCAATATTATTTGGCCTTTCCCATTATTTGCTGAAACTTCATGAGTTTGGTATTGGCAATTGACATTCTTAAGCTCTTCTTCATAGCTCACTTTGAACACACGTTCCATCATCATCCTTTCTTACTTTCATAGAGACATCTTTAGGAATAATATCATGCGAGCTAACGTGAAATCCAGTGTCATCCCCACACCGAAAAGAGGTGATTCAGCGATCAAATGAATATAGATCATTGAATTACATTAGAAGTGCATATAATATCATTTGATACTCTAACTACACAAGATTGGCATATGATTAGTATTTGCATTAATATTTGGGTATAGATTAAACACCATCTTTGTTAGCATAGGCCATTTTTAAATTCTTTCATGCTTGGTTGGCTATGTATTTTATTCATTAGCCAATGTTTTTAGTCATATAAAACATAAATTTATAGACATTACATTCATTGAATTACTTGGGTTATCATTTCAATCTTTTTGCTATATAAGATTTGCATAAGATAAATAATGGCATAAGAAATTGGTTATAGACTTCATAACCTTCTTTATTAGCATGAGACAAAGTTTCATTCAATCAAACTCAATTTGGGATATATTATTTATTTAACAAACACAACATCTTCAAAAAGTCACATTAACAGAAGGTATGCACAACAAACTGTAATCATCTTCTTACTTTACATTTTCGGACACAACTTAACATAGTATAATTCTCTTAACCAATCTTGGTTCGTGACTATAGGGTAACGTTTTCAAGACATATTGGAAAGCTTAATATTAATATTTGATAAATTTAACACCTTCATAACGCCATAGTAACAAAAATACAACATTCAGACAAACACATCAACACTTAAACAATTAAAGGTGTAACTAACACATTGTCCATTCATGATTCACGTTTTAAGCACTTCACTTTATACGATCATAACCACATAGGTTAATAGACATTCATAATTCAAGAATATTACACATATGATCAGCCAGCAGGACATTCAATAAACATTATCTCTAACCTATTCAACATGGAATCGAAAAGAATACTAAGGACAAGAGAGTTCGACAAGAACACAGGAACAAACCTAGTTTTCAAGATCTTTGAATCCTTGGAAAGAAAGTTATCATGGAAAAAGAAGTCCAGGATAGAATGCTATACCTTATGTAGAATTTAATCTTTGAATATCACCTTGCACGAAACCTTGAAGAAAACCTTGAATTCGCCTAAGAAATCTTTAGCGTTCTACGTTTTCTTGTGGTTTGTCGCCTACTGCCTTAGCGTCGTGAGTCTCAACATTTTTTATCGTGATTTTTAGGTATAGGAATCATTCCACTTAGGCTTAATAAGTAAATTTAATAAACTAATTAATCAATTACAAAAATGCCCCTCCTAAATTGACTAAACATAGGAAATGTTGACTTGTTCGAAAATATGAAAATTTGTGTTGACTATGGTTTCGGTCAAAATTTTGAATTTATATTAATTAAATGAATCCTTATTTTAAATAATTTAGGGACCTAGGATAAGTAATAAAGTACAGCTAAGTCTTTGGAACCAAAATCAACCCTTTAGGACCATCCTAGGTTAAGTACTAGGATGTTTCTTCAATTATACTAGGTTAGTGTAAGGATTTGATTTAAAACATTTAAACTAATTAATTAAATTAATAATTTAAGTAATTAGGTTACCTAAATTAATTAATAAAGTACCCTTAAGTCGTTAGGATCATAGTCAATCCTTTGAACCATCCTAGGTTAGGTACTAGGTTGTCTTTTTCTTGTTTTAACCAAAATCTGGAAATTGTCTTATGATTTATGTTTTGCACCTTTGAATTAATTGATTAAGTTGATAAATTTATTAATTAAGTAGCCTAGGTTAATTACAAAAGTATCCCTAGGTCGTTAGGACCTTAACTCACTCTTTGGACCATCCATGGTTAGGTACTAGGTTGTCTCTTAAACTAGTATTAGGTTAGTGTCAACCCGGTTAAGTCTTAGGTTGTCGGGTGCACTAATTGGTCCATTTCGGTTAGTCCTATGTTAATTGGCTATTTAGGTCAGTATCTTAGAGTCTAGAATTAGTTAGATAGCTAGGTCCCATATTGTTGAACCCATGTGCACGCCTACCCACCCTAACTACCCTAACCAAATTCGGTTAGGGTGGTCCCTCTTGGCCGTTTCTCTCTAGTCTTGCCCATGTGCTTGAACATGGGTTGGTTGTATATTTATAACTAACTATTCTTGATATCTTATTGGTAATGTTTACTTATTATCCCAAGGACCCTCACTGTGTCCTTCGGTACTGCTGAATTTACATGATCATTTTAAATGGTCATTTGGAATGGTACCTAGGCTTGACAATTGGATGCCTCGTATCTGAAGTGCTAAGTTATGAATAATTGTTTTTATCTTAGGGTCTTCATTGCAGGTACATTTCATAAACAAGATCAATAATGTTAGAAAATTGGCTAACACCCTTTAACCCAATATTTTCTACTATGCCCAATATTTTGCTTATTTGGGTATTATATAGAAATTGGCTAATACCCCTTAGCCAATTTTCTATTCTATGCCCAATATTTAACAATATTGGGCATCAGGATGCCTATGTACCCCCAATACACATTCTTATAGACCTATTGGGCTCTTCACTAGACATGTAACTTTTCCAAAATGTTACATTATCCCCCCTTTGTAACATTCATCCCCGGAAGACACTACATATCATTTTAAAAGGGTGATTTTCGAAAATACTTTAAGATGATTGAAACTTTTCTCTCTATGTATATCTGATTCACACTTAGTCTGGATGATGTAGATTACTCAGAGCTTATTAGAAGCTTCATATTTGAGATTGATGAACTTCCTTCTCAATCGCACTTAACTTGATGCACATCACAACTCATGCAACACAAAATCATGTCTATGCTACATAAAAACAGGAACATGAATGGAAGCATAAACTCATTTTAACTCATATAGTGCAAGTATAAAACACACAATTGTGGATTTACAACACCAAAATCGACTAATGCACTAAAACTATGAGTTTCATTAATCAAAGAGACACTTAGGAAGAGTATATCTAACCTCAAGAACTGAACAAGTGAGGATAACGGGATCACATATCGGCCTCGGCCTCCCTTGTTGCTCCCTCAACAAGGTGGTTCCTCCTTAATACTTTAATGGTGGCAACCTCCTTGTTCCTCAGCTACTTCACTTGGCGATCTAAAATTTCAACGGGAACCTCTTCGTAAGAAAGGTCCTCATCGACTCCTAACTCCTTAGATAAAATCTTGTTGGACTTAAGATTTGAAACTATTTGGCTTGTTTGATTTGAACAACACCATTTTCATCTAGACTCTAACTCATTTGGAAACTTAAACCTTACTACCCTGTTTCTATAGTCTATTGTAGCACAACACTTATGAAGCAAATTCAAACCTTAGCCATATCCTTGAGTTGGTATGCAGCTAACTTAGCCTTTTCCTCTTCATAAGTACTCATAACAGGTTTTTAGAACTTACCATGCATTCACCTTCATGCGAACAACTACACTCACCACACGTCTTTCGTTCATGCTGAGCATTTCCATTATGGCCCCTTCTTTAGAAGACCAGATTTTGAGTCTGGCGGCTTAGATAATTCGGCCATACAAATTCTTGTGTTTATTCTTCTACGCGTTCACACAAGAAGAAGGTTAGATACTTAGAATGAAACAAAGTGTCAAAGCTTTAGATAGAACGATAAAGAGTAGAAGATGGGAAATTTTCTAACATTATATAGTCTCTAAGCCATGATTGTGGCGCGATTCACCACCATAGGTTAGAAACTACGTAACGTGGTTGCTTTGAGCTTTAGTTCCTAGGTAATTTAACCTCATGCTCTGATACCAATTTTTTCACGACACGGATTCTAGAATCCGAATTGCAACTGCCGTCATTAACCACTCAGAGGTCGTAGACAAACCTCTTCTTGCATTCAACACATTCATCTAGTTAAATTTGCGGAAAATTTAACATTTTTTAAAGTAATGAAGTATATATAGACTTCATATACTTATTACGTAGATACATCATATATTAACCTCAAGGTAAAGGACAACCATCTATCAGAAAGAATCAATTTGAAACAGAAGATAAATATATCATAATTAAGTTTTCCAAACACGACCTTATTACAAAGCTTCGAAATGAAAATATGAAATAAACGCTAGGGAAAACATCCACTAGGTATGTCTACTACTAGGCTAGACTAAAACTTTAGCATCCTCAAAATTAAGGGGACCTACCAAATGGTTTGGAGAACAATGAAATCCAAACCGCTGCAATGAGTCTTCAATATGCTCTCTAACCTACACCTATAAAAATAATGATTGTATAGGGTTAGTATACCACTTTTACAAAGAATAGGTGCATGCACACATACACATAAGGTTATGAAAGATGAAGGAAAGCTCTTCCTAAACAACATACCTTTTCTGGAAAGTGTAGTCAGTAGACTTTCTTAAATCGTTACTTGTGAATTGTGGTATGAATATGATATACTTTAATGCATTAAAGTCAGTCAACTCATTTTATATATGATTACCAGCCATTTTTGTAATCAACATAATTTTAGAACCACCCGGGCGAGGATTTTAGATTTTGATCCTCTTAGGCCGAGAGCTACTCTTTGTACACTTAGATCATTTTTCATTCTTTTTCTTCTTATTGTTGTGTAGTTCAATAATTCCTTTGGTCCTATGTTTTACTTACAAGTGCAATAATTCATTGTAGTCCCATACCCACAATGAATCCATTAAGTAGTTTGAGAGATTAAGGAAATGAGTTAACTATAATTTGGGGCATGAATATATTTATAAGTCAATACTTATTGGCTATACTCATTCTTTAGTTGATTGCGCAATATGCATAGTTATGTGCGGCATATCATTAGAGCTTATGATCTTGCTTACTTTGGGCATGAAGTCTTAATAAGACAATCTTTATTGACTAAATATATAAGTTGATCATTTTTTATTTCATGGTCTTATCATTAAAACTTATGATCTTGCTTACTTTGGGCATGAAGTCTTTATAAGATGATCTTTATTAGCTAAATTTATTAGTTGATTATTTTTTATAAACATATTTGAATTCATTTTTGGCTATGATCATTTTCATAATAAAAGAAGTCATTACAAGCCAATTTTATTTGGCTTTTATCATGTTTCATGACATGAAGATTCATTATTAGCTATGCCCTTTAGTTATTGTAAACTTCATTGGACATGATTTGACTATTCTTATAGCAAGTGATTCATTACATCAAGTATTCCTTAATGCTTTATAAGCTAGTCTATATTGGCTATGCCACCTATTTCATCATTCTCATGTTAGGGAAGTTATGAAGTTTGGAGTTACTATTATGTTTCTATTCCATTTTATTGGTATCATAAATGAAATCATTATAAGCCAATCTTATTTGGCCTTTCCAATTATATGCTGAAACTTCATAAGTGTGGTATTGGTAATTCACATTCTTAAGCTCTTCTTCGTAGCTCACTTTGAAATCCATTGTCTTCCCCCACAAAAAAGAGGTGATTCACCGATTAAGATGAATCTAGATCATGTGATCTACTCATGAAATCCATTGTCTACCCCACACTGAAAAGTGGTTATTCCCGGCTAAGGCAAATCCATCTCAAGTTTTAACTCCACACCGAAAGGTGCGGCTCACGGCTATAGTGCACCAAGATCATGTTTTGAGCATTAACCGACATAGATCATGTGAGCTAGACATAAAATCCAGTGTTTAACCCACACCAAAAAGAGGTGATCCCACTGGCCAAGGTGAAATCGAAACATACCTAGCTCGCTTAGGTGGAAACCACTGTCTAGTTCCAATGTTGGCTAGACATAGTTCGAATACTAGGGACTTAATGAGACTACGTATCAACCTCGGTGGTAGCCTTATCTCATGAGACTTACACATGCAAGCACATGCCCATAACTAGTCTATCGGTGTTGTGCTCATTTTCATCATCTTCTTTACGTTTTAGAGTTGACTCAAGCATTATGGAAGATTGATTCTAGATTGAGATTTACTTACTCTATTGATGACTGGTCATCCTTACTTTACATTGATGATATGTGAATTATCCTTACATATCATCCTTTGGTGTTAATGAGACTGGTCTCACACATTCTAACACCTTCATACGTGAGTATTCTTTTAACATAGTAGCTTAGGTGTAAGTAAGACTTGTCTCACTTCCTTTAACACCCCATTCTGGTCACTTAATTTATAAAACTTTTAATTATGTTATGACACACGTTACTTCTTTACTTTAGTGAAGTAGCTTCATTTCATCGTTTATGGACGATAAGCACTTCTTCCAATGAGTTACATATGTTCATAATTCATTCTTTTAGAGCATGTTTGGAGTTGTCCCAATGACTTGCATGCCCTTGGTTATGGATTCATTGAATTACTTTAGAAGTGCTTATATTATCATTGAATACTCTAACTACACATGATTGACATATGATTATTATTGGCATAAACATTTGGGTATAGATTACACAACCATCTTCGTTGGCATAGGACAATTTTACATTCTTTCATACTTTGTTGGATATGTATTTTATTCATTAGCCAATCTCTTTAGTCACAAAACATAAATTTATTGCAATTTACGTTCATTGAATTACTTAGGTTATCATTTCAATATTTTGGTTGTATAAGATTGGCATAAGATAAATATTGGCATAAGCAATCGGCTATAGACTTCATAACCTTCTTTATTAGCATGAGCCAAAGTTTCATTCAATCATACTAAATTTTGGATACATTATTCATCTAAAAAACACAACATCATCAACAAGTAACATTAATAGTAGGTATGCACAACAAACCATAATCATCTTCATACTTAGCATTTTCGGACACGTTTTGGTTCATGACTTTAGGGTAACATTTTTAACACTTATTGGACAACATTATATTAATATTTGATAAATTTAACACCTTCATAACGTCATAATAATAGCAATAAAACATTCATACAAATACATCAACACTTGAAGAATTACGGGTGTAACTAACATATCGTCAATTCATGATTCACATTTTAAGCATTTAACTTCATACGTTCACAACTACATAGGTTAATCGAAATTCATAATTCAAGAACATTACATAAGATAATAAAACAGAACATACCAACAACATGATCTCAAACCTATTCAACATGGAATGGAAAAGGATACTAGAGGTTCGACGAGAACACGGGAACAACCCTAGTTTTCAAGATCTTTGAATCGTTGGAAAGAAAGTTCTATTTGAAAAACAAGTCCAGGAGAGAAACCCATGCCTTATGTATAATTTAATCTTCAAATATCACCTTGCACGAAACCTTGAAGAAAACCTTGAATTCGCCTAAGAAATCTTTAGTGTTCTATGTTTTCTTGCGGTTTATCACCTACTGCCTTAGCGTCGTGAGTCTCAACATTTATTATCGTGATTTTTAGGTTTAGGAACTTATATTGCATAATTCAACTTAGTTTTAATAAGTTAATTTAATAAACTAATTAATCAATTACAAAAACACCTCTCCTAAGTTGATTGAACATAGGAGAATGTTGACTTGTTTGAAAATCTCGAAATTTGTGTTGACTATGGTTTCGGTAATTATTTTGTTTTTATATTATTTAATTAAATCTTTAATTTAAATAATTTAGGGACCTAGGGTATGTAGTAAAGTACTTCTAAGTCTTTGGAACCAAAATCAACCCTTTAGGACCATCCTAGGTTAAGTACTAGGATGTTTCTTGAATTATACTAGGTTAGTGTAAGGATTCCGTTTAGACCATTTGAATTAATTAATTAAATTGATAATTTATTTAATTAGGTTACCTAAGGTAATTACTAATATACTTAATTTGTTAGTATCATAACCAATCCATTGAACCATCCTAGGTTAGGTACTAGGTTGTCTTTTTCTTGTTTTAACCGAAATTTTGAAATTGCTTTGTGATTTCGGTTTTTCCCCTTTATATTAATTAAATAAGTTTATAAATTAATTAATTAAGTATCTTAGCATAATTAATAAATTATCCCTAGTTTTTTAGGGCCTTAACTAACTCTTTGGGCCATCCTAGGTTAGGATCTAGGTTGTCTCTTCAACTAGTACAAGGTTAGTATCAACCCGGTTAAGTGTTAGGTTGTCGGGTGAACTAATTGGTCCATTTCGGTTAGTCCTAGGTTGATTATCTAGTTAGGGAAGTAGGTTAGAGTCTAAAATTAGATAGAGAACTAGTCCCCACATGGTTGAACCCATGTTCAAGCCTGCCCCCCTTTAACTACCCTAACCAAATTCGATTAGGGTGGTCCCTCTTGGCTGTTTCTCTCTTGTCCTGTCCATGTACTTGAACATGGGTTGTTGTACATTCTTTAATGAATACTCTTGATGCTCTATTGGGAATATTTATTTATTGTCCCATGGACCCTCACTATGTCCTTGGGCACTGCTTAATTTACATGATTATTTTAGATGGTTATGTGGAATAGTACCTAGGCTTGACACTTGGATGCCTTTTATCTAAAGTGCTAAGTTGTGAATTTTTTTTTTACTTAGGGTCTTCATTGTAGGTTCATTTCTTAAACAAGGTCATTAATAATAGAAAATTGGCTAACACCCTTGAAGCCAATATTTTCAAATATGCCCAATATTTTGCTTATTTGGGTAGTATATAGAAATTGGCTAATATTCCTCAGGCAATTTCTATTCTATCCCCAATATTTCTCAATATTTGGCATTGGGATGCCTATGTACCCCTAATACACATTCTTAAAGACCTACTAGGCTCTTTACTAGACAAGTAACTTTTCCGGAATGTTACGAAAACCAAATTTCATACCCTACACAAACATGTTCATTTAACCCATTTCTTAAGCTAAAAGTTTGACATATGAATAAACATGAGTTCATTAGGGTTTTGATATTACAATCATGAATGACTACTAGCATAAACACATTTGAATCATTAAAACACTTTTACAAGAAGGCTCATGCTTAGAATCAAAGATAGAAGAAAGTAGAGTGTGAAAACACTTTCTGAAATCTTTTGGAAATGACTTCTTGAATGAAAAAGGGTTCAAGGATGGATACCATACCTCAATGAAAAGGAAACCCACTAATTTTTGTGAAGAAACACGTCTTCTGCTTGAGTTTTAGCTCCAATTGTGACTTGAGAGTGTTTTAAGGGAGAATGATTTTGGGTTTTAGGAAATGAGGTCTAAAATTAGGTCTTAGGGTTTAAGACACTTTAATATAACTAATAAACCCTATGATAAACTTCCAAGGTCCTTATAAGACTAGGGGTGAATTTACCAAACACCACAAGCCAAGGTAGCCTGTTTAACAGCTTTTGCAGGCAGCACCAACGGGACCAACCAACGGACTGTTTGTCGATCGACGGTCTGTAATTGGTGGTTCGTTGGTTGAGCCTGCAACTCCCAAACATGAAGACCTTACAGGTCCAATCAACGAAACAAGTCGACAGGCCATTGGTTGAACCACTGGCCGTCGTTTGGTCACGTTGGTGGACACTTCCAAGATAGTTTGGGTCCTTCCCTTAGGCCCTTCTCTAGGGCCCCTTGTGGGTCATAGGTGGGGTCGTACCCTAAATTTAAACCCCTAAACTAAGTCATCTAGGTCTTAGGAACATCTCACACCAATTTCGATTAAAACAAACACGTGAAATTCACTCAAACACATCGAGACACACAAGCACTTTCTGAGGCACACTTTGCGAACATCATGGACGTTCTTGGACGTTTGACCGCGAAACTTACCAAACTTCACATAATGACTAAAGACACTAATATAAATCATTTTAACTTAAAATTAAATCGATAAACATTGACAAAGTTCTTGTGCACCTTAGTTCGTTCTAGGGCGTTACATTATCCCCACATGGAATACCATTCTTCCTCGAATTACAATAAAACATCAAGACCATCAAGAACTTTATTAGAAACACATAACACGTTACAATCATGATCAACACAATAAAAATGAAATCATCAACTAGCAAGGAGCACCATTCCGCATTTCCACACACTAGCAACACAGGCAACTTTTGCAAAACTTCACAATTTCAAAATTTCATCCTTATCCATCTTTTATGGACGATCTACATTCTCCAACATTAAACATGCTCATATAAAACACTTTTGCACACTTTGAAACTACAATTGAAGACAAAAATATTTTCTTCAAAAATGAGAAATTTTACAGTGAGCACTCACTGTTTCACTGTTAAGCATGTCAAAATTTTTAAAAATCCATTCATTGAGCAATTCATCAAGATGAAATGATCATATGAAGTATAAAACCATATAAAATCATTTGATAACATAAAAACAACAATCATAAAGAGTCAAAACTTACCGTGACTATCAACTCCGGATTAGTATCATTCCTATCTCCCATCCCATAGGTAGGCTTCTTCGTTGGAGCATTAGGATCTAGGGAAGCTTGATTGACCTCTTTCCCCCTTGCTTTGATGCTAGGGCAGTCCCTCATCTTTTGGCCTTCGTTACCACAACTTAAACAACCATCCGTTCGGGCAAGACACCTGCCCAAAATGTTGCTTTCCACAGGTAGTGCACCTAATCCTCTCAAAAGTGTGGCCACCACCTCGGGAGTTTTGGTTAGGACTCTTATCCTTGTTTCCCATGGAATAATCTTGATGATAGAACCTCTTCTAGGTTTTTTGTGAATAGAACTATCCGACCTAGGCCTCTTACCTTCTTGCCTTATCTCCCAAATTTTTGAATCCTCAATTTATTGTGCAATCACCATGTGCCCAGAGATATCCATTTCATTAAGAAGCATTGTCGTACGACACTCTTTCTTCACCAAGCTAGAAACTCCCATCACAAATTTTTTAATCCTAACCCTAGGTTTGTCTACCATGGGTGGGGCATACTTAGAGATTTGGGTGAATTTGAGAGAGTACTCTTGCACAATCGTTCCCCCTTGACGACGGTTCATGAATTCAACCATCTTCTTCTCCCTCCATTCTAAGGGAATAAACCTATCTAAAAAGCCTCTTTGAATTCCTCCCAATCAACCAAACCTATTTCTAAGGGTCTCTCACTCATCCATTGCTCAAACCACACTTGAGCCACATCCTTGAGTTGATAAGCGGCTAACTCTGCTTTCTCTCTAGGGGTAACACCCATAGCATCTACCACTTTGAATACCTCATCTATGAAATCCCGAATTCTAGAGGCAGAAGTACTAGCATTTGGTTGAGGTCCAACTCCATTATTATCTTAGGGAACAAAGTGATTATTGACGACATGAGCTTGAGCCGTCATGAGTTAGGTCAAATTCATTAGGGCAGCCCTCAATTCCGCATTAGTCATATCTCCTTCAACAAAAGGAGCTTGAGGCATAGGAGGCATTTGGGGCACATGAGGCTCTTGAGGTTTTGGAGGCTCTTGAGGTTCTTGAAAGGGAACCTCCTCATTTTCTTCCTCTATGCCAACAACAGGAACTTCGTCAATAGGGGGAGGGATCCTCTCATTCGATACTCCTCCCTCCTCCATTATAGAAGTTTATCTCCTCGTATTTATGTCCTAAATAAACATAAATATAAAACATTGAGAAAAGACACCTTTTATGACTCAACTCTAAGGCACGACATTATAATAGAAAATAAAGTGAAACTTTAATCGTCCTATAGCCTCTTGTCCATGGATGTGTCGCGACTCACACAATGACCAAGATACTACTAGACGTGGCTTGTGAGACTTTTAGACCCTAAACTATTTCCCAAAACCTTTTGCTCTGATAACAAGTCTGTCACGACCCGAAAGTACCCCCTAGAAGTTAGGGAGAACCCTTGGGTTATGACCGTGCATACTTGACCCTTTGGGGTCATGTACAAGCCCATAACTATCTTTCATTACATAAGACATGAAAAATAGTGTGCAATTAAAACTTTTCACAACATTAAATAAAATGCTAGTCTTTCATAAATATTTAGAGAATCTCATCTTCACATGAAAACTTAAGACACAACATAATATATCAGGGACACGACCATTTACATTGAAAGAAAAATACATAACAAGTCTTAATATTAAAACTAAGAAAAACATAAACTATGTCCTCGAATATATGAGGACATATCAAATCCTGAGAGAGTAGATGCCCTAAGCTTTGCCTTCAAATATTCCAAAAGCTTCCAACCTATAGTTCTAGAGTATACAAAAGTATGAGGTTAGTAGAAATAATGTACTAGGTATGACATATGCAATAACATGCACAAAAATACGTTTTTAGTATAAATACATTTTCATACTAATTAAGTAAAATATTAATGAATGTATAAGTAAAACAACATAAGAAACATTATTTAACACTTAGGGAAGGATTTCCATAATTTTAAATCAAAGGACCCATTCACAGTAAAGTAACCAAAATTTTATAGTGAACTTCTATAGCTTTACAGTGAACCATTGGACTCCTAAAATAGTGAATTTCAAAGGTATTGCCAATGAGGAAGTGAACTCATTTCCATAGGAGTTTCCCTACCGGGGTTATCCTAAGACTCACAAAGGTAAGACATGAAGGAAGTACACATATGCCTCCTTCAATACACACTAAAGTGATCCTCAAGACTACCCCTTTTCGGCTTACTGGCCTTGGGAAAACAAGCCACCACTTCAATAATAAGGCATTGGAAGAACACCCAAATAACACACTAAGACATCCCTTTATGAATGCCTACTTAGTGCAATGAGTAGATGTCGTCCCACACCACCACCTACCCTAAGTAGTACATTATTTTACAAGACTTGGTACCAAGACTATCCTTTTGGAAGGCCCTACCTAGTGCAATGGATAGATAGTGTATCATACCGCCACCTACCCTTAGTAGTACGTTCTTTTAGAGGACTTAATTCAATTCATACAACACTCGCCAAGACACTCCTTTTGGAATGCCTACTAAGTGCAATGGATAAACAGAGTCCCATTCCACTACCTCCACTAAGTACCACACTCTTTTAGAAGAGTTAGCACATTCATTTCTTTTGTGGGGGTTAGCTTAACCGACATTTACCATGAGATCTAGACATGGAATCTCGATATTAACCCCTATGGATGAGGGATCCTCACTTTCATAGAGCAAGGTCATTCTCTTAGGTTTTACCTAGCTTGCCTAATAGCTATACGCATAGTTAAGAGATAAGGAGATTTCTACTAAGTCATTCTCTACTAACGAGGACTAGTCATCTTAAGAGGTACATTGGAATACAACATCTCAACTTACGAAGTGTAACCACCTATCCTTCATATCCTCTCGGTGCTAGACATAACCCCCATGGATTTCTAAAGATTATATATTATAGGTTAAGGATAACAAGTGAACACCACATCTGTACTCACGAAGGCATCCATCCTTAACCTATCACTGAAAGCTCTAGGATGTAATGAGATTGCTACTAAACACTTCATCTGAACTCACGAAAATGTCCACCTCAAAACTACTCTATTTACTTAACTTAGCTTCATCCATTGACTTAAGTTTGTCTGTCTGTACATATGCGAACACTTTGCACATAAGTATCATGTAATTCATACTAACTTCTATACATGATTTAGACCTTCATTCATCAATTCACACACTTTACATGCTTCACATAATCATATACTTCATTTAGGGATAATCTAAGCACAACATGTCATTTAAGATTCATAATACACAATATAATAACCATATTTATTATCACTTCATTTAACATATTAGGCCTTCAAGTCCACACTTACAATACATACTACGTATAATAATATTCATCAAGTAAACACCGCCACCAAGAAGGTGGACCATACCACTCAAGAGCAATTTATAATAACAATTATGCACTAAAAGAAACTCACCATTTAACCAAGACATCATCACCTATAACCAATTTATCAATATTTCATCATGATAAGGCCCATAGGGAAGAAGCAAAATCATAATAACAACAGAAGAAAACCAAAGTTCATGCCCTACACAAACATGTTCAATTAACCCATTTCTTAAGCTAAAAGTTTGAAATATGAATAAACATGAGTTCATTAGGATTTTGAAATTTAAATAATCAATTAAGACTAGTAGAAACTCATTTGAATCATTAAAAAACTATTACAAAAAGACCCATACTTTGAATCAATGATAGAAGAAAGTAGAGTTTAAAACCCCTTTTTGAAATCATTTGGAAATGACATATTGAATGTAAGAGGGTTAAAGGATGGATACCATAACTATATGAGAAGGAAACCCACTAATTTTGGTGAAGAAACACGTCCAAACGTGCCCTTCTAGTTCTCTTTCAGTTTTAGCTCCAATGGTCACTTGAGAGAGAGTTCTAAGGGAGAGGGGTTTTGGGTTTTAGGAAATGAGGTCTAAAATTAGGTCTTAGGGTTTAAAACACTTAAATATACCTAATAAACCCTAATATAAACGTCCAAGGTCCTTAAAAGACTTGGGGTGAATTTACCAAACACCCCAAGTCAAGGCAGCCACTTTAACAGCTTTTGCAGGAAGCACCAACGGGACCAATGAACGGACCGTTTGTCCATCGATGGTCCGTAGGTGGTGGTTCATTGGTTGAGACTGCAGATACCAAACATGCAGGAGGTTCAGTTCCAATCAACGGACAAAGTCGACGGGCTGTTGGTTGAACCACTGGCCGTGGTTTGATCACGTTGGTGGACATTGCCATTGAAGTTTGGGTCCTTCTCTTGGGCCCTTCTGTAGGGCCCTTTGTGGGTCCTAGGTGGGGTTGTACCCAAACTTTTAACCCCTAAACTAATTCATCTAGGTCTTAGGAAAATCTCACACCAATTTCGATTAAAACGAACACGTAAATTCAGTTAAACACATCAAGACACACAAGCACTTTCTAAGGCACATTTGCGAACATCACGGACGTTCTTGGACGTTTGATCTTCAAACTTCACACACTGCCTAAGGACACTAATATAACTCATTTTAACATAAAATTAACTCAATAAACATTCACGAAGCTGTTGTTCACCTTACATCATTCTAGGGCGTTACATTCTCCGCCACTTGGAATAACATTCCTCCTCGAATGACACTAAAATTTCAAGAAGATCAAGGACATTATTAGAAACACATAACACATTAAAAACATGATCAACACATTCAAAATCAAAGCATCAACTAGAAAGTAGCACCATTACACATTTCCACACACTAGCAACACAGGAAACTTTTGCAAAACTTCACAATTTCAAAATTTCATCATTATACTTCTTTTATGGAGGATCTACCTTCTCTAACATTAAACATGCTCATATAAATAACTTTTGCATACATTGAAACTACAATTCAAGACAAAACGAATTTCTTCAAAATGAGAAATTTTACAGTGAGCACTCACTACATCACTGTTAACCAGGTCAAATTTTTCAGAAATCCATTCTTTGAGCAATTCATCAAGATGAAATGATCATTTGAAGTATAAAACAATATAAAATCATTTCATAACATAAAAACAACAATCATAAAGAGTCAAGACTTACCGAGACTATCAACTCTTGATTAGTAATCCCTCCTAGATCCCATCCCATATGGAGTGTTCATATTTGGAGAATTAGGATCTAGGGAATCAAGAGGGTCCCAAGTAATATCTACTAGTTCTTGAACTATGTTTCCCCATAGAAATACTAGCTAGTGGATCCACATAGATGCTATGTTCATGTTTTTGTACTACCTTGGCAAGTAGTCCACCTTCTTTCGATGTAGCGTTCCATGACATCGGATGGCTCATGTGATATATGCCGACTAAGAAAAAATGTTCCCAAATGAAAGGTGATGTAATAAAGTGAACACTAACTAAGATGACTTAAGGAGTTTGACTTAGTTTGGGTAGGGGTATGGGACTCTACATATACATGGCAATAGTTAGCCTTGAGGGATGTCTTAGGAGTATGTTATTTTATTCTTATCCTCTTATAATGTGAAAGATTTACATGTGTTGACTTTACATGTAAATGATACTATATGATGTTGGTTTCATGTATGAATATTCTATTGGTCTATATTGCTAAACATAATGATGACTACTATTGGTACTATTGTATGTGATGTTAGGAATTGCTTATGATCCCTTATTTGGTTTACTTGGTTGAGTAAGGTTATGGGGATTTACTTGGTCATTGCATTTGTAGTTTTGATGTGGGGTTATGAGTAAGAGTCTTGTATATGCTGTAAGGTTATGAACTCTTATACATGTTTTGTTATTATAACAAGATGTTTGAGTTGTTTTGACTATGGTTCTAATATACTATGACACATGTTGACTTGATTATACTTGATGATGTTGGTGTTTTTATATATATGATTTTGTCTTAATAAATATGTGGTTACTAGCTTATATGGGTTCTTGAATGAGCGTTGAAGTCTTTCAAATGACATGGCATGTCTTCAGAAGTAAATGTCCCCTTTTCATGCATTTTCCCAATGTTTTTATGTGCATATGCCTATACTTAGTACAAGTGATGTACTAATCCATGTTTCTTTGTTTACTACAAAGTGTAGGTTTCCGCCGTTGAGATTTTAAAGGGCCATTGAAGAAGGCTTGGAATGCAATTCTCCAAGTTTTGTAGGTCCTGAATTTCCGAGGATGATGCCACAATCATGTAGTTGGATATTATTTAGTCTTAAAGACAATTTAGTTCATTCGCTTTCTTTGATGACTTCATATATGACTATATGAGGTCTTTGTTGTAATGAAGTATGGGTTATGCCCAATGTTGTACTCACTTTTAGATGGTTTAATATGCGATGTATCCTAGAAATTCATATGAATCTATTGCTATATTATGTAAGTGAAATAAAAGTACAACCCTATGTAGTGCTTCCTATAGCGAGGAGTCTATGTAAACTCCCTAAATATATATTATGTGTAAACGAGAGGTTTATGTAAACCTCAATGTAGGAGTAATTAAAAAGTTTTAAATATTACTAAATTTAACCTAGGAAATGTAATGACTAATGCTGAGAGGTTAGTCCTAGTCATCTTCGAGGAGGACGATACTGGTTACTTCTAGGGGTTGCTCCCTGGATGTGATACTTACCACCATGGTTTTTTAAACACATGGCACAAGTAAATCTATAATCAGTAGAAGAACCATTATTACCTCCTTGGGTTAAGTGTTAGACACCTTATCATTGTTGACTCTTGGGGTGCTATAGGATCCTTTATTGGAAAACCTTTTCTTGAACATTGGTTTACATTGAGTCTCACATTTACCCTTAGTAGAATTTCCATCATCGGTCCTTGCCCTCTTCACATATCTACTCACTTTCTTGATCTTTTATTCCTAAAATTTTTAGCCATGAACTATATGACGTAAAATATTCATACATGGACTGATCATTGTGAAACAACAATAATTTACTACAAAGTAAGATTTCCCCATATCAATCAGTTCATCTTAGCGCTAGAGTCTGCCACCAAGGTTTGAACATACTAAGACAATGGAGTGACCTCAAGGCTATACTCCTTTACATTCACACTTACTAGCTTAAGGTTTATGAACTCGTGCATCTTTATTTCACTAAACTATAAAGGAAAAACCTATCAATGAAGACCGGCTTGATAAATCCAAAATAAAACTAGACCAGCTCTTATGGGACTCTCCTCCTTCCATTGCTCATACTGAACTTGAGACACATATTTAGTTTATAGGGGCGAGTTCCATCTTTTCTGGTGAAGATACTCTCATAGAATCAAGCACCTTAAACACTTCATCAATGAACCACTGAGGGTCTTTCTCAACTTTGGAGACAAAGAGTGTAGGGGGATTCATCCTTGTGAAATCGCTTATATAGTATTACTAGTGACATGAGACATTAAAATATGATTCAATCTTTGGAAAGCCATTCTTATCTCCACATTATACATAGCCCCAACATTAATATGAGCTTGAGGAAATTGTGGCTTTTGTGTACCGGGAGGAAATTTTGGACGTTAAGGGTCTTAGGGAGGAACCCCTCATTCACAATCTCTCTTCCATCCTTCTCAACGCGTTCCTCTTGTAGTGATATACTATATACGCAATAAGGGAGGGGGGGTTAGGAAAGTGACTTTATAGAGTAAAGAATCTTAAGGCATGACTAAGGAGTAATAAAAGAAGTGAAAGTTCCTAAGCGTCTTATAGACACTCATTCATAAGTGTGGCATACTTCACACTCAAGAACAATACCCTATTAGATGTGGTACATAAGACATAATTCTAGAATCATTGTGAACTTTGTTTTCGAATTACCAATTTTGTCATGACCCGGGGTTACCCACTAGAAGTAACATGGTTGTAACGACCCGCAAGTACCCCCTAGAAGTTAGGGAGAACCCTTGGGTCATGACAGGGTGTACTTGACCCTTTGGGGTCTTGCACAAGCCCTTTAACAATCGTTCATTACATAAGAGATGAAAAGTAGTGCGAAATTAAAACATTTCATGACATTTATTATAAAAAAATATTCTTTCATAAATACTTAGAGGATCTCATCATCACAAGCCAACTAAAAGACATGACATAATATCTTAGGGACACGACCCTTTACATTCAAAGAAGTACATAATAAGAATTATACACAAATAGAAGAATTAATAACTATGCCCTCGAATATATGAGGATATACTTTTTCTTGAAAAAAATCTTTCCCATGCATTGCCTTCTAAACTTCAACCTTGCTTCCAAACCAATACTTATAGAGCATACAAAAGTATGGGGTTAGTACAAAATAGTGTACTAAGTATGGCATATGCAAAAACATGCAAAAGGGACATTTTAGTAAAAAATACATTTTCATGTCAATTAAGTAAAATACTCAAGAATATAGAAGTAAAACAACAAAAGAATCACCATGTAACACTTAGAGAAAGATTTCCATAATTTTAACAAAAAGAGATACTTTACAGCAAACTTTTAAAAATTAACAGTGAACTTTTTTTAACATTTATAGTGAAATATCCCTATTCCAAAATGGTGAAATTCCGGCCAAGCAAAGAGGAAATGAACTCATTTGTAGGAGTTTCCCTACCTAAGGTTATCCTAAGACTCAGCAAGGTAAGACATGAAGGAAGTGCACATACATCTCCTTCAATACACAACAAAGTGATTCTCCAAACTATCCCTTTTTGTCTTACTCACCTCGGGAGAACAAGCCCCAAACCAATAACAAGACATTAGAAGAACACTCAAGCAACACACTAAGAATTCCCTTTCGGAATGCATACTTAGTGGATTAAGTAGATGGCATCCCATTCCACCACCTACCCTATGTAGTACACTTATTAGAAGCCTTAGCACCAAGACTCCCCTTTCGGAAGGTCTACTTAGTGCAATGGATAGATAGAATCCCATTTAACTACCTACCCTAAGTAGTATGTTTTTTTAGGAGAGTTAGTTAATTCAGTTCATAAAAGGCACAGAAGACTCCCTTTTCGGAATGCCTACCTAGTGGAATGGATAAATAGCGTCCCACTCCACTACATACCCTAAGTAGTACACACTTTTAGAGGACTTATAAATTTCATTACTTTTGTTGGGTTAGCTTAACATACATAAACCATGAGAGATAAACATGGAATCCTGATACTTCCCTTATAGGAGAAAGGTCCCCTCACTTGCCTAGAGTGAGGTCTTACTTTTAGCTTTTACATGGCTTCCCAATAGCTACACCTATGCGTGCGCATACTTAAGGGATAAGGAGATTGCTATTAAATAACTCAATCTCTACTAACGAGGAGTACTCAGCTCAACATGTACATTGGAATACAACTACTCAATTCACGAAGAGTAACCACCCCTTCTTCATATCCTCTCGGTGCTAGGCATAACTCTCCACGGATTCTCAATATTATAAACTATAGGTTAAGGATAACTAGTGAACACCACATCTCATCTCACGAAGGGCATTCCTCCTCGAACCTCTCTTAGAAAGATCTTAGGATTTAGTGAGGTTGCTACAGAACACTTCATCTCAACTCACGAAGAGTGTTCACTCCAAAACTCCCCCTTTTTAGTTAACTTAGCTTCATTCATTCATTCAAGTGCGGTTTTGAGTTTTAGGAAATGAGGTCTAAAATTAGGTCTTAGGGTTTAAAACATCTTAATATCCCTAAAAGACCCTAAAACTATCACCCTAGGTTCAGAAAAAACTTGGGGTGAATTTACCAAACACCCGAAGTCATTACAGGAAAATACCAGGTTTTGGGGCAGTATAAAAGACAAATCCAACCAACAGACCGTTTGTCCACTAATGGTCCATTGGTGGAATTTCATGGGTTGATACATATCTTCATTTGAGGATGTATGTCCTCCCTTGCAGTTCCATCGACAGGGAAAGTCGACGGGCCATTGGTTTGACCACTAGTTCCCATTCGCCCTCGTTGGTGTAATTGCCAAGGTAATCTTGTATCCTTTTCATGGGCCCTTCTCTAGAGCCCCTTGTGGGTCCTAGGTGGGGTCATACCTGTAAGTTAATCCTATAAACATATTCGTCTATGCCTTAGGAACATCTCACACAAATTTCAAACAAAATGAACATGTAAAACTAACTCAAACACACGAAGACACATAAGCACTTTCTAAGACACACCTTCCGAACGTCATGGACGTTCTCGGAAGTTTAACCTCCAAAATTAATAAAACATCAAACACTGACTAAGGACATCATTATAACTCATTTTAAGACAAAATCAACTCATGAAACAATCACGAAGATCTAGTTCACCTTAGTTTCTTTTAGGTTGTTACATTCTCCCCCACTTGGAACAACATTCGTCCTTGAATGACACTAAAACTTTAGGACCACAAAGGACTCCATTAGAAACATATAACACATTACATTAATGGTCAAAAATCTAATAAAATCACCAACTAACAAGGACCAAAAAATTCACACTTTCACACACTTTGCAACATAAGCAACTTTTGCAAAACATCACAATTTCAATACTCACCCTTATCCTTCTATTATGGAGGAACTACCTTGTCCAACATCAAACATGCTCTCATATATAACACTTTTACACACATTGTTACTACAATGCAAGACAAAGCAATTTTTTTCAAAGATGAAGATTTTCACATTGAGCATCACTGTAGCACATATAACTTTGCAAAATTTCACAAATTCAATCTCACTCAATCATAAGACATTCGAAGAAAATTCAAGCAAAACAACAAGAGTTCTCTTTCAGGATGCCTACTCAATTAAATGAGTAGATGGCGTCCCATTCCAACCCCTAATCTATGTAGTACACTCTTTTAGAAGGCTTAGCACAAACTTTCCCCTTTCGGAAGGTCTACTTAGTGCAATGGGTATTTTGACTCCTATTCCACTAGTTACCCTTAGTAGTATGTTCTTATTCGAGACTTAGTTATCCAATTTATATAAGGATAACCAGGAGTCCCGTTTCGAAATGTCTACAATATGCAATGGATTAATATGTAGGCTTGAGGATCATTTAGACATGCCTAGAGAGGTTGTATGGGAGGTCTCTCTTTGTGTGACTTAATTGAGTCTTAGGATAGCTTTAAGTGGGATAATTACATGCTAAAAGATGTCTAAAGTGAAAAAATAGACTTCACTGTAACAGTGAATTAAGTTCATTGTACAGTGAAGTAAATTCACAGTAATGTTTTCTTAAACTGTGGATTTTGCTTAAATAAGTTCTTATGTGTTTCTAAGTTGTTAAATATTGTTATTCTTCATATAGTATGAGGTTTTAATCGAAATTCATGAAAAGTATGTTATTTACTAAATGTTCCTTTTTAATGGTTTTTGCATGGCTTCCATACATAGTATATCTAATGTGCTAACCCCTTCTTTTCCCTTTTTGGCTAAAGTAAACAGAATTGGATGTCTTGATGTGCCATAGAGGATGGAAAGGTTTCTAAGTCTGGAAGATGAATTATTGGTGAGTCCTCATCGATTAGAGGACAATATCCACATGTCCATTATGTCATAGTCTTTACTTTATTGTCTTGTATGTGATTAGTCCCAAAGGGTTATGTACTCCATAATTTTGACGGTTCAAGTAGACGTTTTAAAGATATAATGTTTAAAATGAATGTCTTACGATTGTGTAATGTTTATGAACGAGTTCTTCGTGTGTGAAAAAAGTTTAAAATTCTTGCCTATTTTAGTATATTTATTATACAATGAATGATATAAGAGAGTCAGATGAGACTTCTTGAAGTCTCATTTGACGTGTGATGACGCAAGGATACTCTAACTTCTAAGGTGTACATCCGGGCCGTGACAATGTAGGTATCAGAGCATAAGGTTTAGGGAGTGTCTTAGTTGTCTCATGAACCAAAGCTAGTACAATCTTGTTTATAATGTAAAGTGCGCCACATTATAAATAGGAGGCTATTGGGTGCTAGCGAAGTTTCACTTCTTCATTCATCAAATCGTGCCTAAGAGCTTTGTATATGGTGTATTTCCCTTGTTTCCCTTATGTGTTGGTCCTTTGAGGGTGACATTATGGAGTTTTGGTTGAGTGAGAGAAAAGATGAGATGTGACTTATTGCATGACGGGTGATGGATGGTGGTTTTGACCTTAGATTGATTTGGTTACCTTTTGAAGGGTAGTTAGGTTGGAAAGTATTGTAAGATATATTGTATGAAATATGATAGTTGAAGTTGCATAAGACCCCAATCATAGCAAGGGAGGTGATAGGATTTAAAGAGTCAAGGTGAGTTCTCTTATTAAGGGGGATGTAGTGGTTAGATGATGAGACCTTTTAAGTGTATTTACTCTTTATGAGATTAACCTGGGTAAGAAATTATTAGGAGGGTTTAAGGTGCCTTGAGAGATTCCTTGAAGTGGATGTTGTGTTGACCTCAAAATGGGTTCCTCCTAAGTGGGTGAGTATGGTGAAGAGTATAGTTGTTGGGAGTAAAGTACCTTAACTTTTCATTATGTGTTTATTCAAGCCTAAAACAAAGAGTTCTTGGTAACTTGAAATTGTAGGAGTTTTTTTGTGGAAGGTGACTTCCATACAGTCTCCTTAGGATATGCATGTTTGATTGATGTTTTGTTGAAATTGAATTTTATTAACTTATTGCATTGCGTACTTTATGAAGCCATAATTATGTGGTAAGATGTGTCTATATGATGTTACCTTGTATATTAGCTTGTTTCTATCATGAATTGCCCAAAAGTTTCATTTTTGAAAAGCTGCACAAATTCACTGTATAGCACTAGCAGTTCAATGTGATGATTTTCAAAATTTTACTAATTGATTCTTTGGTCTAAAATTGTTGTTATGTGATTAGAACTGATTTATATGAGTATGATATTGAATATAAAATGATTCTTTGCTATTTGGAATGAAGCATGTGAGTTTTGCAGCTTCATGAGTTATAGAATGCCTTCTAGTTTCTTGTTGTGTTGTGAATCTCTAGATTTTGCGAAATTAAGGTTTTCTTCTTGATTATTTTATATTATGATATCTTAATGAGTTTCTAATTTAATCATTAGTCTTGAAATGCTCGTAAAGTGACAAGTGTCATTCAAGGAAGAATGTTGTCCAAGTGAAGGAAATTGAAAACCCAGAAAATGACATAGAAGAAGCTAGCGCCTAACATTGTTGTTGTGATGGTCTAAGGTCTTAAAATGGTTTGTAATGTGGGTTTGAGGCAGTGTCTAAGAGTTTTGTTGCATTGGAAGTCAGATGTCAATAGACGATCAAGACGTTCGACGACTAAGTGACCTATGTGCCTCATATGTGATTTTATGTGTTTATATGTGATTCATGAGGTTATAAGGTACATAAATGAATTATCATAGTGTATATATGCAGTGTGTCAAGTTTCGTGATGTTTGCAGGTTAAACATCCAAGAATGTCCATGTCGTTTGAAAAGTTTGCCTTGAAACGACCTTGCATGTTTCGTAAAGTTTTACGCGTTCGTTTTGGATGAAAAACATGTGGTAGATCCTAAACTCGTATACGATCATGTTTGGGTTGGAAACATACGGGTACGACTCCACATAGGATCCACAAATAGGACCTAAAGGAGGACACCAACATGGAGCTCAACACTTCCGGGCTGTGGCAATTGACTGACCCAAACGATAGCTAGTCGACCTGGCGACAGCCGGTCGACCAGGAGAAAGCCCATCGATGGGTCTCGTCGATGGATCCACTTGGGCTTCATGTTGAGGAGTTGCAGGTGCAACCCACGAGTCCATATCAACGGGTGTGGGTGAGAGAACGTACTGTCGATGTGGGCGTCGATGGTGCTGCCTGTTTCCTGCCAGCTTTTTGTTAAGTTGAGGGGTGAAGTTGTTAATTCATACCAAGTATTATAAAGTGTGAGGACAGTTTTTTATAGTGATTATGGGTATTTTTAGAGTATATAAGTCATTAAACTCTCCTTATAACCATAACACCGAAATCAAAACACATTCCCTCCAAAAGTTCCTCCAAAAACCTCCATGAGAGGTCAAGGTGAAGATGGAGCTTGATGATGGTTCTTCAATGGAGTTTCTTCTTCAATTATAACTGGGTTCTTCTAATAATGTATGTGAGTTCTTCATTTAACTCTTGCTATCACCTTATAGCCAATTTCAAAGTTGATTTTCAAAGATTTCAAAAAGATGAAAAGTCCAATTTCTACTCTATGTCTTGGGTTCTTGCATAAATGGTTTTCAAAAGTTAAGATATGATGTAATTAATGTATAACTGATGTTTTCCAACGAAAATATACATGAACCCTTGACCTTCACAAATCTCTCAATTTGTCAAAAATATGGTTTATGTGATCATGCTTTGATATTAATGAATTCATGTGTAGATTGTTATGGTCTTTTGATTCATGTATAAATAAAAACCTAATTGGTTTATAGGCTGTTTCAATTTTACGAATTGAGTATTGAACATTCTAATGTCTTTTGACTATTAATCCTATTGAATTGATATTGATTTAATGCTTACGAATTCTAATGTAGTTTTCTGTGTACTAATTAGTAAATTAAAGATTGTATCAAATTGATGTCTAATTGGTATTAGATTGATAAATCTATGTTGAATTGACTTAGATTCATTGAGTATTATGGTTTATGTATTCAAATGATGTTCATGGCCATGGGTAAGGGCCTTATGGTATCGAATTGAATTAATTATCTTTGAAATTGAAGTGGTATGATGGAGTGGGGGTATGATTCCATAATTCCTTTTATTTTATGTTAATTAGAATTTAATTATGTTATTATTGGTATGCTCCACTTATGCTTGCAGTGTTATGTAAATCGATGTGGCCCTGTCGGCATTACCTTATGTAATATGATGATCATGGCCTTGTCGGCACTACTAGAAGTATTATGATGATTTGTGTAGTTTATTTATGTGAAGTATGAGAATATCTATCTATATGTGAAGTAATGTGAAAGTATGTGTTCTTTCTATGTATGTTAGGACATCATGCAGACTTATGACTATGTTATGTTATGTGTAGTCTTAGATTTTGATACATGATTGTTCCTACTTGACTATATGAGTTGTGATGTTTATATTTATGATGATATAGTAATGTATAGGATGATATAAAGATGATAAGGTTCATTGTAAAATGAATAAAATAATGATATGCTATATGTGATAAAGTAAACAATGTTGTGTCTTGTTTTGGTAGACTTGTGTCCCTTACTTTATAAATGTATAAATGATATGTGAATATGAGATTTCTTGACTAGGTAGGCTTAGTGCACCCTTGTAATTTATGAATGAAAGATATGTGAGACATTAGAGGATGTTAAGAAGTTCATGTACGTGGTAAAGGTTATGTTATGAATGTTGAAGTTGAGGTCATAATAGTATCCTTCATGTAAAGGAATGGTGGACTTAGGATTGATTGGATTGAACGACATCATATCATCCATAGGAAAGTCTAATGAACTATCTTAGTCGCCATTGAAAGTTAGCCCTAGTGTACCTCTTTTTTAGGGTAAATGTGATTGGGTTATGAACTAGATAAGAAACCCCTTCATGTGATCCTTTAATGTCATTTAGTCTATGAGAACCAAGTCTAGCACCGAGTGATTATGTTGTAGGAAGTAGCTCTACTTGAGAATGAGACTAGAGTACAATGTAGCTCTACTTGAGAATGAGACTAGAGTGCATAAAAGCCCTTCATATTCCTTAACCATATGCCTACATGGGATGTGTCCTAGTTCTACCCTTGGGAGGTAGAACACCCTCATCGGAGTAGGTTAGAACTCCGGATTACATATCTAGCTATCATGGTCTATGTCGGTTATTGCCTATTCTCATCATATGGGATACCTACTAGCATTTAATAAGTTCTATGAAGTTTAGGGTGTTGGTATGGACGCTATCTAGACGTTGCACAATAGGCTTTGAAGGTGTTAGTTGGAGTCCATATGTCTTGTCCAAGACCATTACTTGAATGTCCTTTATGGATGAATGAGTCTTAAATGAACTAAAGAATGTAATGACTTAAGCTAAGGAAGTATGTTAAAATGAATAAGTACTTATCTAGAGTAGTTAAGGGTTGTCTAGTTAAGGCAACAAGGGGCATAAGGATGGTCACTTTTTATCTTACCTTGATAAGTCTTAAGAATGACTGTAGTTAAGGAAGTTGATTGTTTATGTAGACATGATTCAAACATAGGAAGTCTTAAGGATTATTTAGGTAGTCTTGAAGAGGTAAATCATGGACGTTATCTTCTTGATCTACTTAAGTAAGTCGGTTGATAGCCTTTGATGAGGAAATGTCATTTATCTATATGTTGATAATTTGCTGTCTTGTTAGTGTGTATGTGACTCATCATATGTAGTCTTGAGGATCATTTAGGCATGCATAGCGAGGTTGTATGGGTGGTGTCTCTTTGTGTGAGTTAAATGAGTCTTAGGATTGCTTTAAGTGGAATAATTACATGCTAGAATATGTCTAAAGTGAAGCGAAGAGACTTCACTGTAACAGTGAATTAAGTTCACTGTACAGTGAAGTGAATTCACTGTAATGTTGTCTAAAATGTGGCTTTTTGCTTAAATGATTTCTTATGTGTTTCTAAGTTGTTAAATGTTGTTCTTATGCTTATAGTATGAGGTTTGAAACAAAATTCATGAAAAGCATGTTATTTACTAAATTTCCCTTTCCATGGTTTTTGCATGGCTTCCATACTTAGTACATCTAATGTGCTAACCCTTGTTTTCGCTTTGACTAAAGTGTAGGGAATTGGATGTCTTGATGTGCTATGGAGGATGCATAGGTTTCTAAGTCTTGAAAATGAAATATTGGTGAGTCCTCATCGAATCGAGGACAATATCTCCAGGTCCATTATGTCATAGTCTTTACTTTATTGTCTTGTATGGGATTAGTCTCAAGTGAAGTGTACTCTAAAGTTTAGATGGTTCAAATAGACGTTGTAAACATTTAATGTTTTAAAGGAAAGTCTTCCACTTGTTTAACGTTTATGAACGAGTTTTTCGTGTGTGAAGAAAGTTTTAAATTCTTACGTATTTTAGTATGTTTATTATGAAATGAATGATACGAGAGGCTTAGATGAGACTTCTTGAAGTCTCATTTTTTGTGTGATGACACAAGGATGCTCTAACATCGAGTGTGTACTTGTGGGTCGTGACATATGTAAAGTCCCATACTCCTACTCATGCGAGGTAGTACCCTCTAAGGAGTCATAGCTAAAGTCCATATTCTAAACACAATTCATATTCTTACCATATATGGAAAATAGCCTTAACCGACATAGACTATGTGAGCTGCATGGAATCAGGTGTTTTACTCCCACAACGAAAAGAAATGTCCTAGCCTAATCTAGAACTAACATTTTAGCTTTTAGGTACATAAACTAACCAAGACCTATGTGGTCATATAAATATGGGATATAGAGATTGCTTCTAGAAATGTAGATTTTCTAAAGTAAAAGGTTTACATCTCATGTCATTTATACTTTGCGAAGACGGACTTTAAAGTGTAAAAGCTTCAATCTCATAGTTAAATCCACTCGGTGCTATGCTTTATTCCCTTTAAAAGTTACATTAAGGGATAAGGAGATTGATACTAAGTAAGTCATTCTTTACTAACGAGGAGCACCCATCTCAAGAGGTACATTGGATACAACATCTCTAGTCACGAAGTGTACCTACCCCTTCTTCAAATCCTCTCGGAGGTAAGCATAATTCCCCCACGGAGTCTTCAACATTCATTGACTATAGGTTAAGAGATAACTATTTAACACCACATCTATTCTCACGAAGGGTATCCAACCTCCAACCTATCTGTGGAAAGCTCATTGGGAATAGTGACGTTGCTACTAAACACTTCATTTGAACTCACGAAGAGTGTTCACCCCAAAATTCCCCTTTTCATACTGGGGAATAGTACGGATAGTCTAGACACTTCATCTCTACTCACGAAGAGCGTCCCACATTTTCATTAATTGACTTCAGTCATGTATTCAAGTGTTTGTATGTGAGTATATGTGAGCACACCTTTCACATAATAGCCATTATTCACTATATTAACTTCTAGACATGATCATAATCACATTCATCACAATTCACACATTATCATATGTCACATATCAAATACATTCTTCATTTAGATATAAAACTTTAACGATACTCATTTCAACCTCCGTAAACATATCATACATATATATATATATCAAAATCGTCACTTCACTTCACCTATCTTGTCTTCAAGGCCATTCTCATAATACACATATAACTTCATATACTTCAAGTAAACACGGCCACATAAGGTGGATCATACCACTCAAGATTTACTTCAACATAACTTAACCAAGATAGAACAACTTACCCTTCATCCAAGCCTTTACCACCTATTAATAATTTATTCAATAATCCATCATAAAATAGCCCTTGGGCAGTAGCTAAAACTCAGTAAAAACACAAAGAAACAATAACTTTAACATTATCTAATCCTGCTCATTAAACCAATTTCATAGGATAAAGGTTTATTAAAAGAATAGACATGATGCTATTGGAGTTTTCACATTAAAATCATCATTTAAAATTAAGAAAAACTCATTCTAATCATTAAAACATTTTCATGCAAAGACCCATACTTAGAGTCTAGAAATAAAGAAGTTTGAAGTTTGAGATCCTTTTTGAAATCTCTTTGAAATGGCTCCTTGAATGAAAGAAGGTTCAAGGATGACTACCATACCACAATGAGAAGGATCCCACGATATTTTTGATGAAGAAAACGTGAAGAACTTTTTCCTCTTCCTTAGAACTTGAAGCCTGAAGATTCTTCAAAAGAGGTTTTTAGAGGAAGACTTTTGAAGAGATTTTTTGATTTGATCTTTAGCATTTGAAATGGTTGGTTAAATGAGGTTTAAAATGACCTAAATTAGTCGACAAATTATCCCCAAATTTCCAAAAATACCCCCACACTCTTTTGACACATTTCCAAGTTCTAATTTGACTTAAAAAAGATGCGGCCAATACTAGGACTTGGCTGCGCATCGCGAGGTCATTTTTCAGACCTTGGTTCTGGATAATATTTTGGTACAGTAAGGTTCGTGTTGGCCCCGCATCGCAGGGAAAAATATTCCCACCAAGTGCTGGCTGCACGTCGCGCAACAGCTCGCAAATGTAGGCTGCCTGGCAGCTTCAATGGCCCATGTTTCGGTCCTCGAGGACCCTTAAGCTAGTCCCCGGGGCGTCGTACTCGGACGTTTCGATGCTTTACATCTATGTATACACATAGGAACTATGGCTACTCTCACCTTCAAATAATCCTCCAAAATATTACTAAAAATTACTATGACAAACAAGTTCAACTTCAACTAGTTTCAAGACGTCTTGGGCTTTTTACTTCCAAACACTCCCAAACATTATGAACTGACTTTTAATGCTAAGATACACTATTTAACTCATTAATAAGTTATGAAACACATGGGAATCAGTATTTCAACCTAGTTCATTTTGACGGTGCAACAATACTCCTCCACTTGGGAACATTCGCCCTCGAATGACACTTAAACACTTTCAAGGGTATTTAAGGACTCAAGTAGAATCATATAACACATTATATCAAGTTCAAGACATTAATACTCAATGAACCAACTCAGAAGGAACAATAACTTCATATCCTTAAGAATTTTAAGCAATACAAGCAATTTGGAACAAATTGCAATAATTCAAAGCACACACTTTCTTCATCATTTTCATTTCATACATGGAGGAACTACCTACTCCAACATTAGACATGTTCATCACACCATCATGAATCTCAACATTCAATAACCTTGAAATCACATACTAATACATAAAATAAAATTTTTTAAGAAATTAAGTAATATCATTTGCTACACATTATAAAGGAAAGATAGATTAACTACCAATCTATTCATATGAATATGATAACATTTAGATCATGCAAACACATCACATTATCAGTAAAACTCATAACATACGGAGACATGCAACTCATACTAATGCGAGACTCCAAAAGAAGCAAAACTTCAAAGGAGTTTGTCTTAAGCTTGAGTAAAAATAGAAGAAAATATAACGATATCAACTACCTTTCTACTCAAGTCATCCTCCCCCTATTAGCGTAAACTCATCTAAAGCAAATCAAAACACTTATGACTTACCAAGGCATTCACTCTGTATTAGGTTCTTTAATAGCTTGAAGTGCGTAAAAATGATTCTTCATTGGAGCATTAGGATACTGACCATCATGATGACCTTGGTTGATCTCTTTCCCTTTTTCCTTTAGGTTAGGGCAATCTCTCATTTCATGACCCTTATTAAAACATCCAAATCACCACCCGTGCCAGCAACACACCTACCCAATTGTTGCTTCCCAGAACTAGTACACCTAGGCCTCTCAAAAGCATAACCACATCGTTGAGAATTTTTGTTCGAAATCCTATCCTTGTTCCCCATGGAAGAGTCATGATTATAGAACCTCTTTTTAGGTTTATGTTGACTTGGTTCATCCACCCTAGGCCTATTCCCATCCCTATTTCATTCCCTAAGATTATAATACTCAATTTGTTAAGCATACACCATAAGCCTAGAGATACCCACATAACTAAGGAGCATTTTCGTATGACACTCCTTTTCCACTAAGCTAGACACCCCCATCCCAAATTTGTTCATCCTAGCCCTAGGGTCAGCTACCAATGTTTGGGCACACTTAAAACATTGGGTGAATTTGAGAGAGTACTACTTCACACTCATTCCCCCTTGAAGAAGGTTCATGAATTCCACAAAGTTTCTCTCTCTCAAATCTAAGGGGTAAAACCTATCAACAAACGAGACCTTAAACATTTCCTAATATTCCGGGCCTTCCCTTAAGGTTCTCTCGTCTTTCAATTTTTCCAACCAGACTTGTGCAACAAATTTTTGTTGGTAAGAAACTAATTCCGCTTTCTCTCTAGGAGTCACACACATAGCATCCACCACCTTAAAAACCTCTTCTAGGAAGCCTTGTGGATATTTTTACACCTTAGTTCCAAGAAAATTAGGAGAGTTCATCCTCATGAAATCCCGAATTCTAGAAGCGGGACTACTTGTATTTGGTTGAGGTTGTAGTCCAACACCTAGGTTAGCTTGGGCAGCCACAGGATTACTGACGACTTGAGATTGAGTCGTCATGAGTTGGGTCAAGACCCTAACAACATCCCTTATCTCTGTATTAGTCATATCCCCTCAACATAGGGAGCTTGAGGACCTTGGGGCACTTGAGGTCTTTGATGTTCAGGAGGGGGAATCCTATCATTCACATCCTCTTGGTAAACTATAGGGACTTTCTCATTACTTAGAGGAATCCTCTAATAAGCTACTTCTCCCTCATCCCTCCTAGCAGGTGTCCTCCTTGTATTCATGTCCTATAAACACAAAAAAAGAGGTTGATAAGAGGAACTTATAAACTCAACTATATGGAATGACACTAGATTAATGAAGAAAGTGAAACTTCTATCGCCCTATAACCTCTCGCTTATGGGTGTGTCATGACTCACACCGATGAACAAGATTCTACTAGACGTGGCTTCTGAGACATTGGACCCTAAACTATTTCCCAAAACCTTATGTTCAATAAAAATTTCGTTATGACCCGTAAGTACACCCTGTAAGAAAGGAGTACTCTTGAGTCAGAACACGGCGTATCGATCTCAAAGAGGTCTTGCACAAGCTTCTTAGTTATCATTCATTATATAAAACATGAAAAGTAGTGCGGAATTAAAACTTTTCAAAAAAA
Organism: Solanum pennellii; assembly: GCF_001406875.1. Classification (NCBI taxonomy): domain Eukaryota; kingdom Viridiplantae; phylum Streptophyta; class Magnoliopsida; order Solanales; family Solanaceae; genus Solanum; species Solanum pennellii. The sequence continues at coordinate 40,634,823 of NC_028639.1, read as the reverse complement.
TATAATAATAATAAACATATTTTATAAAATCTAAGGACTAAGACCTGTTGTCACAAGCCAATCTTAAAGACACATTTAAAATATCTTAGGGACACTGCCCTTTACATTGAAAGAAATACATAATAATTCTTTACAAGTATAAGTGATGAAACAAAAGAAACATAGAATATGCCCTCTAATATATGAGGAAATACTTAGTATTGAGAGAGTCGATTACAAATCTTGCCTTCTAACCTTCAACTTGCCTCCAACCTATACTTATAGAGTATAAAAGTATGGGGTTAGTACAAACATTGTACTAAGTGTAATACTCCAAAATCTAAAGCCTAACATGAGTTTTCTAAAGGTTTTGTCTCTGTTTTACTGTCAATAGTATTGTATATAAGTCATTTAGGATGTTTTAGAATAAAAACGTCTAGGAACGTCCATGACATTTGGGAACTAGTTGAAGAGGTGCTAGTGTACATTCGCCTTTTTGACTAAGTTTAAAGAGTCGGAAAAGGATGAAATTTTGTGTTAAGGTGTCTAACACGTATTAGAGTTAGTTCATAGTTGAAAATTTTGGGTACGACTCCCCAAAGACAAACCAAGGGCCCTTGATGAGGACCCTTGCAATTTCACAAAAGCTGCCAAAAGCCATTATTTAAGAACGGATTGCAGGCGACGACTCATGGTCAAATCGATGGGGCGTCGATGGACACCATCGGTGGTAAACTTATCCAAATTAGAGGGAATCCATCTTGACAAATCTCTTACAAAAACAATGGACCAACAGGACGGTTGGTCCTTTGGCCGTCGATTGACAAACGGGGCGTGGTCGTGGTCTCTTCTATCAAAGGCACTATTTTGCTACACGTTTTAAGACTTGGTAAATTATTTAATTATTTGGTTATTTAATTATTTAGGATTTAAGGGAGGTATAATTAAGTTAGTTAATGACCTATATAAGTACCCTAACCTAATTTAACTAACCTAACCTCATAATTTTCCAAATCCAAATTCGCTTCTCTTTCTCTCTTCTTTCTCTCTCCAAAAGAATCCCCATTGAAGACCAAGAAAAAGGTGGGTTCTAGGGATGAAAATGATAATGTTTCTCCATCAATCTTCGTCAATTAGTAAGGTATGGGATTCCTTTAACCTTTGGGATCTCATTCCCTAAAGGGTTCCTCCAATTTTATTTCAAAAAGTTGAGTTCTAATTGGGTTTTCTTCCAATATGAAATTGATTTTGTGGAGTGCTTTTTTATGATTAATTTTGATAATTATTAGTATATTAACATGTATTACGGTAACATTATATGAATTCATGATGAATTGACCTAGTTTGTGGAAAGATGATCTTTTCCTCTTAATCCTAGGTTGTGATATTGAATTGAATTGTGTAGAATTGGTACAATTAGCTTGATTAATGTGTGCGTTACTATTCTATTTTTTTATTATGTCGATTAGGAGTATATTGTGATATATTCTAATCCAATTATACTATTTCTTGAGTAATTTACCTAAGTCTCTAAGTCTAGCCTATGAACTAGTGATGAATTGTTGTGTAGTCATTCAGTTAACTTTATTATTATGTTGATTGCTTTGGTGTGATGATATTACACCCATTGTAGTGTTGAAATGGAGGGTTTATGGTAATAACTTTATAATGACGTTGTGAAGGAGATTGGGTGAGTCTTGTGACTTATTTCTTCGCTTCAATTGTGATTAAGTGATGATGTTGTATTGAAGTACACCTTATATTAAGATTGATAGGGTTGGTATGATCTGAAATTGAAATGTCTTGAACTATGTATTATAAGTTGTTGTATAAGATGTAAATGTTATAAGGATGGTGATTACTTATGAATGTGTCTTATTATGATGTGATGTGTAAATGTGCTAACCTCACATGTATGAATTGTAATGAAATGACAATACTCACAAAAGTCTTATTGAGATATGATGATGATGATTATATAAGCGGTAGACCCTATGACCTGCATTAAGTTGTGATGATTAATAAATGCATTAAAGACATTTCAAAAGGGACTCTATCTTAGCACTGAGTAAACTAGAGTGAGAAGTGTTCCTTACAAGTTATGAAAGGTATGTTCACTATGGTACTCATGAGATTTGAGACTATAATGCGTCTAGCATAAAGAGGTTCCCAGCTATATATCCTAAATCTTGAAGGATGATGCCCAATAACAATACTTATTACTGGATCCACGTAGATGCTCTGTTTAAGTTTTGGTACTACCTTTGAATGTAGTCCACCTTCCTTCAGTGTAGGGTTCCATGTCACTTGATTCCACGTTGGCTCATGTGGTCTATGTCGGTTAAGGCAAGATGTTCCAGAAAGTAAAATAAAGTAATAAAATAGACTTTAATTAGGATAACTTAGAGGTTCGACTTAGTCTAGGTAGGGGTATGGGACTCTACCTATACATTGCACTAGTTAGTCTTAAGGGAAGTCTTAGAAGGATGTTCTTATGTATGTATATGATGATCTTACATGTTGATGATACTATATGATATTGGTTTCACTTACGAATATGTGGTTGGTCTCTATTGCTACCGTATGATGATGTTTACTTTTAATGATATACTATGTGAAGTTGGACATTGGTTATGGTTCTTGTTAGATTTACTTGATTGGGTAAGGTTATGGGACTTTGCTTTGTAATTGCATTAGTGGAATTAATAAGGGTTCATGCTCAATATTCTTGCTTTGGTTATGATGTTATGAACTCTATTCCCGCTTGTTGATATTATAACATTATAATGTAGTTGTCTGGATTATGTGTTCAATTGTGTTGATATGCATATTGATTTGACTAGACTTAGGATTGATAGTCTTGTCATATACAATATTGACATAATAAATATGTATTATTGACTTGTATTGAATCTTGAATGTGCGTAGGACTTTTAAAAGGAAATTGCATGGTTTAATGAAATGTCACTTTTTAGCATGATTTCAATGTGTGTATGCATATTGTTCTATACTTTGTACAAGTGATATGATGACCTTATTTTCTACCTTTTTCCTCAGCATTTAAGGTTCCAGTCGTTGAAGGGCTTGTGAAGACATTTAGGGGAAGACTTGGAATTCTCACTCTCCAAGTTAGGTTGGTCCTCACCACTTATAGGACAATGCCATTTTCTAGCTTCGAATATTGATTAGTCTTAAAGACAATATGTTCATTTCTTTCATTTGAGTATTAAAGATTGTATAGTCTATATTGCTTTATTCTATTAATGTATGGGCTATGCCCAATTGATATACTTTTGTTTAGATGGTTATGAGATGACATCCGGTTTTAAGACAATGTTATATCTTATATATATGTGTACACTAAAAGTAGAAGACTATGTAATCTTCTTATATGAAGGGTGTATGTATACTCGATATGAATATATATATATATATATATATATATATATA
>NC_028639.1:40550240-40630861 GCF_001406875.1 Solanum pennellii | reverse complement strand
ATATATATATATATATATATATATATATATATATATATATATATATTATGTTTATGCGAGAGGTCTACGTGAACCTCATGATAGATAAAAGAAAAGTTTTAAATTATCAGCTTTTTAACCTGTGAATGTAATGATGTAAGTTAAGAGGCTAGTCTTAGTCCTCGATGAGGACGCCGGCGCCGGTTACATCTAGGGGTTTCTCCCCAAGGTGACAAACTTGGTATCAGAGCATGAGGTTGAATATATTTAGATTTTATGTCTCACTTAACAATGTCTATGTAGATTCTTATTCATAATTGTGAAGCGCGCAACAGTTATGAATAGGAAAGTATAAGATGCTTAGGAAATTGTCCTTTTTCTTGGAAATCCAATATCGTGCCTCAAGACTCTTGACTCTATAATATCTTATCATCTAATCCTTTTATTCTGATTATAGGCAATGAATACTTGAAGAGCAGCCACTCAAAGACTTGATAAACAGATTTCTAATGCGGGAATTCCTCCTAAAGGTAATCAAGTTCCTCCTCTTAAAGAAGTTGCTTATGATGACCAATCTCTGGTCAATCCTCCTCCTTTCACGGATGGGGACATAAGGGAATCATCTCTCCAAATGGCCCAAGACGTTACCACTCAAGCATAAGTCGTCACTACTCAAGCTCAATCCATGACGGCCCAAGCTAACCTGGAGGTTCTAACCTGAGGTAACAAACATGTTGGCACGATAGCCTCCCATTTAAGGGATTGCAAAAGGTTGAATGCTCCTACTTTTTATTGTTCGAAATTTGAGGTAGACCCCCAAGTGTTTATTGATGTAACCTACAAGATTCTCTATGCTGTGGGGTTGACTACTAATGAGAAGGCCAATTTATCCACTTACCAACTCAAAGATGTGGTCCAAACTTGGTACGTCAAATGGAGAGATAATAGGACTTTAAGAGGTAGACTGGTGACATGGGATATTTTCAAGAAGGCTTTTCTTTATAGGATCTTTACTAGGGAGAAGAGAGAAGCCAAAATGGAGAAATTCATCAACCTTCATCAAGGAGGTATGAGTGTACTTGAATAATCTTTGAAATTCACTAAATTGTCAAAGTATGCTCCTTCTTAGATTTCTGATAGTAGGGATGAAACGAGCCGCTTTGTGACGGGGGTGTCAGATTACTTGAAGGAAGAATATTGTTCGGCTATGCTACATGATGAAATGAAAATTCCTCGTCTCATGTTTCATGCTCAACAAGTGGAAGAGACAAGAGTTAAGAGAAAGAGTAGGGATGCTAAGAGGGACTGATATTTTGATGGTGGTTATTCAAAGGGTAGGCTTGTCATTCAAGACAAGCCTAGGTTCAAGAAAAGGTCTTCTAATCAAGTTCCTACCAAGTTTCCCAAGGTTCATGAAAATAGAGTGTGTAACCTTAAGTTTCAAAAGGGTAGAGGTACTAGCTGACCAAGAAAGAAGCTAACTTGTGGATAGTGTGGCAAGAAACATTATGATGATTCTCTTGTACGAACAATTGCTTTAGGTGTGGCAAGAGTAGCCACAAGTTTTTATGGATTGCCCAAATTCGAAGTGGCAAGACAAGGGTTGTGGGCAGGCTCAAGCTAGTGATTCAAATATGGATCCTCCAAAGAAGAATCGGTTTTATGCACTGCGCTCGAAGGGTGAATAAGAGCTTTCTCCCGATGTGGTGACCGGTATGTTACAAGTCTTCCCTGTTGATGTATGTGATTTACATGATCCGTGTGCTACATTATCTTTCGTTACTCCTTTGATAGCTAGAAAGTTTGATATTTCGCTCGATATTGTAAATGAACCTTTCATGGTAACTACCTCGGTGGGTGAGTCGATTGTTGCAAAGATGGTGTATGAAAATTGTCCTTAATGTTGCCCAATAGAGTGACTCATGTGGAATTAGTAGAACTTGATATAGTCGATTTTAATGTCATCTTGTTGATGGATTGGTTGCATTTTTGCTTTGCTTCAATAGATTTTTGAACAATGGTGGTGAAGTTTAACTTTCCAAATGAGCCTGTTTTATAATGGAAGGGGGGGAAATTCTATTCCTAGAGGTTGTATCATTTCTTTTTTTAAAGCTTGTAAGATGATCTTTAAAGGGTGTCTATATCACATTGTAAGAGTCAACGATTTTGACTCCGAAAATCCTCCCATTGAATTAGTCCCCGTAGTAAGGGAATTTAAGGAGGTCTTTCGTAATGATTTTCCTGGAATCCATCCCGAATGACTTGCTAACGGTTACCATCAACCCCATATAAATTCCTCCTTATGGGTAAAACCAAATTGAAAGAGTTGAAGGCTGAACTCAAAGATTTAATAGACAAAGGCTTCATTAGACCTAGTATTTCTCCAAGGGGTTCTTCGGTTTTGTTTGTGAAGAAGAAGGATAGGTCCCAAGGAATGTGCATTGATTATCGCCAAATTAATAAAGTCACTGTTAAGAACAAGTATCCTCTCCCTCGGATTGACGACTTGTTTGATCAACTCCAAGGGCAAGCCACTTTTGTAAGATTGACTTGAGATCAGGGTATCACGAACTCAGGTTTAGAGGTGAGAATATACCAAAAATGGAATTTCGTACTAGATATGGTCACTATGAGTTCTTAGTAATGTCCTTTGACTGAGTAATTCCCCGGTGGAATTTATGGATACGATGAATAGAGTGTTTTGAAGTTACCTATATTCATTTGTCATTGTCTTCATTGACGACATGTTAGTATATTCGAAAATTGAGGGTTAACACATGGACCATTTAAGAATGGTGTTACAAGTGCTTATGGAGAACAAATTATTTTACAAGTATAACAAATATGAGTTTTGGTTGTTGTCGTTAATATTTCTTGGTCATATAATCTCTAGTGAGGTGGTTGAGGTTAATCAAAGGAAAACCGAGGCGGTGAAAAATTCGCCTAGCCCACTGACTCAAACCAACATTAGGAGTTTCTTTGATCTTGAAGGATATTATAGGAGGTTTTTGGTTGGTTTTGCATCCATTGCATCTTCCTTGACTACTTTGACCCAAAAGAATATGAAATATGAGTTGTCGGAGGCATGTTAAAGAAATTTCCAAATATTGAACGATAGTCTTACTTCCGCTCCAGTGTTAACTTTGTTGGAGGTTACCAAGGGATTTTTTGTGTATTGTGATGCATCCCGAGTAAGCTTAGGGTGTGTTCTTATTTAACACGAGAAAGTAATAGTCTATGCCTCTAGAAAACATAAGCTGCATGAGAAGAATTATGCAACTCATGCTCTTGAGTTAGCGGTCATAGTATTTTCCTTGAAAATATGAAGGCATTACTTGTTTGATGTCCATGTTGATGTGTATAGGGACCACAGAGTCTTGAATATGTGTTTATTCAAAAGGAGTTAAATCTCCGACAAATAAGGTGGTTGAAACTGGTGAAAGGGTACGACATGAGTGTTCTCTACCATACCGGCAAGGCCAATGTTGTTGTGGTTTCTCTAAGTCGTATGACCATGGATAGTGTGTCTCATGTTGATGAAGCAAAGAATGACCTAGTGAAAGATGTTCATAGATTTACTAGATTTGGTGTTTGATTGGAAGATTCTCCTATTGGTGGGTTTCTGGTTCGTCATAACTCCGAATTGTCTTTGGGTGTTGAGGTGCAGTCTAAACAGCACCTTGATCAACAATTGATGGAGTTGAAGAAGTCGGTTAGGGTTAGCTTAATGTTACACCCTCAAGATGAAATAGGTCAAAATAGAGCATCACATGTGTTTCATGAGTTAATATTGTATTAAAGTAGTGTATTTTAGCATTAGAAGTCAGTTCGTAAACTTTGGGAGCGTTTGGAAGTCAGATGGCCAAGACGTCTGAAAACTAGTCAAAGTTGAACTAGTGTGTCGTAGTGTTTACTAGTGAAGTTTTAGGATATGTTTTAGGGTGAATTTGAGTATCAGTGGTTCCTATGAATAGACTAACTATGTAAAGGGTCGAAACGTCCGAGAACGATGCCTAGGGGACCAGGTTTAGGGTCCCCGAGGAAGACCCAAATATGGGCCGTCAAAGCTGCCCAAGGCAGCGTGCAGGGGGCAGACTCTGAAGCCCACCTCACGAAGCATCTGTTACATGAGGTCCACTGCCTAAAAATGTTGAGAGGCAAAATCTGGAGCTTGCTACGCGACACGTAGCCAATTCCCAGGTTTGGCCGCGATGTTTTTAAGTCAAATTTGAATTTGGAAAAGGGTTTAAATGGTGTTGGGGTCTTTTGGGAACTTTAGGTATCAGTTGTGGGCTGATTTAGTTCATATTAAACCTCATTTCACCCACAATTTCAAACCCTAAGGATCAAATCAAATTTCTCCAAAAACCTCCATTTTCAAGAAGCTTCAAGCTCCAAGGAAGATGACTAAGTTCTTCACGTTTTCCTCACAAAATTCGTTGGTTTCTTCATATTATGGGATGCTAGTCATCCTTGAACCTTCGTTAATTCAAGGAGTCATTTCAAAGAGATTTCAAAGAGATTTCAAAGAAAAAGATTTCAAACATCAATCTTCTTTATTCCTTGATACTAAGTATGGGTCTTTGCATAAAAAGGTTTTATTGATTAAAATCAGTTGTTCTTAGTTATAAATGATTATTTTAATGTCAAAACCCCAATGGATTCATGTCTATTCTTTTTATAAACTTTTATATTATGAATTGAGTTTAATGAGCATGATTGGATAATGTTAAAGCTATTGTTTCTTGGTGGTTTTATTGAGTTTTAGCTACTGTCCTAAGGGCTATTTTATGATGGATTATTTGATAAATTGTGATTAGGTGGTAAAGGCTTGGATGAAGGGTAAGTTGTTCTATCTTGGTTAAGTTAAGTTTAAGTAACTCTTCAGTGGTATGGTCCATCTTTGGTGGCGTTGTTTACTTGAAATATATGATGTTATATGTGTATTGTGAGAATGTCCTTGAAGGCATGATATGTGAAGTGAAATGCTAGTTTTGATATGTATATGTATGGTATGTGTTAAAATGTTAAATGAGTATCTTGAAGGGTTTATGCCTAAATGAAGTATGTATTTGATATGTGAAGTATGATAATGTTGTGAATAATGGTCGTTATTTTAAAGATGTGCTCACATGTACTCACACACACACACACACTTGAATGCATGAATGGAGTCATTAAAAAAAAATTGGGAATTTTAGGGTAAACACTCTTCTTGAGTAGAGATGAAGTTTCTAGACCATCCCTACTATTTCTAAGTACGAAAAAGGGGATTTTGGGTTGAACATTCTTCGTGAGTAGAGATGAAGTGTTTAGTAGAAATCTCACTATTTCGAATGAGCTTTCCAAGATATTTTGGAGGTTGCATACCCTTCGTGAGTTGAAATGGGGTGTTCAATAGTTATTTCCTAACCAATAGTGAATGAATATTTTAGACTATGTGGGGGAGTTTTGCTTAGCACCAAGAGGATTTGAAGAAGAGTGGGTACACTTCGTGAGTAGAGATGTTGTATCCAATGTGCCTCTTGAGATGGGTGCTCCTCGTTATTAGAGAGTGAGTTACTTAGTAGCAATATCCTTATCCCTTAATTATGAGCCATATAGGTGTAGCTATTGGATAACCCATGTAAAGGCTACAAAAATATGACCCTATCTTAGGCAAGTAGGGATCTCTCATCCGATAAGGGTAGTACAAATATTCAATGTCAAGCTCTCATGGTCTATGTCGGTTAAAGTTATCCCCCACAAAAGAATGTAAAGAACTAAGTCTTCTTAAGGGTGTATTACTCAGGTTAAGTGGTGGAATGGGCTGCTACTTATCTATTTCACAAGTAGACATTTTGAGGGAGTCTTGGTGTGTTCTTATATGAAATGTATGAATCGGTCATAATATGATGTAAATGAAAGTAATGTAACTTTATGTTTAATGTCAAAGAATTATGTTGATGTTATGACTTGTATGATGAAAGTCTAATATGTAATGAACGTGATGTGCCTACTCTAAGGGTATTCCTAAGGAGCACTAAGTGGAAGTGGTAGTGTAGGATGCTACTTTAAAAATGAACTAAGTGTTAATTGGGGGTTTCCTTGGATGATGGTTCTTATGTGAAGTTTCTAAGTATATGTGTGTTTCTATAGTGTTTTGATATTGAGTGGTGACTTCAGTAAATGAAAAGAAGTACGCTTATCCATATAAATCGTTCGGATCTCTTAAGTACGTATTGAGGAGACTTTGTGGACGATTTGCTTATGTCTTACATAGGGGAGCCTTAGGATAACATAGGATAGGAGTAGTTTACATGTGATTTTTGGGTTTACTGTGAGTTTGCTCCTATGCTAAAAAAATTTTATGTTTTAGTTTATGTGTTAAATGATGATACTATATGATCTTTTGTAAGTTAATTCATGAAGGTTTTTATCAAAATAGCATGACTTGTATGTTTCAAATAAATTGTCCCTTTTTGCCTGATTTGCACAATGCCATACTTAGTACAATGTTTGTACTAACCCCATACTTCTCTATACGCTATAAGTATAGGTTGAAGGCAAGTTGAAGGTAAGAAGGCAAGCTTTGGAATCGACTCTCTCAAGACTAAGTATGTCCTCATATATTCGAGGGCATAGTCGATGTTTCTTTAATTCTTCTTCAATATTCTTATTAGGCTATTTATGTATTTATTTCAATTTAAAGGGTCGAGTCCCTATGATATTTATGTCGTGTCTTTATGATGACTTTTGACAATGAGACTTATTCCTTTGCTTTTATAAAAGATAATCTTAATATTATATTCTTGTGAAAAATTTTAATTACGCACTACTTTTCAAACTTTATGTAATGAATAATATCTAAGAGTCTTGTTTAAGACCTCCGAGAGGTCAAGCATGCCTTGTTCTGATTTAAGGGTTTCTCTAACTTCTAGCTGTACTTTCAGGTCCTCACAATCATGGCATAAAAGCATAAGGTTATGAGAAATAGTTTAGGGTCAAAAAGTCTCACAAACGCAACTCTAGTAGAGTCTTGATAATCGGTGTGAGTCGCGACACAACCATTAGTGAGAGGCTATAGGACGATGGAAGTTTCACTTTCTTTATTACTCTATTGTCGTGCCATAGAGTTGAGTCTTATAAGTTCCTCTCCTCAACCTCTTCTCTTGTGTTTATAGGATATCAATACAAGGAGAACACCCGCTAGAAGGGAAGGGGAGAAGTGGCTAATGATAGAATTCCTCTCCGGAATGAGCAAGTCTCTGTAGTTGACCAAGAGGATGTGAATGAGGTGGTTCCCCTTCATGAACCTCAAAGACCTCAAGTGCACCAAATGCGTCTAATGCCCCAAGGTCCTTAAGCTCCCTATGTTGAAGGGGATATGACTAATGCGGAGATAAGGGATGCTCTTGACTCAAGTAATGATGATTCAAGCTCAAATCATCACCAATCATGTGCCCAAGATAACCTGGGAGTTAAACGTCAACCCAATGCAAATACTCCCATCCCTAGAATACGAGATTTCATGAGGATGAACCCTCCTACTTTCCATGGCACTAAGGTGGATGAAGATCCACAAGGCTTCCTAGATGAGGTATTCAAGGTGGTGGATGCTATGGGTGTAAATCCTAGAGAGAAAGCAGAACTAGCCGCTTATCAACTAAAGGGTGTTAAACAACTGTGGTTTGGGGAATGGAGTAATGAGAGACCCTTAAGGGAATGTCCGGTAGATTGGGAAGTGTTCAAGTTGGCATTTCTGGTTAGGTTTTTCCTCTTAGAGTTGAGGGAGAGAAAGTTGGTGGAATTCATGATTCGTCAAGGGGGAATGAGTGTAAAAGAGTACTCTCTCAAATTCACCAAACTCTCTAAGTATGACCCAACCTTCGTAGCTGACCCTAGAGATGGGATGAACAAATTTCTGATGGGTGTGTGTAGCTTTGTGGAAAAAGAGTGTCATACATGAATGCTCCCTAATTATATGGATATCTATAGGCTCATGGTGTATACTCAACAAATTGAGGAACCTTAGGGAGATAACTAGGGATGGGAAGAGGCCATGAGTTGATGAACTAACTCAACCTAACTCTTTGAAGAGGTTCTATAATCAAGACTCTCCCATGGAAAACAAGTATAGGGTTTCAAACCAATATTCTCAAGGAGGTGGTTATGCTCTTGAGAGGCCAAGGTGTATTGGTTGTGGGAAGCAACAGTTGGGTAGGTGTCTTGCCGGAATAGATGGTTGCTTTGGATGGGGTAATAGGGGTCATAAGATCAGAGATTATCCTACCATTAAGGCAAAAGGGAAACAACTCAACCAAGCTCTTAATGGTGGTCCCGATCCCAATGCTCCTATGAGAAATCGTTTCTAAGCTATGGAGCTAAAGAAACGACCAATCCGGAGTTAAGGCCCTGGTAAGTCATAATTCCTTATGGTTGTTATGTTTATGTTATGAGATGAGTTTATATGGTCGTTCTCACTTATCTTATCATACCTTCATGTTAGGATTGCTGGAAATTGAACTCTTGAATGTTGAGCATATCTCACTGTAAAGGAGTAGTGTTCATTGTAAAGAATTTCAAAAGTTGATTTAATTACTTTTTCATGAATGATGGTCTCAATATGTGAAGAAAGTATGTGTAAGAGTATGACTAATAATGATTAATGTAGTTCCTCCATAAATGATGAAACGAGTATATGGTGTGAATTGTGGAACTTGTTCCAACTAGCTTATGTTGATAAATTTCTTAATGATCTGAAGTTGGTGGTCCTTGATAGTTGGTGCATTGAGTATAAGTGTCTTGAAATTTATGTTATGTTTTACATTATGCTAGTTGAGTCCTTGATGTCTTTACAAGTATTTGAGTGTCATTCGGGGACGGATGTTCCCAACTGGGGGAGTATGGTTACACCCTTAAAATGAAATGTCCAAAATAGAGATTCACATGTGTTTCATTAGTTAATAGTGTATTTAAATAGTGTACTTTAGTATTAAAAGACTGTTCTTAAAGTTTGAGAGCATTTAGAAGTGAAACGCCCAAGACGTCCGAAAACAAGTCGTAGTTTAACTGGTGTGTCGTAGTGTTTTGTAGTGATGTTTTGGGGGATGGTTTGAGGGTAAATTTGAGTGTAAATGGTTACTATGAATAGAATGACATTTAAAAGGTCAAAACGTCTGAGAATGACGCCCCGGGGACAAACTTAAGGGTCCCCAAGGAGGACCCAAATATGGGCCATCGAAGCTGCTCAAGACAGCATGCAGGGGGCAGAATCTGATGCCCACCACACGACAAGCCTGTCACATGAGGTCCACTGCCTCAAAATGTTGAGCGGTAAAATTTGGAGCTTGATCCACGACGTACAGCCAATTCCCAGATTTGGCTGCGACATTTTCAAGTCAAATTTGAATTTGGAAAAGGGTCCAAATGATATAGGGGTCTCTTGGGAACTTTGGGGATCAATTGTGGACTGATTTAGGTCATTTTAAACGTCATTTGACCCACAATTTTAAACCCTAAATATCAAATAAAATTTCTCCAAACACTTCAATTTTCAAAAAGCTTCAAGCTCCAACGAATAGGACTAAGTTCTTCACATTTTCCTCACCAACTTCGTGGGTTTCTTATTAATAAGGTATGCTAGTAATCCTTGAACGTTTTTTAATTCAAGGATCCATATCAAAGAAAAACATTTCAAACATCAATCTTCTTTATTCCTTGACCCTAAGTATGGGTCTTTGCATAAAAAAGTTTTAATGATTAAAATTAGTTGTACATAGTTATAAATGATGATTTTAATGTCAAACCCCCAATGGAATCATGTCTATTCTTTTTATAAACTATTAGATTATGAATTGAGTTTAATGAGCATGATTACATAATGTTAAAGTTATTGTTTCATGGTGGTTTTGTTGAGTTTTAGATACTGCCCTAGTGTCTATTTTATGATGGATTATTGGAGAAATTGTGAATAGCAGTAAAGGCATGGATTAAGGGTATGTTGTTCTGTCTTGGTTAAGTTATGTTGGGTAACTCTTGAGTGGTATGGTGTGTTTCAAGTAAACACCGCCACCAAAGTTGGAGAATACCAATCAATAGTTACTTCAACATAACTTAACCAAGATAGAACAACTTACCCTTCATCCAAGACTTCACCACCAGTTCATAATTTGTCCAATAATCCATCATAAAATATCCCTTAGAGCAGTAGCTAAAACTCAACAAAACCACCAAAAAACAACAACTTTAACATTATCTTATCATGCTCATTAAACCCATTTCATAAGATAAAAGGTGATAAAAATAATAGACATGATCCCATTGGGGTTTTGAATTTATAATCATCATTTAAAACTAAGAACAACTCATTTTAATCATTAAAACATTTTAATGCAAAGACCCATACTTAGAGTCTAGGAATAAAGAAGTTTGAAGTTTGAAATCTCAGTGAAATGGATCCTTGAATGAAAAAAGGTTCAAAGATGACTACCATACCTCAATTATAAGGAACCCACGAGATTTTTGATGAAGAAAACGTGAATAAATTGATCCTCTTCGTTGGAGCTTGAAGCATCTTCTATGGTGGTTTTTGGAGGAAAAGTTTTGGAGAGATTATTGATTTGATCTTTAGGGTTAGAAATTGTGGGTGAAATGAGGTTTAAAATGACCTAAATCAGTCCAAAAATGAAACCCAAAGTTTCCAAAATACCTACACTCTTTGGACCCTTTTCCGAATTCTAATTTGACTTAAAAAGGACGCGGCAAAATATGGGATTTGGCTATGCGTCGCAAGGTCATTTTTTGATCTTGGTTCTGGAAAATATTTTGGTAAAGTAAGTTTCGTGTTGGCCCCGGGTCGCAGGGCCAGATTTGCCACAAAGTTCTGGCTGCGCGTCGCGCAGCAGCTCTCAAATCTAGGCTTCCTGGCAGCTTCGATGGCCCAGGTTTTGGTCCTCCTCGGTGACCCATAAACCGGTCCCCGGGGCGTCGTTCTCGTACGTTTTAATCATTCTCATGTTAGTCTATCCATAGGAATCATCGCCACTTACTTTCTCCATCAAAACATCCTCCAAAACTTCACTACAAAAAGTACGACACACTAGTTCAACTTTGACTAGTTTCCGGACGTCTTGGACGTTTGACTTCCAAACACTCTCAAACTTTAAAAAAGTGACTTCTAATGCTAAAATAAAATATTTTAACTCATTACGAAAATTTTAAACACATGCGAAGCTCTAATTAAACCTAGTTCATTTTGAGAGTGTAACACCATACTAGCTAGGCATGGAATCCAGAGTCTACCCTACTCTGATAGAGAGTGTTCTACCTGCCAATAGTAGAACTAGGACACAACCCAATTAGTCACATGGTTAAGGTATATCAAGGTTATATTTGTACTCTAATCTCCATCTTTACTAGAACTACTCCCTAAGCACATTCCCTCGGTGCTAGCCTTTGTTCTCATAGAAAAATTGAATAAAGAACATTTGAAGAGGTATCATATCTTGTTCATAACAAAATCATACTACACCTTACCAAGGAGGTTCCACTAGGTCTGACTAAAATGGTTATTTTGATAGATCAATGACTTTCCTAAGGATGATTTCATGTCGTTCCAGCTAACCAACCCTAAGTCCACTATTCACCCAAGAAGAATACCATGACGACTTTCAACGTCAAGGATATCATAACCTTCTTTCCAAAGGTTCCACATAAATCACCTTCTTTACTATATTCAAGATCATATTCTATTCATACATATATGTTCATGACAAAGATTATTTAGCCTAATAAGTCATGCATTCATATTAACATTCCTCATATATCAAGTAAGGGACATAGTTCTACCAAAACAAGACACACTTCATTATCATCTTGTCACATGTACAATATAATTCATGAAGTACATAGGGTCAATTAGTTGCAAGTCACCCTACAAGTTACCCTACACACTTCTATAGAATCATCAACTTAACACATCATAATGTTCATATAGTCCACTAGGAAGATGTGAACATCAACATAAAGTATACACATACAAGTCATCACTATGGCATATCAAGATCAGTTATCATCCCTTAGAGGAACACATACTTTGACTTCACCCATACATATAAGTCATCAAGACCTTCACAATACTAAAATATTCAAGTAATAACATGAGAATATTATAATTCATTAAGTAACGCTGACGAGGCCATATTATTTCACAATTCATAAAGTAATGCCAACGAGGCCAGATCGTTCACAAGTATAGCACATAAGCACCGCCACCATAAGTTGACCATACCAATCATCATCATAATTAAAGACTTATACTAAAAATTATAGAGAAATTTAGGTCTAAATACCACCAATATAATCTCACAACTTTAATCCATGGACAATTCAACCAACACAATACCTAAAGGCTCTTACCAATAGTCATGATCACCGATTGAATCCAATAATCGCAATATACAAAGCTCTAAGATAATAAAATTTAAATTTATCAATTTAGGTAAGCCTACTTACAATTCTAGCATGATTCTTTCATAATTTAATAGCCCAAAATCAAACTACACATGAAGTAAATAACATTAAGACATGATCAAATCACTAATAAAATAGCCAAAACTAGGATTGCATGGTTTGCATGGGTTCATAGAGTTTTGAGTCTAAAATCATTAAATTAACATCAATTCAATTATAATAAAATGATTAAAAATGTTTTATACAAGAACCCATGGAAAAATATAAAAATAGGACAATTTCATCTTTTAAACGATTTTGGAAATCTTGAAGAATGAGATTCAAGGATGAAAACCATACTTCTAATGAGGAAAATCTAAGAAATTTTATGAGTAAATCAATGAAGAACGTCAATCCTAGCTTCAACCTTGCCCTTATTAGAAGAATCTTGAGAAATCTTGAATTTTCTTAAATCGAGTCTTCTACTTTGATTTTTTTTTCATTAGGTTTTGTCCTAGGGTTTGAGAAAGAAGAGAATGATGGATTAAAACATTTAAATATGATTATTTAGTGCTTTATAGAACTTTTGAAATCCGTTTTTAGGTTTTCCTACTGGGAAAAAGGAGAGAAAAGTTACCCTATTTAATATTTTCTCGCGGCTAAAACAGAATTGTACTATACTAGTTACCAAAATGGTCATTACCTTTTACTCGAAAATTCGATTGATGCGAAATTGGGGGAGTTGGAAAGAGGATTCAAATACATTTAGTTTCATAGGTTATTGCTCATGTAGTTCTTTATATTTTCAGAGATATGATAGTCTGAAGTTTACCCAAGTAAAATCATATGTCAAAACTAAATTGGTAAGGAAACATTCAATTCTACTTTGTGCCAGGGTTTTATAATCACCATAATTGATATTAAAAATCGTTCTCATACTAGGAAATTTACTTTAACACCTAAGAAAATTAAGAATCACTCAATATGACCTTATACAATATTTAAGACTTGCTTAGGCTTAAGTTAGATATTTTTTATAATAATAATTAAAATGATGTTTCCAGACCTATATTAATGTATTAAACTCAATTAGAAAAGGTTAGAGCGTAAACACAAAAGAAAGACCTTGACGTCCGCAAAACTAGTTAATTTGAACTAGTAGACGTCCCTATGTTTGGTGACGTTTTTGGAGTGTCAAATTAAGTCCAAAACTTGTAAAAAGACTTCAAATAGGTAAAATATAGTACAAAGTATCCAAACTTCTGATAATGAAACCCCAAGGACCTCAAAGGGATCCTTGAGGAGGACCCGAACATGGGTTACCAGGTTGCCAAAGCAGTCTGTGCGTAGCAAGAAAATGAAGGCTGATGTGCGACGCTTAGCCAACACGTGGAGGCCAAAAAGTTGCTTCTCGACACGGATCCTCCATGAGTCTCAATGACTTAACCTGGATATCAAAAATAAAATATGAAATCGACCCCCCGATGTGCAAGCATTTCCATGATTCTTCCGCGTCGATTTTAAGTTAATTTAACTTCATAAAAAGACCCACTTCCTAGATTCATCCGCATCGTTTTTAAGTAATTTTAACTTCATAAAAAAGACCCATTTAAGTGAAGGGTCTTTTGGGTATTTTAGGGGAAGAGTTTATAACGATTTTAGGTCAGTTTTAAACCACATTCACACACTTCAAATCAATTTAACCAAATCCCTGTCATCTCTCTCAAGAACTCTCACTTTTCAAAGTCCATTGAAGAATAAGAAAAGCTTAAGCACGAAGACCAAGACTTAATGATTTACTTTCAATATTCGTGGAATAATCGTCAATGAAGTATGGGTTATTCACACTTGGGTTTCATTTCCGCAAGAGGTCCTTTCAAAGACGATTTTCAAGAATTCAAATTCTAGGGTTTTTACTCTGCAAAACGGGTTTTCTTCATAACTCAAGATTTATGACTAATGATGAAAAATAATGACTTTCTATGGTTAACTAAGAATGTAATGTTGGGTAATTGATATGTAATGTTTGATTTTCGTGTGATGCATGTTCCCTCCCTAAATAATGGGTTTGATTCTGTTCTATCTATTACTCAATGCCATGCAAAAGTATGGATTTGAAATATGGTTGACAAAACTCATAAATGAACCTTTTCCCGTAACCGTAACTATGAATTGGTCTAGTGTATGACTAAAGTCGTTGCGATTGGTTATGTTATTGAGTATTTCACCATATAATTGATGATTGTTTGAATTAAATGTAAGTTCATGATGAAGATTCGTGGGAGCAAATAGGTAAGTCTTCTAAAATCATGATTAATCTATTATATTGATGTTTTTCACAACCCGAAAGTACCCCCTAGAAATTAGGGAGAACCCTCATTTCGTGACCGGGCGTACTTGACCCTTTGGGGTGTTGTACAAGACATTTAACTATCGTTCATTACATAAGACATGAAGAGTTGTGTGGAATTAAAACTTTTCATGAATAAATGAATAAAGAGGAAATCTTTCATAAATATTTAAGAAATTTCATCGTCACAAGCCAAACTTAAGACACAACATAATAACTTAGGGACACGGCCCTTCAAAATTAAAGAGAAATACATAATAAGTGTTAATAATAAAAGTAGGAAACAATAGTCTATGTCCTTGAATATATGAGGACATACCAAATCTTGAGAGAGTAGATTTCCCAAGCTTCACCTTCGAATCTTCCAAAAAGCCTTCAACCTATACTTATACAGTATATAAAAGTTTGGGGTTAGTACAAATAATGAACTAATTATGACATATGCTAAAACATGCGAAAAGGGACATTTAAGTAAAATAACGTTTTATCCCAGATAAGTAAAACATTCAAGAATATAAAAGCAAAAAACCATAAGAATCATCATTTAACACTTAGAGGAGAATTTTCGTAATTTTAAACTCAAAAGGACACTTTAAAGTGAAAAATCCCAAACATTACCGTAAGCTCAAATATAACATTTACACTAAACTACTTAGACTCCAAAAATGGTGAAACTTCCAAAGCATTGCCAATGAGGAATATGCATCATTTTCGTAGGAGTTTCCCTTCAAAGGACATCCTAACACTAAGGTAATACATGATGAAAGTACACATATACCTCCTTCAATACACTCCAAAGCAACCCTTAAGACTTCCTTCCTTCCCGCATACTCACCTCGGGATAAGAAGCCACTGAATGGCAATACAATAAAAGAACACCCAACAAAACACCGAGAATTCCCTTACGGAATGCCTACTTAGTGCAATGAGTAGATGGCGTCCCATACCACCATCTACCCTAAGTAGTATACTCTTTTAGAAGACTTGGCACCAAGACTTCATTTTCGGAAGGTCCTACCTAGTGCAATGGATAGATAGCTTCCCATACCACCACCTACCCTAAGTAGTACGTTCTTTTAGGAGACTTGGTACAATCAAATCAAATAAGACTCACCAAGACTCCACTTTTGAATTGCCTACCTTGTGCAATGTATAAATAACATCCCATTCAACTACCTATCCTTAGTAGAATTGTCATAACCCAAAACCATACCCTAGAAGTTAGGGCACAATCTCGGATTGTGGCATGGTTTCGTCAACTCTCGGAGTTCTTGACAAGCCTTTTCATATCATCATTGCATATACATAGTGAAAGTAGTACGGAATTAAAACATTCCTTAAAACATAATATAGTCTTCAAAATCTTTTTCATATAAAAGTAATAGGAAATACTAAGTCTCAGCCTCATCATCTTAAGACACAAGAATACTGTGGACACGGCCCATACTTCGAAATACAAAAATAGAAATACTTAGTCTATTACAATACTTTGAATGAGAACATAAAAGACATATATGACCTCGAGTCAAGTGAGGACATACTTCAACTTCTCTTGAATGATCTTCTAAGTCCAAGTCTTCACTTCTCAAACCTCCTTACCTATCAAGAACTATATTGATAGATAAAAGCATGGAGTTAGTACAACCACATCTACTAAGTATGGATTTATGTATAAAAATCATGAAAACAGACTTTATTGGAAATATCATATTTTCATTTAAAAATCATATTATAATCTTAATAACATCATAAATCAATTTAGGAACACATAAGATACTTCTAGCATGTAATTTCCTCACTTAAAGTCATCCTAAGATTCACTTAAGTCACACAAAGAGAGACGACTCATACACCCTCTCTAGATGTGCCTAAATGACCCTTAAGATTAGATATAATGATTCGCGTACATACTTACAAAGCAATCATAAACATCAAGGTAAGATTCTTCAACCAAAGGTTAACTCTAAGTCTCAGTTGAGTGAGGTGTGAAGAGACCGCCCATACTATCCCTTACACACGCAGTTAAGAGATCCTATTGACTCCCTAAGATAGAATCATGCTCACATAATACATAAACACATAGGTGATATTACATTCTCGTCCCAAAGGTTATCAAAAATACTATTTAGTAAATCAAGAAGATAATGGCCATAGTGACCTGTTCAAGATTACCTAAATAATCCATAAGACTACCTAAGGCTTACATCATGTCCACAACATCAACCAACTTCCTTAACTAGAGTCATCCTCAAGACTTCCAAAGATAGAACATGAAGAGATCATCCTTTATGCCTTCTTCACACTTTATCTAAGGAATCCTTAAGTCATAAGTCATAACGTAAGTCATAATTTCATTAACATACTCCTTAACATAATTCATAAGTTCATTAATTCATTAAGACTCATGCATCACATAAAGGACATTCAAATAATGGTCTTGGACAAGACCTAGGAACTACGCATAACACCTTCAAAGTCTATTGTGCATTATGTAGATAGCGTCTGATACCACCACCTAAACTCCATAAGATCCTAAAATTCTAATAGGTATTCCATAAGATGAGAATAGTCAATAACCGACATAGACCATGATAGCAAGACATGGAATCCGGAGATCTATCCTACTCTAATGAGGTTGTTCTACTTGCCAATGGTAGAACTTGGACACATCCCATGTAGGCACATGCTTAAGAAATATGAAGGGCTTCTATGTATTCTAGTCTCATACTTAACTAGAACTACTTTCCCTTACCATACTCTCTCAGTGCTATCCTTCGTTCTCATAGAGTAATTCATACATTAGGTTCACATAAAAGGGTTCCATAACAGGTTCATTACCCAATCACATTTACCCTACCAAGGAAGGTCCACTAAGGCTACCTCACAATGGCGACAAAAAGCTCATGATGACTTTCCTAAAGATTAAAATGATGCATTTCCATCCAACTAACCTTAATTCCATCATTCCTTTAACCTAAAGGATACCATTACGGCTTACACTTCAATCGATCTTAACCTTACCCTCAAGTCAAGGTTTTCACATAATAAACTCTTATATCATCATTTAAAGTCACATGTTATTCATACATTCAAGTAGTACAGTTATAACACCCTAAATCAAGACATCACATATTCATAATCATATATACTTCAAGCAAGCAATACAAGTCAATCAAGACAAGACATCACATACTTCACTCTTAGCACATCATACAAGTTATTCTAGAAACACCTCTAAATTAACCTTACATCTTCAAGTCATCATATATATCATCATTACATCATTAATGTACTCCACATAGACTCACATATCCAAGTAGGAATAACAAAGACTTAACCCTAACACTATCCTCATAATGTCAAAGTCATAGTCTAACATGATCACTTAAGGCAACATAAGTAGAAGAATACATATATGACTATATAACTTCAGATGTTGATAGATAATGTCATGCTTCACATAATAAAACTACAGAAATAGCCACATCACTTCAAGTAGTTGCCAATAAGGCCATGCTCATCATATTGCATAAAGTAACATTGACAAGGCCACGTTAATTGCAAGTAAAACACATAACATCGCAACCATAAGTGGACCATACCAATCACAATGGAATCAAGGTATAATTAATATAAAATTAAAGAAATACGGGAAGCATACCTTCATTCCCTTATTCACACTTCAATTGAATGCTAAATCATCCAATTCAACATCACAAGGCCCTTACCGAAGGCCATAACGAACAATTAAAGCAACAATCATAAAATCCAATGAAATGTCTATCTATTTAATCTAGGTTTAAAGATATAGGATCAATTAGATAACAATTGAATATAATTCTTATATCATTAGAAAGCTCATAAGAAACTACATAACAATTCATCAATATTAACTTAATATCAAGTAACCCACATTATAGTCAAAAACTTGGGTTCATCCAAATTCATGGGTTCATAGGTAATTTAGATTGAAATTCTCAATAAAATTTAAATTAGATCATGATTTAATGTTTAGAAATCATTTATCCAAGAACCCATGGTAGAATCATGAAATTAAACAATTCACTTTAGAAAACTTTGAAAAACATGTTGAGGATTTGGCTCCTTGTTGAAACGAGTTTGAAGGATCAAAATTCATACATCAAGGATAATAATTCTTCTCTTTGATGAAGAATTTCGACACAAAAACCCCTCACCAAGATGCCTCTTCAAGCTGGACTTCAATGGAGGTTTTGGAATATTTTCTAAGAGTTTTGGGTTTATGATTTTGAAGAATAATTCTTCCATGCTATTAACCTTTATATACTTAATTAAAATACCCAAAAGAACCTTAATAAACCTTCCATGAATTAATTTAGAAGTAGGTGAATTTACCAATTCACCCCTTGACTTGGCAGCAGCCTGCGCAGGAAGGCAGTTGCATACGACGCCTGCCCTTGCGGGCCGTCACAGCCACGACGGGGCGTCACATCCCTCCGTCGTTGGCTAATGTGGATGAACAAGATTACTTACCCTCCCATTATTAATTCCCTATTGAAGACACCCTTTGACGACAGCCACGAGTGGCCGTCGACTGTTCCGTTGTTTGGGGTCTGCCTGGGACTGCCATAACAACAGTTTTGTGTCCTTCCTCAAGGACCCTTAGATTGTCCTTGGGGATAATTTCCCGGAGGTTTCCAACCCAAATACGATCGTCTATAAGTTTAAAGCCTCCTACATGAATTTCATCCAAAACGAACATGTAAAACTCGACGTAACATGCCTAGACATACAAGGTCGACTCAAGGCATATCTTTCGAACGCCTTGGACGTTCTTAGTCGTTTGACCTCAAAACTTAACTAAACTTTAACCACGTACTATACATGCTATATTAACTCTATTAAGAACCTTAAAACACCCTGAAACACAGATAAATACATAGAACCACATTTTAGACATTTAGGTGACTTAGTCGTCAAACGTCTTAGTCGTCCCTTGACGTTTGACTTCTAACACCACTAATACTTTATCTACTGCATCTACACCATATAGTAGACATATATAGGACCTTATAACATCTATTCCAACATTTTAGTCTCTAGTTAACCTAGGTCATTTTCGGGGTCTTACAATCTCCCCCACTTGGACAACATTCGTTCTCGAATGACACTTGCCACTCTCCGAACACTTCCATTATTAGAGACTCAACTATCAGCTAATAACCATTCCATACAACACATATCCAAGAATAAAATATAAATTTCACATAGTCAAGAGATTCACAACACAACAAGAAACTAGAAAACAATTCTATAACTCATTATGCTACAAAACTCACATTCTTCAATCCAAATAGTAAAAACTCATTTTATAATCAATATAATACCGATATACATCAGTATAAAAACATTACAACAATATTAGACAAAAGAATCAAATAGTGATTTTCTCAAAAATATGGCAGCACGCAGTTTTAATGCAATAGTGGGTTTTAAGCCATTTTAAAGCAACTTTTCAAAAGTTCTAATTTTATACAATTCATGATATAAACATGCTAATATGCAAACTAACACCATATAAACACATCTTACAACATAATCATGGCTTCATAAAACACACAATGCATGAAGTTAATGAAATTCAATTTCAACAAAACTCCTAAACACCATGCATAAGCAACAAATACAAGGACTTCTATCCCATCTACAAACCATACTCCCCCACTCAGAAGGCATTCATATCTTAACAAAAGAAAGAGAACTTACCAACATTATCATCAGTCTCCTTCTCATCCGGCTTCTCCACTCTAGAACGGAGTGCATAGAAACGCCTCTTTGTTGAAGCGTCATCTTTTGGAACACTAGGAGCAATTTGCTTACCCTCTCTACCTCTAGAAGCAATCATAGGATAATCGCTCATTTTGTGTCCATCTTTACCACAACTAAAGCAACTCCCGGTACCCAATAGACACTCATCATAATGTTTCTTGCCACAATTTGCACAAGTAGGCTTGCCATCCTGGGAACCACCTACTTCCTCAACCTTGAACTTAGCACTCCTTCTTGAGATTGAACCTTCTTATTAAACCTAGTTTTCTCTTGATCACTAGCACCACTCTTTTTCAAACTTCCAGCCATCCTTCTAAGCTTAGACTCTTCAATTTATTGTGCATACACCATGAGTCTAGCTAGGGTCATACCATCATACAACATAGCGGTACGTCATTCTTCCACCACTAAGTCGGCTACCCCGTCATAAAACAACTCATTTTGTCTCTTGGGTTAGATACAAGAGAAGGAGAATACCTAGACAAAGTTGAGAATTTCAAAGAGTACTCCGCAACACTCATATTGCCTTCCTTGAGATTGATAAACTCCTCCACCTTAATTTCTCTCCTCTCTCGGGGAATGTATATACCAAGAAAATATTCCTTTATTTCTTCCCTTTTAATAGGACCCGATCCTTCCGGCCAATTATCCTTCCATTCAGTGAACCAAATTTGAGAAACATCCCTAAATTGGTACGAAGCCATCTCTGCCTTCTCCCTAGATGTAACCTCCATAGCACTCAAAAATTTGTACCCTCCATCGAGGAACTGTTGGGGATCCTCATTTACCTTTGAGCCAACAAAGATAAGAGGATTCATCCTCACAAAATATCTCAACCTAGATTTCATAGTGCTCTCCACAACCCTAGGCATAATATTCAAATTAGCTTGCATAGTCACGGCTCGGGCTATAGCAATCAAAGCCTCTCTAGTCTCCCTATTACACATCTCCAGAACCTCAAAACTTCCTTCCATATTTGAAATAGGATCACCTTGGGGAGGGACTTGGTCATCTTGACCACCTTAAACTCCTTGCCCACCTTGAGGAACTTTCTCAACTTAAGGGGGAACCTCTTCATTCACCCTCTCCTCTTCCAAACTTCTAGCGGCCATCCTTCTAGTATTCATCTCCTAGAAAACACAAGGAAACTCATAAGAAGGATAATCATAAAATTTACTCTACCGCACGACATAGGAGTAGAAAAGAAGGGAAACTCTATCGTCCTATAGCCTCTCGCCCATAGATGTGTCGCGGCCCACACCAATGGTCAAGACTCTACTAGACGTGACTTCATGTGACTTCGTGATTCCTAATTCTACTTTCACCAACCTATGCTCTGATACAAAGCTTTGTAACAACCAAAAACCATACCCTAGAAGTTAGGGTACAATCTCGGATTGTGGCACGGCGTCATCGAACTCTCGGAGTTCTAGACAAGCCTTTTCATATCATTCATTAAATATACATAGTGAAAAGTAGTGCAGAATTAGAACTTTTCACAAAACATAATATATTCTTATAAATCTCTTTCATATAAAAGTAATAGGAAATACTAAGTCTCAATCTCATCATCTTAAGATACAATAATACTTGGGACACGGCCCATACTTCAAAATACGAAAATAAAAATACTTAGATTATTACAATACTTTGAATGAGAACATAAAAGACATATATGACCTCGATTCAAGTGAGGACATGCTTCAACTTCTCTTGAATGATCTTCTAAGTCCAAGCCTTCACTTCTCAAAGCTCCTCACCTACCAAGAACAATAGAGATAGATAAAAGCATGGAGTTAGCACAACCACATGTACTATGTATGGCTTTATGTATATAAATCATGAAAACGGACATTATTGGAAATATGCATCTTTTCATTTAAAAATCATATTACAATTATAATAGCATCATAAATCAACTTAGAAACGCATAAGATACTTCTATAATGTAATTCCCTCACTTAAAGTCATCCTAAGATTCACTCAAGTCACACAAAGAGAGACCGAACCTAAACGACCCTTAAGATTACCTATAATGATTCACATACAAACTTACAAAGCAATCATAAACATCAAGGTAAGATTCTTCTACCAAAGGTGAACTCTAAGTCTCATTTGAGTGAGGTGTGAAGAGACCGCCCATACAATATCTTACACACACAATTAAGAGATCCTATAGACTCCCCAAGATAGAATCATGCTCACATAATACATCAACGCATATGTGATATGACATTCTCTTCCCAAAGGCTATCAAAAGACCTACTAAAGTAAATCAAGAAGATAACGTTCATAGTGACCTCTTCAAGATTACCTAAATAATCCTTAAGACTACCTATGGCTTAGATCATGTTAACAAAATCAACTAACTTCCCTAACTAGAGTAATCCTCAAGACTTCCAAAGATAAGACATGAAGAGATCATCCCTTATGCCCTCTTCACACTTTAGCTAGGGAATCCTTAAGTCACTTTAGATTAGGTACTCATTTATTTACATATTCCTTAACATAAGTCATTATTTCATTAGTTCATTAAGACTCATACATCACATAAACGATATTCAAATAATTGTTTTGGACTATACCTAGGAACTCCACATAGCACCTTCAAAGTTTATTTTGCAATGTCTAGATAACGTCCTATACCACCACCTAAACTCCATACACTCCTCAAACGCTAATAGGTATTCCATATGATGAGAATAGAGAATAACCGACATAGACCATGATAGCAAGACATGGAATCCGGAGTTCTATCCTACTTTGATGAGGTTGTTCTACTTGCCAATGGTAGAACTCGGACACATCCCATGTATTCACATGGTTAAGGAATATGAAGAGTTATTTGTATTCTAGTCTCATACTTAACTTTAACTACTTTCCCCTACCATACTCACTCGGTGCTAGTCTTCGTTCTCATAGAGTAATTCATACATTAGGTTCACATAAAAGGGTTACATAACAAGTTCATAACCAATCACATTTACCCTACCAAGGAAGGTCCACTAGGGCTACCTCACAATGGCGAGAAGAAGCTCATGATGAATTTTCCAAGGATTAATATGATTCCTTTCCAGCCAACTAACTTCAAGTCCATCATTCCATTACCTTGAAGGATACCATTACGGCTTATACTTCAATCGATCTTAACCTTACCCTCAAGTCAAGGTTTTCACATAATGGACTCTTATCATAACGTCATTAATGTACTCCACATAGACTCACATATCCAAGTAGGAATAACCAAGAGTTA
Source organism: Solanum pennellii (assembly GCF_001406875.1). Taxonomy (NCBI): domain Eukaryota; kingdom Viridiplantae; phylum Streptophyta; class Magnoliopsida; order Solanales; family Solanaceae; genus Solanum; species Solanum pennellii. Next base: position 40,607,039 of record NC_028639.1, on the reverse strand, counting down.
ACCCTGACACTGTACTCATAAAGTCAAAGTCATACTCTAACATGATAACTTAAGGCAACATAAGTAGAAGAATACATATATGACTATATAACTTCACATGTTGATAGATAATTTCATGCTTCAAATAATGAAACTACACAAATAGCCACATAACTTCAAGTAGTTGCCAATAAGGTCATGCTCATCATATTGCATATAAGGTAAAGCTGACAAGGCCACATTAATTGCAAGTAAAACATATAACACCGCCACAATAAGTGGACAATACCAATCAAAATTGAATCGAAGTATAATTAATATCAAATTAAAGAAATCCGGGAAGCATACCTTCATTCCCTTATTCACACTTCAATTCAATGCTAAATCGTCAATTCAACATCACAAGGCCCTTACCCAAAGCCATAACTAACAATTCAAGCAACAATAATAAAATCCAATGAAATATCTATCAATTCAATCTAGGTTTAAAATCTATGATCAATTAGATTACAATTGAATATCATTCTTATATCATTAGAAAGACCATAGAAACTACATAACAATTCATCAATATTAACTCAATATCAAGTAACATACATTATAGTCAAAACTAGAGTTCATCAAAATTTATGGGTTCATAGGTAATTTATATTGAAATCCTCAATACAATATCGATAAGATTATCATTCAATGTTTAGAAATCATTTATGCTAGAACCCATGGTAGAATCATAAATTGGACAATTCACTTTAGAAAACTTTGAAAAACATGTTGAGAATTGGGCTCCTTGTTGAAACGAGTTTCAACGATCAAAAGTCATACCTCAAGGATGATAATTCTTAACTTTGATGAAGAATTTCGACACAAATCCCCTCACCAAGCTGCTTCTTCATGCTGGACTTCAATGGAGGTTTTAAAATGTTTTCTAAGAGTTTTGGGTTTACGATTTCTAAGAATGAAGTCTTCCATGTGATTACCCTTTATATACATAATTAAAATACCCAAAAGACCCTTAATAAACCGTCCATGACTTAATTTAGAAGTGGGGTGAATTTACCAATTAACCCCTTGACTTGGCAGCAGCCTGTGCAAAAAGGCAGTTGCGTGCGACGCCTGCCCTTGACGGTCCGTCACAGCCACGACGGGGCATCACAGCCCTCCGTCGTTGACCACAGTGGTTGGCAAAGCTTCCTTTCCCTCCCATGGTTAATTCCCTATAGATGACACCCTTTGACGGGGCGTCACAGCCAGGAGTGGCCGTCGACTGCTCTTTCGTTTAGGGTCTGCCTGGGACTGCCATGCCAACAGTTTTGGGTCCTTCCTCAAGGACCGTAAGATGGTCCTTGGGGATAATTTCCCGGACGTTTCCAATACAAATACGATCATGTATAAGTTCACACCTCTCACATGAATTTCATCCTAAACGAACATGTAAAACTCGATGAAAAACGCCTAGCCGTACAAGGTCGACTCAAGGCATATCTTTCAAACGCCTTGGACGTTCTTGGTCGTTTGACCTCCAAACTTTACAAAACATTAACCACTTCCTATAGATGATATATTAACTCAATTAAGAACCTAAAAACACCCTGAAACACACATAAACACATAGAACATATTTTATACATTTAGGTGACTTAGTCGTCAAACGTCTTAGTCGTCCTTTGACGTTTATCATCCAACACTCCTAATACTTTATCTACTGCCTATACAACATATATTAGTCATATTTATGACCTTATAACATTAATACCAACATGTTAGGCTCAATTTAACCTGGGTCATTTTTGGGGTCTTACAAGAACACTCCTTTAGAAGACTTAGCAAATTGATTTCTTCTGTGGGAGTTAGATTAACCGACATACACCATGAGACCTAGATGAATCCCGACATTAACCTTATCAGATGAGGAATATTCACTTTCCTAGAGTAAGGTCATTCCTTTTAGCTTTTACATGGCTTTCCTAATAGGTACACCTATGTGGGCGCATAGTTAAGGCATAAGGAGATTGCTACTAAGTAGCTCATTCTCTACTAACGAGGGGTTCTCATCACAAGTGGCACATTAGAATACAACATCTCAACTCACAAAGTTTAACCACCTCTTTTTCATATCCTTTCGGTGCTAGACAAAACCCCCACAGATTCTAAACACTTTAAAATATAGGTTTAGAATAACTAGAGAATACCACATCTCAACTCAAGAAGGGCATTCATCCTCCGACCTATGTTTGAAAGCTCTTAGGGTGTAGTGGGGTTGCTAATAAACACTCCATCTCAACTCAGGAAGAGTGTTCACCCAAAAACTCCTCTACTTACTCAATTTAACTTCATACATTCATTTAAGTGTGTCTGTGTACTTGTGAGCACATCTTGCATATAAGCATCATTTCATTAACATTAGCTTCTATACATGCTTTGGTCCTACATTCATCAATTTACACAATATACATGCTTTGCAAAGTCATATACTTAACTTAGGCATAATCTAAACCAAACATGTTATTCAACATCACAAAAACATAAGACAAGACTTATCTTCAATATCACTTCATTTCATGTATTAGGCCTTCAAAGCAACACTCACAAAACATACTAAGTAATATCAAGTTCATCGAATAACATCACCACCAAGAAGGTGGACCATACCACTCAAGAGCAATTTATCATAAGAATTTCACAATATAAGCAACTCACTATATAACAAAACCATCATCACCTATAACCAATTTCTAGATATTTCATCAGAAAAAGGACATAAGGGTAGTAGCTGAACCAAACTAACAACATAAGAAAATCAAAGTTCATACCTTACCCAAACATGCTCATTTAACCCATTTCTTAGGGTAAAACTTTGAAATATGCATATACATGAGTTTCTTAGGGTTTTCACATTAAAATAATCAATTCATACTATAGTAAACACATTTGAATCATTAAAACACTTTTACAAGAAGACTCATGCTTAAAATCAATGATAGAAGAATATAGAGTTTGGAACCCTTTTTGAAATACTTTGGAAATGACTCTTTAAATGGAAAAGGGTTTAAGGATTGATACCATACCTCAATGATAAGGAAATCACTAATTTTCGATGAAGATACACGCTCAAACTATCCCTTCTTGCCCTCCTTGAGTCTTAGCTCCAATGGTGACTTTGATAGAGTTTTCTTTAAAGAGGGAGTTCGAATATTTGAAGTGAGGGTCTTGTCTAGGTCTAGGGAATAAATCTAACTTAATATAACTTAAAAAAACTAAACATACTGACGTAGGTTTATAAATGACTTGGGGTGGATTTACACAAAACACCTTAAGTTTGCAGCAAGCTTCAGCACCTTTTGAAGCTGCCAATCGACGACCCAAGCTACTAGGCGTCGATGGGTTGACGGCCCGTCCTGCTGGGCGTCGATGGCTTCAAAGACTGCATAATGGGGGGATAGACTTCCCTATAATTATGGGACGTCGCCTCCCAGTCGACAGGGTGTCGATGGGTCTACGCCCAGTAGACTGCCTCATTGATGGAGGAGTGTTCTTAGCAGTTTTGTCCAAGTCTTGGGTCCTTCATCTAGGGCCCCTTGTGGGTCCTAGGTGGGGTCTTGACCAAAATTTAAACCCCTAGAATAATTAGTGTATCTCATAGGAACATGCCACATAAGTTTCAAGGAAAACGAACATGCACTCATACACATCAAGACGCAAGAACACTTTCTAAGGCACACCTTTCGAGCGTCATGGACTTTCTTGGACGTTTGACCTCCAAACTTAACCAAAATTCACACAAAGACTAAGAACACTAAATATACTAATTTTAAAAAAAATTAACTCAATAAATACTCACGAGGCTCTAGTCCACCTTAGTTCATTTTTGGGCGTTACAGTGTTGGCCTATAATTGATGTTTCTAAGAAATTGAAGTATGTATATTGTTTCCATGAATATATAATGGCCTATGAATATGTTAAACCACAGGATAATGGTAAGGATATGAGAATGCAAGTTGATGATGTTTATTTTGTATGCCTTACACACTATGATTCTGATATGTTAATCTCACAAATAAAGGTTTCTATGAAAGGAAATTCTCATCCTAAACCTGAAGAGCTTATGATCATGTTTATACATGTATTTTACCTCCTATGACCTATGAAAATATTTATGAATAAATGATGATTTTAATGTTATGAAGACTTAGTAGTTTCAGGAATGCTTTTTATTCCATTTTATGTTCTTTGGATTCTATTGTATTAAGGACTATCTAGCGTATTGACATTTTATTGGCTTAGTCCAACTCATACTCTTTAGATGGTTTTTATGTGAGATAAGTTTTAGAATATCGTATGCATGTTATCATGTTTCTCTAAGAAAAGCTTAAGTAAGCTTCTATGTGGACTTAGTGTATTTAAAAGTTCATAATTTTTCCGCATTTTTAACTAATGACCTGTTATGACTAACGCTAAGGTCTTGTGTGAGTCCTCTGAGAGGACGACGTCGCTGGTCACATCAGGGGTTTTCTCTCCGGGTGTGACAATCTTTGTATCAGAATATGAGGTTAAATAACTTAGGGTCAATGTCTCACTAACACCATATTAAATAGTGTTTTGTTTATGGTTGTGAAGCGTGCAACAATTATGAAAGATATCCTATGTGATGAGTAGGAAAATTCTCTCTTCTTTGTAAACCTATGTCGTGCTTATAGAGTTTTGAAACTATGTGTATTTTAGCATCTAATCCATTTCTTGTGGTTATAGGTGATGAACACAAGCAGGACAGCCACGAGAAGAGTAGGAGAAGTTATTGCGAATACGGGAGATACTCCCCAAGGTAGTCGAGTTCATCCCCAAGTGCAAGCTACTACAAATGAATAAGTTCCGGTTAATCCCTCCGGCCATGAAGGATGGTGAGGTGAAGGAAGTTCTGTTCCAAATGGCCCAAGCCATCACCACTCAAGCTCAAGCCATTACGACACCAACTAACATGGAGTTTGTTACTCAAAACAACCAACATGCTAGTACTATTGGCTAGCCTTCTGAGGCATTTAATGAGATGAATCCTCCTATTTTCGTTGGATCAAAACATGATGAAGACCCCCAAGATTTCCTTGTTTAGGTTTATAAGACCTTGTTTGACATAGGGGTGAGTACTACTGAAAAGGCTGAGCTTGTTGCCTATCAACTCAATGACGTGTCTCAAACACTGTACAATTAGTGGAAGGATAGTAGAGATTTAGGAGGTGGTCCCGTGACTTGGGAGGTTTTCAAAAGGACTTTCTGGACAGATTTTTCCCAAGGGAGCAAAGGGAAGATAAGGTAGAGGAGTTAATCAACCTTCGTCAATGAGGTATGAGTGATAAGGAATACTCCTTAAAGTTCATTAAACTGTCCAAATACATTAGTTTTAGATGCTAGGGATGAAATGAGCCGTTATGTAGTGAGTGTGTCAAAAGAGCTTGAAGAAGAATATCATGCAACTATGCTTTGTAACAATATGGAACTTACTAGGTTGATGGTTCATGCTCAACAAGTAGAGAAGAGTCGTCTAAGAAAGAGGAATAGGGAAGCTCAGAAGACAAGATCTTTTGAAATAGTTCATCCAAGAGTAGGCTTGACATTAGAGACAAGCATAAGTTCAAGAAGAGGTTTTCAAACCAGTCTCCTTCAAATGTATCCAAGACCAGTAATCATAGGTTGTCTAATCCTAAACCTCCAAGGGGGAGAAATGTTGATCCACCAAGAGAAAGACCTACTTGTGGTAAATGTGGTAAGAAGCATGTGGATGAATACCTTGGTGAAACTAATAGTTGCTACGGTTGTGGCAAAGGTGGCCATATGGTGAAAGATTTTCCTAATGTGATGAGTCAGGGAAAGGGGAATAGCCAAGCTCGATCAAGCGGTCCTAGCTCTTAAGCTCAAAAAAGGAACCTTTTTTATACACACATAGGGGTGAACAAGAGAACTCTCTCTACGTTGTGACCGGTATGTTTACAAGTTCTCTCTATTAATGTTTATAGTTTGCTAGATCCTGGTGCTATCCTTTATTTTTTTACACCTATGGTATCTAGGATGTTTGATGTACTTCCTGATGTTTTGATTGAACCCTTCTCGGTTAGTAACCCTATGGGTGACTCTGTGGTTGCAAAGAAAGTCTATAGGAAATGTCCTGTAATGTTGCCCAACAGAGTTACTCTTGTTGATTTGGTAGAACTTGACATGTTTAATTTTGATATCATCTTGGGTATGGATTGGCTTCATGCTTGTTTTGCTTCAATAGATTGTAAAATGAGGGTAGTGAAGTTTCAATTCCCAATGAACAGATTTTAGAGTGGAAAGGGGGAAATTATATGCCAAGGGTCAAATCATTTCATGTTTGAAGGCTTGTAAGATGAAACCCAAAGGGTTTTCTATACCATGTAGTGAGTGTTAAACATCTAGAATTTGAAACTCCTTCTTTTGAATCAGCCCCTGTAGTAAGGGAATTCCCAAAGGTTTTTCCTAATAACCTTCCAGTATTTTCTCCCGAATGGGAAATTGATTTTGACATTGATTTATCACCAGATACGAACTCCATTTCAATTCCTCCATATCAGATGTCTCCAGTTGAATTGAAAGAGTTGAAGCTCTAACACAAAGATTTATTAGACAAGGGTTTCATTCAACCTAGTATTTTCTCGAAGGGGTGCTCCGGTCTAGTTAGTGAAAAAGAAGGATGAGTCCCTTAGAATGAGCATTGATTATCGCTAACTCAATAGGTCACCATAATGAACAAGTATCCTCTCCCTCGGATTAATGATCTCTTTGATCAACTCCAAGGTGAAAGATACTTTTCCTAGATTGACTTAAGGTCGGGATATCACCAAATTAGGGTGAGAGGTGAAGATGTTCCCAAAACAGCTTTCGGAACTAGATATGGTCACTCTGAATTTCTAGTTATGTATTTTAGGTTAACAAATGCCCCACTAACGTTTATGGACCTAATGAATGGAGTACTCTGAGATCATCTCGACTCATTTATGATTGTGTTCATTGATGATATTTTGATATACTCGAACAATGAAAATGAGCATGAGTATCATTTGAGGTTGGCCTTGCAAGTCCTCAATAAACACAAACTTTATGCAAAATTTAGCAAGTGTGAGTTTTTGTTGAGGTCAGTTACTTTTCTTGGCCATGTTATATCTAGTGAGGGTGTAGAGGTTGATCTGAAGAAGACGGATGTGGTCAGAAATTGGCCTAGACTTTTGACTCCCACCGACATAGGAAGCTTCTTTGGTCTTGATGGATACTATAGAAGGTTTGTTGATGGATTTTTGTCCATTGCTTCTCCATTGACATCTTTGACCCAAAAGAAGGTGAAGTTTGATTGGTCAAAATCTTGTGAAAAAGGTTCTCCAGAGTTGAAAGATAAGCATACCTCCGTTCTTGTGTTGACCTTATCGGAGGGTAATAAAGGCTTTATAGTGTATTGTGACGCTTCTCGAGTGGCTTGGGATGTGTCCTCATGCAATATGGCAAGGTGATAGCTTATGCGTATAGGAAACTCAAAGTTCATGAGAAGAATTATCCGACTCATGACCTTGAGTTAGCAGTCATTGTTTTTGCCTTGAAAATATGGAGATATTATTTGTATGGTGTGCATGTTGATGTGTTTATTGACCATAAAAGTCTTCAATATGTGTTCACACAAATGGAGTTGAATCTTAGACAGAGAAGATGATTAAACTTTAAAAGCATTACAACATGAATGTCCTTTACCACCCCGGCAAGGTCAATGTGGTTGCGGATGCCTTGAGTCATATGACTATGGATAGTGTGTCTCATGTTGAAGAAGATAAGAAAAAACTTGTGAAAGATTGTAACACCCTAAAACAAACTAAGGTGAACTACAAATTTGTTTTTGTTTCTTGAGTTAATTTTGTGATAAAATGAGTTATATTAGTGTCCATAGGCAGTGTGTGAAGTTCTGTTAGATTTGGTGGTCAAACATCCATGACGTTCCGAAGATATGCAGATAGTGCTTGTGTTTTCTCATGTGTTTGAGTGAGTTTTACGTGTTCATTTTTCTTGAAATTGGTGTGAGGTGTTCCTAATTCCTATAGGACTATGTTTAGGGGTTAACGTCCGGGTAGGACTCCACCTAGGACCCACAAGGGGAAATATAGAAGTGCCCAAGACTAGGACCCAAGACTTCCTAGGCAGTGTCCACTTACGAGACCAATCGACGGCCAGTTGGTCCAACCAACGGCTCGACAACTTGTTCCGTTTATTGGACCTGAAGCCTGCACATTTTGGGAGCTGCAGCACCAAACCATGAGCCCTCATCAACGAGATGTCGATGCATCGACTGTCCATCGTTAATGGGCGACGCTGGTTGTCCTGCAAAAGCTGCTGAACGCGGCTGCCTTGGATTGTGGTGTTTTGTAAATTCACCCCCAGTCTCTATAACCCTAGGAAGTTATTTTTAGTATTTTTACGGTATATCAAATTATTTTTATGCCCTAGAACTAGACAAGACCCCTCACTTCAAATACTCAAACTCTCTGTCTAAAGAAAAACTCACTCATGTCACCATTGGATCTAAGACTCAAGGAAGAGATTCTTCATCAAAATTAGTGGGTTTACTTCTCATTGAGGTATGGTAGTCATATTGAACTCTCTTGCATTCAAAGATTCATTTCTAAAAGATTTTAATAAGCTTTCCCAAACTATATCCTCTCCTAGTTTTGATTCTAAGCATGGATCTTTTTCATAAAAGTGATGTAATGATTCAAATATGTTGTTTCTAGTATTGATGATTTTAATATCAAAATCGTAATGAACTCACCATATGCACATTTTGAACTTTTAGCTTTAAAAATGGGTTAAATCTAAATAACCATGTTTATGTAGTATTTGAGCTTTGGTTTCCTTATGTTATTCATATGGTCTAGCTACTGCCCTAAGGGCCTTATTGTGATGAATTATTGAGCAATTAGTTATAGGTGGTGAAATCTTGCTTTAATGGTGAGTTGCTTATTCTTTATAATATATATATATATATATATATATATATATATATATATCTGGTTTGCATTGTGAGTATGGATTTTAAGGCCCAATGTATGAATTGAAGTGAAAATGATGAGATTCATGTTGATGTGCTTTGTGAATCTTCAATTGTATGTATTGCTTTGATTATGCCTAAATGATGTATGTGTATATGTAGAGCATGCTAGTATGTGAGAAATGATGAATGAAAGTGTAAGCATGCCTAAATTTCCATGTTAATGAGAGTGATGATTTATGTGAAAGGTGTACCTTCATGTACACAAACACAAAAACATTGAATGAATGAACGAGTGAAGTTAAAGAATGTTAAGGAAAAGGGGAGTTTTGGGGTGAACACTCATTACGAGTTTAGATGAAGTGTTTAGTAAGACTTCACTTCCTTCGAAGAGCTTTCTAATGTAGGTTGGAGGATGGATACCCATTTTGAGTAGAGATGTGGTGTCCAAAAGTTATCCTTGACCTTTCGTAATGAGAGTTTAAGTCTCCGTGGAGAGCTATGTATAGCACCGAGAGGATTTGAAGAAGGGTGGTTACAAATTGTGAGTATAGATGTCGAACCCAATGTACCTCTTGAGATGAGTACTCCTTGTAAGTAGAAAGTGAGTTACTTAGTATTGATCTCCTTATCACTTAATTATGCGCCCGTATAGGTGTAGCTATTGGTAAAGCCATGTAGAAGCTAATAGAAAGTCCACACTCAAGGCAAGTGAGGAACCCTCATCCGATAAGGGTAGTATAGCGATTCCATCTCTAGCTCTCATGGCCTATGTCGGTTAAAATTATTCTTCCACAAAACAATGTATGAACTAAGTCTCCAAAAAGAACGTAATACTTAGGATAGGTGGTGGTATGGGACGCTATCTATCAATTGCACTAACTAGACCTTCGGAAAGGGGAGTCTTGGTATGTTTTATATCAAGTATATGAACTAAGTCTCCTAAAAGAACTTACTACTTAGGGTAAGTGGTGGAATGGGACACTATCAATCCATTGCACTAAGTAGACCTTCCTAAAGGGGTGTCATTGTGTGTTCTATCATGTGCTGTGAGTTAAGTTAGATAACGAAGGTCTAATGTTACAGCAGCATGTTATAACTAAGTTTTACGCGATGAAGTTAGGAGTGACTAATGTAGGGTGCTTAATCCAAGGGAATCCTCAAGGAGCACTAAGTGTGAGTAGTACTTTGGGATGCTACTCTCACATTGCACTCAGTATAACTTATAGGTCCTATTGGACAAGGGTACTTACATGAAATCCTTCTTGTATGAAAGTCTTTCAAATGTCTAACTAAGAGCGTGGATTTGATTTACGGACTAGGTAAGTCTATGGTTTGTAGTATTAAGGATCGCTATTGTATGTCTTGAAGGGGCTGTATGGGCCGTCCTTCCTTGTCTTACCTTAGGGATTCTTAGGATAAATTTGTTAGGGAAACCTCACGGTTAATGAGTTCACATTTCTTTGAATGAATTGTTCACGGTAACATGTACCTGTTTCACTGTGTTTCACGGTATGTTTTTTGACATCACTGTAAAGTGACTCCATGTGCTAAATTATGCGACTCTTTTATTATGTGTTAAATGATGATGTTCATACTCTTTGAATTATATAATCATGACGGTTTTACTTATTTGGCATGAAAGCTTATTTACTAAAATGTCTCTTTTCGCATGTTATTGCATATGTCATACTTAGAACATTATTTTTTTACCCCATACTTTTCTATAATTAATAAGTATATGTTGGAGGTAAGTTTGAAGACTAGAAGACAAGCTTGGGAAAGATTCTCTTAAGACTAAGTATGTCCTCATATATTCGAGGCACATTCGTATTTCTTAGTTTGTATTGTAAAGACTTACTAATTATTTTTCATTTAATGTAAAGCGTCGTGTCCCTATGATATTTATGTCGTGTATTTAAGTTGGCTTGTGAAGACTAGATCAATCCTTAGATTTTATTAAAGATGTTTTCTTTGTTATTTTATTCGTGCAAAGTTTTAATTCCGCACTACTTTTCATATCTTATGTAATGAATGATATCTAAGGCTTGTACAAGACCTCCGAAAGGTCAAGTACGCAATTGTTATGACCTAAGGGTTGCCCCCTTCTTAGGGGCTACTTTTGGGTCGTTATAAACTTGGTATCAGAGCATATGTTTATGTGAAATAGTTAAGGGTCTAAAAGTCTCACAAGCTAAATCTAGTAGAGTCTTGTTCATTGGTGTGAGTCACGACACATCTATGGATGAGAGGCTATAATATGATAGAAGATTCACTTTCTTCATTATTCTAAAGTCGTGCCTTAGAGTTGAGTTCAATAAGATATCTTTCTGAAATTCTTCTTTTTGTGTTTATAGAACATGAATACGAGGAGAGAAACCACTAGGAGGGAGGAGGAAGGTGCAGATAATCAGAGGATCCCCCCCCCCGTGTTGACCAAGTCCCTATAGTCGGCCTAGAGAAGTGAATGAGGCGGTTCCTCCTACAGAACCTCAAGGGCCTTAAGGACTTCAAATTCCCCCTATGACTCAAGATCCTCAAGATCTCTTTGTTGAAGGGGATATGACTAATGCGGAGTTGAAGGCTGCCCTAATGAATTTGACCTAGCTTATGACGGCTAATGCTCAAGTCGTCACTAATGATTTGGTTGCCCTAGGTAACCAAGGGGATAGACCTAAACATCATGCTAGTACTCCCGCCTCTAGAATTCGTGATTTAATGGATGAGCCCTCCTACTTTTCATTGCACTAAGGTGGATAAAGATCCACAAAGCTTCATATATGAGATATTCAATGTGGTGGATGCTATGGGTCTTACCCCTATGGAGAGAGCCGAGTTAGCCTCTTACAAACTCAATGATGTAGATCAAGTGTTTTTTGAGCAATGGAGGGATTAGAGACCATTAAGGGATGGTCTGGTATATTGGGATGTGTTCAAATACGCTTTTCTAGATAGGTTCATTCATTTAGAGTGGAAGGAGAAGAATATGGTTGAATTCATGAATCTTCATCAAGGCGGAATGAGTGTTAAAGGGTACTCTCTCAAATTTCACCCAACTCTCTAAGTATGCCTGGATCATGGTATCCAAACCTATAGTTAGGATGAACAAATTTGTGATGGGAGTGTCTAACTTGGTGGAAAAAGAGTTACGTACGAGAATGCTTCTTAATGTCATGGATATATCTAGACTCATGGCGTATGCACAACAAATTGAGGAGTTCAAAATTAGGGAGATTAGATAAGAGGGCAAGAGGCCTAGGTTTGATGAATCTAGTCAAGCATAACCTAAGAGGAGGTTCTATCACGAAGAGTCTTCCATGGGGATCAAGAATAAAGTTTCAAACCAAATTCTCAAGGTGGTGGCCATACTTTTGAGAGGCCTAAGTGTGCTACATGTGGGAGACAATACTTGGGTAAATTTCATGCCGGAACAAATGTTTTCTTTCCATGTGGTAGTAAGACTCACAAGATGAGGGACTACCGCAACATCAATGCAAAAGGAAAAGGGGTCAATCAAGCTCCCCTAGATCGTAATGCTTCAAAGAAGAACCCTCTCTATGGGACAGGGGCTAGGAGGGAGAACTAATCCGAATTTGATAGTCCCGGTAAGTCTTAACTCAATGGTTGTGGTATTTATCTTATAAGATGATTTTATATGGTTTTATACTTCATATGATCATGCCTTCTTTATTCATTGCTTAAAGTATGGAATTGTTGAAATTCATGCATATTTCACAGTGTTATAGTTAATGCTCACAGTAAAATTTTTGAATTTTGAAAAAAATTGCCTTGTCTTTAATTGAAGTTTCAATGTGTGTAAAAGTGATGTATATGAGCTTGTTTAATTTTGGAGATTGTAGTTCCTCCATAAAAAAAAGATAAGGGTGAGTTTTGAATTTTTGATGTTTTGCAAAAGTTGCTTGTGTTGCAAGTGTTTGGAAATGTGAAATGGTGAACCTTGTTAGTTTGGCGAATTGACTATGAATTTTGATCCTTGATTTTTTATGTCAAATTATTCTAGTAAGTCATTGATGTTCTTAAAAGAGTTTAGTGTCATTTGAGGACGAATGTTTTTCGATGTAGGGGAGAATGTAACACCCTAAAACGAACTAAGGTGAACTAGAACTTCGTGATTGTTTCTTCAGTCTGATAAAATGAGTTACATTAGTGTACTTAGGACTTGTGAAGTTTTGTTAGGTTTGTAGGTCAAACATCCAAGAATGTCCATGACGTTAAGAAGATATGCCTTATGTAGTGCTTGTGTGTTCTCATGTGTTTGAGTGAGTTTTACGTGTTCGTTTTGCTTGAAATTGGTGTGAGGTGTTCGTAAGACCTAGACGACTATGTTTAGGAGTTTAACATCTGGGTACGACCCCACCTAGGACCAACAAGGGGCCTTAGAGAAGGGCCCAAGACTAGGACCCAAGACTGCCTAGATAGTGTCCACCAACAAGACCAATCGACGTCCAGTGGTCCAACCAATGGCTCGTCAACTTGATCCGTCGTTTTGATATGTAGCCTGAACATATTAGGAGATGTAGTACAAAACCAGGATCCCTCATTAATGGGACATCGATGCATTGATTGTCCGTCGTTGATGGCCGTCGATGGTGGTCCTACAAAAGGTGTTGGATGCGACTGCCTTGGCTTGGGGTGCTTTGTAAATTCACCCCACGTCTATTATGACCCTAATATTATATTTTTAGTATTTTTAGGGTATATTAAATTATTTTTATGTCCTAGACATAGACAAGACCCCTCACTTCAAATATTAAAACACTCAATCTAAAGACAAACTCTCTCAAGTCACTATTGGAGCTAAGACTCAAGGAAGAGCTAGGAGGGCTGGTTGGACGTGTTTATTCATCAAAATTAGTGGGTTTAATTCTCATTGAGTTATGGTAGTCATCATTGAACCCCCTTCCATTCAAGGAGTCATTTCTAAAAGATTTCAATAAGGGTTTTCAAACTCTATCTTCTCCTAGTTTTGGTTCTAACCATGGGTCTTTTTATAAAGGTGATTTAATGATTCAAATATGTTGTTTCTATAATAAATTGACGATTATTATATCAAAACCGTGATTAACTCATGCTTATGCACATTTTCAACTTTTAGCTTAATAAATGGGTTAAATGAACATGTTTGTGTAGTATCTGAGATTTGGTTTCATTATGTTGTTGATATGGTCTAGCTACTGCCCTAAGGGCCTTATTGTAATGAATTATTGAGGAATTGGTTATAGGTGGTGAAATCTTGGTTAAATGGTGAGTTACTTATATTGTATAATTCTTATTATGAATTGTTGTTGAGTGGTATGGTACACCTTCTTGGTGGCGGTGTTTACTTGATGTATTTGTATTTATATATTTGGTATGTATAGTTAGTATGGTTTTGAAGGACTAATGTGTGAACTGATGTGAAAATGGTGAGATTAATGTTGATGTGCTTTATGAAGCTTGAATTGTATATCTTGTTTAGATTATGCCTAAATGAAGTAGGTGTATATCTTGAGGATGCTAGTATGTGAGAAATGATTAATGAAAGTGTAAGCATGTCTAGAATTCAATGTTAATGAAAGTGGTGATTTATGTGAAAGGTGTTCCCTCATGTACACATATACACACATTGAATGAATGAATGAGTGAAGTTAAAGAATGTGAATGAAGAGGGGAGTTTTGGGGTGAACACTCATTATGAGTTGAGATGACGTTTTTAGTAGATACCTCCATACCTCCCAAGAGCTTTCTAATGTAGGTTGGAGGATGGATACCCATTTTGAGTAGAGATGTGCTGTCCAAAAGATATCCTTGACCTTTAGTAATGAATGTATAAGATTCCGTGGAGGAGTTATGTTTAGCACCAAGAGGGTTTGAAGAAGGAATGGGTACACATTGTGCTTAGAGATATTCTACCCAATGTACTTCTTGAGATGAGTAATTCTTGTGAGTAGAGAGTGAGTTACTTGATAGCGATCTCGTTATCCCTTAATTATGCGCCCGCATAGGTGTAACTATTGGAATAGCCATGTAAAGGCTAACAGAGAGGGTCCACCCTAGGCAAGTTGGAAACCCTCATCCAATAATGGTAGTATCGATATTCCATGTCTAGCTCTCACGGTCTATGTCGGTTACATCTATTCCCCCACAAAAGAATGTATGAGCTGAGTCTCCTAAAAGAACGTACTACTTAGGATAGGTGGTGGTATGGGACGCTATCTATCCATTTCACTATGTAGACCTTCCGAAAGAAGAGTCTTGGTATGTTTTATATAAAGTGTACGAAATATGTCTCCTAATGAACGTAGTACATAGGGAAGGTGATGGTATGGGACAATATCTATCTATTGCACTAAGTAGACCTTCCGAAAGGGGAGTCTTGGTGTGTTCTATCATGTGTTATGAGTGAAGTTAGATAACTTAAGGTCTAATGTTAAGGAAGCATGTTAAAACGAAGTTTTATGTGATGATGTTAGGAGTGACTACTGTAGGGTGCTTAATCAAAGGGAATCATCAAGGAGCACTAAGTTGGAGTAGTAGTATGGGATGCTACTCTCACATTGCACTTAGTGTAACTAATAGGTCCTATTGGAGAAGGGTACTTACATGAAATCCTTCTTGAATGAATGTCTTTCAAATGACTAAGCAAGAGTGTGGATTTGATTTCCGGATTAGGTAAGCATATGGTTTGTAGTCTTAAGGATCCCTTCGGTGTTTCTGTAAGGGGTTATATGGGCGGTCCCTTCTTGGCTTACCTTACGGAATCTTAGGATACTTTGTTAGGGAAAGCTCACGGTAATGAGTTCACATTGCTTGGAATGAATTGTTCAGTGAAATATGTCATTGTTTCACTGTGTTTCATTGTAATGTTTTTGGACTTCACTGTAAAGTGACTCCTTGTGCTAACATTATGGAAATGTTTTATTATGTGTTAAATGATGATGTTTGTACTATTTTAATTCAATTATCATGATGGTTTTACTTATTTGGCATGAAGGATTATTTTACTAAAATGTCCCTTTTTGCATGTTTTTGCATATCCCATAATAAGTATATTATTTTTTTTACTAACTCCATACTTTCTATACTTAATAATTATAGGTTGGAGGCAAGTTTGAAGACAAGAAGACATGCTTGGGAAAGATTCTCTCAAGACTAAGTATATTCTCATATATTCTAGGCGTAGTCGTTTTTGTTAGTTTCTACTCTAATGAATTATTATGTATATTTAATTTAACGTAAAGGGCCGTGTCCCTAAGATATTTAAGTCATGTCTTTAAGTTGGCTTGTGAATACGAGATCAATCCTGAGCTTTTATGAATAGTGTTTTCTTTATAATTTTATTTGTGAAAAGTTTTAATTCAGCACTACTTTTCATTTCTTATGTAATGAATGATATCTAAGGCTTGTACAAGACCTTCGAAAGGTCAAGTACACAATTATTCCGACCTAAGGGTTGCCCCCTTCTTCTAGGGGTTACTTTCGGGTCGTTACAAAGATGTTCATAGGTTGGCTTGTTTTTGCGTGTAGTTAGAAGATTCTCGAAATGGTGGTTTGATGGTCCATTATAAATTCATCATTAGTGGTTGAGATAAAATCTAAGCAACATCTGGATCCTATATTGATGGATTTGATGAAATCGGTACTTGGTAAGCTCAATTACTAGTCAATAAGTAATTCTCCCCGGGGGGGGGGGAATGTGTTCTTAGGTACCAAGGGAGATTATGTGTACCGGATGTGGAGTATTTGAGAAATCGAATTCTAGAAGTAGCCCATGGTTCCCGTTATTATATTCATCCGGGTGCCACTAAGATGGATCATGACCTTAGGGAAGTCTATTGGTGGGATGGTTGAAAAAGGGACATAGCGGAGTTTGTTGCCAAGTGTACAAATTTCCAACAAGTCAAAGTCGAACAAGTTAAAGTCGAACATCAAAATCCAGGTGGTTTAACCTAAATCATGTATGTTCCTACATGGAAGTTGGAAGCCACCAACATGGACTTTGTTGTTGGGTTGCCTCGAACCCGGAGGCAAAATGATTCCATATGTGTTATTGTGGATAGGTTGACCAAATCTTCCCACTTCATCTCCGTTATACATATAAAGATGAAGATTATGCAAGAATCTACATTAATTGGATTGTAAGTCTTCATGGGATTCATGCCTAATTCGCATCTCGTTTATGACAAGTTTTTCAAAACGGTTTAGGTACTCAAGTGAAACTTAACACCGCTTTTCATTCTCAAATGTATGGGAAAGCGGAAAGTACCATTAATACCCTTGAAGATATGTTAAAAGCCTATGTTATTGATTTCAAAGGATGTTTGGATGATCACCTACCATTGATTGAGTTCTCCTACAATAATAGTTACCAGTCGAGCATCTCAATGGAACCTTTTGAAGCCCTTTTTGGTAGAAGATGTAGGTCTTCGGTTGGATGGTTTGAGGCTGGTGAGTCCTCACTCATTGGTCCTGAGATAATCTATGAGGCTTCAGTGAAAGTTCGAGTCATAAGAGATAGATTGAACACTGCCTAAAGTCAGCAAAGTGTTATGCCGAATAATACCAGAAGAGATATTGAGTTTTAAATAGGTGATCATGTCTATTTGAAGATTTCATGTATGAAAGGGGTGATGAGGTTTTGTAAGAAGGGAAAGTAATGTCCCCGATATGTTGGTCCTTATGAGGTTTTACAATGGTTTGTAAAGGTTGACTATGAGCTGAGAGTACCTAATAAACTAGCTTCTGTTATTCTGGTGTTCCATGTTTCTATGCTCAAGAAATACATAGCCGACCCCGCATCTATTTTGCCTATGGAAGGTTTAGGGGTGGATGAGAAACTCTATTATGACGAGGTTCCGGATGAGATCCTAGATTCCAAAGTCAAGCGGTTGAGGAACAAAGAGGTTGCCTCTCTAAAGGTTCTATTGAGGAACCTTCTTGTTGAGGGTGCAACATGGGAGGCTGAAGCCCACATGAAGTCTCGCTATCCTCATCTATTTAGTCCTTGAGGTTACATATTCCTCTTAATAAGGAAATTAATGATTAAAAAATGAAGTTGACTTGTTTTCTAAATAGGTTCATATTTTTGTAAAAGTTGTACCAATTTGAGTTTCAAGAAAATGCCTTCATACTCTATTCTCTCACTTATATGAAATGTGTATGCATGTATCTTCTTGACATTTTGTTGTTTTGTTGTTGTGTTGAGAAGAATGATAGAACGGTAACTCTTAGTTGTATTTTGAGCTCATGTTGATGTTGAGAAAGTAGTTACTCATTATGTGTTATGAAATATTGAAATCTTATATGTTGCGCATCATGAATTGAGTTTCTATGTTTAATGTTATGATTATATGTTGTTGTTGGTTGGGTTGGTAGTATTGAGTCCATCCTTACCCTCAAAACGATTTTAGTGTCATTCGGGGACGAAGACTAGACCATAGTCTATTGAATACTAATTAAAATGATGTTTCCAGACCTATATTATTGTATTAAACTAAATTAAAAAAGGTTAGAGCCTAAACGCCTAAGAAAGACCTTGATGTGCGGAAACTAGCTAATTTGAACTAGTAGACGTCCCTATGTTTGGTGAAGCTTTAGGAGTGTCAAATGAAGTCCAAAACTTTTAAAAAGATTTTAAATAGGTAATATGTAGTACAAAGGGTCCAAACGTCAAGTAATGACACCCCAAGTACCACCCGAAGGGTCCTTGAGGAGGACACGAACATGGGCGAGAAGGCGGCCCAAGAAGTCTGTGCGCAGCAAGAAAATGAAGGCTGCTGCGCGACACGCAACCAAAACGTGGAGGCCAAAAATTTGTCTCGCGATGCAAATCCTCCACGAGGCTCACTGCCTCAACACGGATTTAAAAAATAAAATACAAAATTGAATCCACGACACACAACCACTTTCCAGATTCGTCCGCGTCATTTTTAAGTAAATTTAACTTCACATAAATATACATTTAAGTGAAGGTACTTTTGGGGGACGCGTTTATAATGATTTTAGGTCAGTATTAGACCACTTTCACGCACTTCAAATCATATTAAACAAATCCCTCTCATCTCTCTCAAGAACTCTCTTTTCAAGCTCCATCGAAGAACAAGAAAGGATTAAGGAAGAAGATGAAGACTTCAAGATTTTCTTTCAATATTGGTGTAATTATCGTCAATAAGGTATGGGTTATTCACTCTTGGGATTACTTTCCCCAAGAGGTCCTTTCAAATATGATTCTCAAGAATTCAAAATCTAGGGTTTTTACTCTACAAAATGGGTTTTCTTCCTAACTGAAGATTTATAACTAATGATGAAAATAACGAATTTCAATGGTTAATTTAGTATGTAATGTTGGGTAATTAATATATAATGTTTGATTTTCGTGTGAATCATGTTCCCTCCTTGAATAAAGAATTTGATTATGTTCTATCTTTTACTTAATGTCATGAAAAAGTAGGAATTGGAACTATGGTTGAATGAACTCATAATGAACCCTTTCCCTTAACCCTAACTATAAATTGGTCTTGTGTGTGACTAAACACGTTGGGATTGGCTATGTTATTGAGTATTTCACCATACTATTGTATAATTGTTATGAATTCAACGTAAGCTCTTGATTATGATTCGTGGAAGCAATTATGTAAGTTTTCTAAAGTCATGATTACTCTGTTATGTTGATGTTGGCCTATAATTGATGTTGCTATGGAATTGAAGTATGTATGATGTTTACACGAATATATGATGGCCTATGAATATGTTAAATGTGGGATCAGGGTAAGGATATGAGAATGCAAGTTGATGATGTTTATCTTGAATGCTTTACACACTAGGATAATGTTATGTTAATCTCACAACTGAAGGTTTCGATAAAAGGAAATTCTCATCAAAAACCTAGAGTGCTTATGATCATGTTTATACAAGGAGTTAATCCCTTATGACCAATGAAAAGATTTATGAATAAATGATAACTTAAAGGTTATTCACACCGAGACTTTAACATAGCACTGATGAACTACATATGAGACGTGTCCCTTCCCTAGTTGGAAGGTAGGTTCACAATGACTCTCATGAGAAAGAGGCTGACATGTAATTTTGAACTATGTTTCTATAAGATATTTTCATAGTCGGGGAGCACCCCCTAGAAGTACTATGGCGTACCTGACCTCTTGGAGGACTTGTACAAGCCCATAGTTATCATTCATTTCATTGACATAGTAAATTTATCGGAAAATTTAAAACTTTTCATAGCACATCATATGCTAGAAACATTACTTCATATATATAAAATATAATGCATATTTAGACCTTAAGTCTCTTTTCCATCATAGATTAGACAACATAGAGTACATTAGGGACAAGTCCCTTAATACATAAACATAAGTACAACTTTATACACTTTACAGTAAAGACATAAGTAGGAGATCCTTGAACTTAAGGATTCCTTTCATTGAGCTTGGGGATCATCTATCAAGATCTTCATCATTCAATACATTCTTTAAGCATCCATAACATACACTTTATGTAAATAGTAGAGAAGAATGAGATTAGCACAAGAATGCACTAAGTATGGCAACCATTTAAAAACATGCATTTAAAAGGGACATTTTCTTGAAATCATACTTCATGTCTTTTTGAGTAAATCTTCGTAAAACCGTTATACAATAACATTTATATTATTCACATACTTCGATAAGCATATTCAAAAGGACAAAAATCATATAAGATCACATATAGAATTTATGACATTTTTGAAGCCATTTTACTTTAAGTTATTCCTACTTAACAGTGAACATTTCTTTCTTTTATTCATTAACCTCCCAAGTAACCCTCTAGTGATACTTGGTGCAATGAATCAACTTAAGGCCACAAGGAAACATACATATATCCTACCTACGCCAACACATATCATCATATAAGCATAATATATGAAAGACACCTTTAATTCAAGACTACATTGGCTATACAGTAAGCTACTTCAAGTTGTACATATTTTTGCTACTCTTCATATTGATCATTATGATACCTTGTTCATGACCCCAATTTTAGTCTACTAGTGCAATGCACATGTGAAGTCCCATTTCCCCACACATGCTTAGTAAACCCTTCAAGAGACCACAAACCTTAACATTCAAATCATACATCAACAAGTAAGTGAAGGCAACTTCATTCATGTAATTATAAGACCTTCATCATATAGTCATTTAGACCAACATAGTGCATATAAGGATAAGATCACATCTTATGGATTTCATATCATGCATATCTTCATAATAAGTAGAGAATACTACCAAGTCATGCATATGGACATAAGCATAAATACACATTAGGTCACCTTCCTAGGACTTCCTAAGGAGCTACTTGTGCAATGTCTAGATGAGTTCATTACTTCAACCTATACTAAGTAACCTCCCTTAAGTACTCCTTGTTAGGATCCTATTCATTTACATCCATTGTCCATTTTACTTTAGGGGAGCTATAACCTTAACCGACACTAAGACCATGGGTTCTAAACATGGAATTTGGTGTTGTAGAGCCTTACACCAATGGAAGGTGTTCCTACCTAGCCAAGGTAGAACATTAACATACATCCTAGCATCCTAAGTGAATTCGCTTCGCTAGATTCTATGTGGAAAGCATAGTTTATGGAACTAAGAGATAGGTATAATCCCTCTACACGCCATTGGGCAATTGAGGCCTCCTTTAATGAGAAAACATGGGTTAATCTTCACCTAAGGGAAGTTTTATCACCTCATGTGGATCCATAGGTGAGTATTCCTCTAAGGGAAGTCAACACTCTACAAGGCACAAATGGTGAATTTTCCTCTAACGGAAGTCAACAGCTCTCAATATCAAGTTCACTCGGTTTTAAGATAAGTTCCTTTTATTGAAAAGCCTTATTACATTTATTTATAAAACATGGCTTAGGATATTCATCCCTCATATGCTTATAGCATATTCTAGAATCTATCTAGTTTTAGAGTATTCTTGCGCACACCTTTCAAGGCCCCTCTATTATCTAGATCATCATTCATGTGTGCGTATACATATATGTGAGCAAACCTTTCGCATATCACACAATAGCATAGGAGACAAGTCAACTTCATATTACAGTTTAGACTTCTAAATTGTGGTATTAATGCATTCACATAGGGGTACATAGGTAAAGGATTATTAACCATTTTAACTCATCAATGGAAGCACCTAAATTGTGGTATTAATGCATTCACATAGGGGTACATAGGTAAAGGATTATTAACCATTTTAACTCATCAATGGAAGCACCTATACTTTACCCTAACATAGATATACACATGCTTATATAATAGTCATGCAACCTAAATCATAACTAGCATAGGAAAGTAGGCATAAGTTTCCCATAGTGTAATCATCATAACCACATACACATATACTTTTCAATTTGGGTTCATGGCCATGGTCAAAACATATATAGATTGACAATGAGGTACACATTGCACCGTAAGTGGACCATATAACACAATACTATACAAGGCTTTATCAACTATATTAATATAGAAAAGTAGAGGAGATAAGCATTCCTACAAATTTCTCACCCTTTGATCATTATTGATCAATACACCTTTTTTTTAAACCATTCATACATATGGCAGTAGCTAAATGTACTTTAATGATAGAAGAAACCATGTACAATTCGCCACAAGATTATACTGTAACATACTACAAGGCATCTCATATATACTAGAAAGTAGAGTCTTAGATCATAAACTAATATGCTTTACTTTGATTACCACATATAACATTCATAATATACCAATGATTCAAACTTAGGCAAGTACAAAAGTCATGTAGATGACGTCTAAGTAAAACTTCGTCGAACCTAGAACTTAGATTTTATCATGTATATAACGTTGTCAATCCATAGACTAGAAGAACCTAGATCAATTCATGTATGTCTTTATTCAATTTGATCATCAAATATTTATACCCACAATTCATCCATAATATCAACTTAAGGCAGTAGCTACTATCATCAACACCCATTCGAATTCAACATTAAGTCATAAAAAGACCAACAATACAAAGAATCATGGAAAACTAAACTAATCATGTTCAAATATTCATACATTGATCCCCATGGATCCTTCATCATCAAATTCAACATTAATTCACGTAAACAACAGTAGATATAACCACTTCAACGTAGTAGAATCATAATTCAATCGATAACAAGTCAAGATCACAATGTCCATGCAAGGACTAAATCGATTTAGGGAGGGAACATGGGTTCATCATGCAATTAGATTAAAATCACAGTCAAACCAATACATTAAAATCAATTAATGAAGATTTAACCATTCAAAATGTTTTGAGAAAGAACCATTGGTAGATTTGATCATATTTTTATATTTGAAAACTTTGAGATTAACTCTCTAGATGGAAGGATATATAAAAATGAAGGATCACCATTAATTTATCTATTTGAAAACCACTAAAACATGATGAATAAACCATGAAAATCAAATATCCAAGTTATTCTTGATCTTTACTAACACTAGAGGTTTCTATGGAGATGATTTTTGGAGGGAAAGGTTTAATTTTGTGAGAGAGGATTGGTAATGGGTTCTTCAAGTGTTTTATACCTTATATAAACCCAAATATAGGTATATTAATCAATTAGAATCAGTTTAGGACGTGGGGAGAATTTCCCATTCACCCCTTAAATAAAACAGACGCAAGCCATTATCGACGGACCCAATCGACTGGCCATTGGTCAATCGACTGGCCGTCCTTTGGCTTGCGCCGGTTGGTCCTTGGTGGTTTTATACCTTCCCAAGCAAAGTTTATATCTACGAGACCTCACCAACATTCCTTTCATCAAAAAACTGGCCGTTGTTTGCTCCATCGATTGACACTGCCAAGGCAGTGTCTCGACTATCCTTGGGTCCTTCTTATGGGAACGTTTGCGGGCTCATTAGAAGTCATACCCAGACATTACCAACGTAAATGCAACCCATAAAAAGTTTTATACCTCCCACATGAGTTTTACCCAAAAAAAATACTCACAACTTGTCGAAACAGGCTAAGCCCCATCAAGACACACTTGAGCGTCTTAAGGGCTATTTTTCTAATGCCTTGGACGTTGTAGGTCGTTTCACCTCCAAACTACTCGAAAATCCATATTCCATAATTAAAAATAATTATATATCATTTAAAGACTTCATAATATCATGAAATCAATATATAAACACGCATGGACACATGAGACACATAGGCGACTAGTCGTCGAACTTCGTGGTCGTCCCTTGACGTTTGACTTCAAAATCACCTCAAACTTTACATTTACTCTAAGCAATATTATAATTAATTTTAGGACCTTAGAACCTTAAGAAAAACATGTTAATATCTAGACACCATAACTCATTTTGGGGTCTTACAATATCCCCCACTTGGGAACGTTCGTCCTTGAATGGCAGTTAGGGCTCTTTAATCATATCAAGGGTTTCAATGCATCACATATCAGTTCATAACATTTATAACATCATCAAATAATATAAGCTCTCAATGCACACAAGCAAGTTAAACTTCCACTCACTCACTCTTTAATGCATCAAACACAAAGGCTCTTATCATGTTCATAGGAGGAACATCCTTCTCCTAATCATAACATGGTCATATTTCAATGCGCATAGACTTGAGTTAATTTAATCAACAAAGATATTTATTTGTTAGACCTAGTTCCATGAAGGTCATACTCAACCATACCATGCTTAGTGGTGTTCATGGAGAAATGTCCTTCTCCTCAACATACTTACATGTATAATGAGTTCACATCAAAGCCAAGTACAAGGTCAATTCCTTTTTAAAATGAGAAATTCTCAACTTTTAAACCAACAAATTCTCATGTTTCCTTCCTAATGAAGTCTAAATGGTATGTCACACCAAGCACATCACAACAATTTAGAAGTTATCTCACGAAATGTCAATTTCTAACATAGTACTCACCTTCACAGTGAGCATTATTTGGGAAGAATCACACAAATAATAGGCACACACATGAGCACTTAGCTAAACATGCTTTCACTTTTCAAGAATAAGCCTACAATCATGCATTCCCAAACCATACAAGTCAGATAATTTTTAAGAGACTCATCATATTTGATTTTAAAAAGACTCAACTTCCATTATAAGGCTAAACATTACACCTCACAAGTGACTATTACCACGTTTCTTATCTTATCTCACTAGTCAAATGCACAACTACTATGTCAAGATGCAAATCAACATGAGAAAACATGGATTTTATCAACATTTTTATTTCATGCACTTTGGAACATTCACAATATCTTCAAGGTAATGTAATTCAACATATACCAAACATATAAAGGTCATGCATCTCATACATTATGCAAAACTCTATTCATGAACAAGCTTACTAAGAACTCATTAGATTCAAGTTCAAGTAAGAATAGAAGGACAAGATAGAAAATATCTACAACTTTAAAACTTCATCTCCATTTCCCACTTAGGATAGACTCAATTTAAGAGAAACTTAACCCAACCTTAAGAGGATCTTAACTAAACAACCTTCATTTTCATCATTTAAAAGTGATTACAACTTTAGAAAGAGTTTACACTAAGTCAACATAGGAACGCCAAGGTACTTAAAACCTTATCACCTAGACCATGTATCCCCAACTATAAGGTTAGGTAATCTTATTCAACCACATAAGATTTGTATACAATATCATAAACACCAATATCATACATCTTTAGGGGAAACAATATAGGAGACTTAGTCATAAGGACTCTTTAGTTTCTTTCACATAATGCAAGGTAACTTCTAGGTCAATCAAACCTACATCATCACCCTATAAAGACAAGAATATTACCCTCAATTCTAGGGGAAACATCAATTCCACAACATCAAGGGACTCACAACAAAATAAGAAGTTAAAAATAATTCTACAACTCATCATGCCATAAGACTCTCATTCTTTATTCCAATTAGCAAAACTCCTTTTTACATTAATTATCATGTTCATATGCATCAATTCTATACACATTTAAACAACTTCTAGTTAAAGGACCATCTAGTTGGTTTCTTGAAAATATTACAATAAGTGGACTAGCATTACAGAGATCATGCTTCAACATTCCAAAAATGTAACTTTTAGGTAATTGATACGAAAAGCATGACAATATGAGATACAAATCTTTACCAAGACAAGCATCCTATCCTAACACCTAGGATCAAGTTTAGACAAAGAACTCCAATCCATACTAGGAAACTTATCAAGGATCAGAGATATACTAAGGGAAACAATTAACACCTTTAAGAACATATTCATAGGGTAACGTTCTTTCATAGGTAGTCACTAAGCATTTCAAATTAAAATCATATCATAAGGCTACGATCATGCAAAACCATATAGCAACACATTATTCCAAAAGACACTCATGTCAACTATAATAACTTCTAGCATGCTTTAACTATATCATGACATAAATTTTTCAACATAACATGCTATTTCACATAAATTTTATATATAGCCAAAAATGGCATCACATCATCAAAACATGTCAAAATTTACCTTCACACATACTTATTCAACCATAAAACAAAGATAAGCATTTAAACTAACCTTTTCTTCCGCAAGCATAGTGAACAATCTCATCCAAGCAATCACATCTAAAAAGACCATCAGAAAAGTAAACATAAGAGAAATATCTTATAGAGTTGAGTTCTATGGCACGATATGCGAACGATGAAGAAGGGAAACTCTATCGTCCTATGTCCTATCGTACCATTTGATATGTCGCAACTCACCACCAATTATACAAGACTCTACTAGATGTGGCAATATGAGACTTCTTTGACCCTAAACCACTTTTAAAATCCGGTTGCTCTGTTACAACGGTTTTCAAAGCTGTGGAGCACCCCCAAGAAGAAACATGGCGTACTTGACCTCACGGAGGTCTTGTACAAGCCCATAGTTATCATTCATCGCATTCACATAGTAAATTTAAGGGAAATTTTAAAGCTTTACATAGCACATCATATGATAGAAACTTTACTTCATATATATAAAATATAATGCATATTTAGACCTTAAGTCTCTTGGTCATCTTAGACTCAACAACATAGAGTACATGAGGGACACGGCCCTTAAAACATAAACATAAGTACAACCTTATATAATTTACAGTAAAGACATAAGTAGGAGATCCTTTAACTTAAGGATTCCTTTCATTGAGCTTGTATATGATCTATCAAGCTCTTCACCATTCAACTCCTTTAAGAATCTATAACCTAAACATTGTGTAAAAAGTAGAAAGAATGGGATTAGTACAATAATGCACTAAGAATGGCAACCATGCAAAAATATGCATTTAAAAGGGAAATTTTCTTGAAATCATACTTCATGCCTTTATGAGTAAATCTTCATAAAACCTTTATACAATAGAATTTATATAATTGACATACTTTATATAAGCATATTCAAAGGCCAAACATCACATTATCACATATACAATTTATGACATTTTTGAAGCCACTTTACAATAAGCTATTCCTACTTAACAGTGAACATTTCTTTCTTTGATTCATTAACCGCCCAAGTAACCCACTAGTGTACTTGGTGCAATGCATCACCATAAGGACAACAGGCAACATACATATAACCTACATAAGGCAACACATATCATCATATAAGAATAATATATCAAAGACACCTTTAATTCAGGACTACATTGGCTTTACAGTAGGCTACTTCAAGTTATACATATTTTTACTTCTTTTCATATTGATCATTATAAGACCTTGTTCATGACATCAATCTTAGTACACTAGTCCAATGCACATGTGAAGCCCCATAACCCCACTGATGCTTAGTAAACCCTTCATGAGAACACAAACCTTAGCATTCAATTCATACATCAACAAGTAAGTGAAGGCAACTTCATTCATGTCAATACAAGACCTACATCATGTAGTCATTTAGACCAACATAGTGCAAAGAAGGATAAGACCACATCATATAGATTTCATACCATGCACATCTTCATAATAAGTAGACAAATATTACCAAGTCATGCATATGGACATAAGCATAAATATACACATTAGGTCACCTTCCTAGAACATCCTAAGGAGCTACTTGTGCAATGTATAGATGGGTTCCTTACTTCCACCTATACTAAGTAACCTCCCTTAAGTACTCCTAGTTAGGATCCAATTCATTTACTTCCATTGTTCATTTTACTTTAGGGAAGCTATAACCTTAACCGACACTATGACCATGGGTGCTAAACATTGAATTTGGTGTTGTAGAGCCTTACACCAATGGAAGGTGTTCCTACCTTTCCAAGGTAGAACATTAATATACATACTAGCATCCTAAGTGAATTCACTTTGCTAGATCCTATGTAGAAAGCATAGTTTATGGAACTAAGAGATAGGTATAATCCCTCTACATGCCATTGGGCAATTAGGGCCTCCTCTCATGAGAAAACATGGGTGAATCTTCCTCAAAGGAAAGTCATCACCTCATGTGGATTCATAGGTGAGTTTTCCTCTAAGGGAGGTCAACATCTATACGGGACAAATAGTGAATCTTCCTCCAAGGGAAGTCAACACCGCTAAAAGTCAAATGAACTTTGTTTTAAGCTAAGTTCCCTTTATTGAAAGGCCTTTATTACAATTATTTATAAAATATAGGCTTTGGATAATCATTCCTCATATGCTTATAGCATATTCAAGCACTTATCTAGTTTTAGTGTATTCTTGGGCACACCTGTCAAGGCCCCTCTATTATCTAAATCATCATTCATGTTTGTGTATACATATATGTGAGCATACCTTTCGCATAACACACAATAGAATAGGAGACAAGCCAACTTCATATTACACTTAAGACTCATAACTTGTGCTATTCATGTATTCACATAGGGGTACTAGGTAAGGGATTATTAACCATTTTAATTCATCAATGGCAGCACCTATGCTTTATCCCGACATAGATATACACATTCTTATACAATAGTCATGCAAGTAGCTAAATGTACTTTAATCATAAAAGAAACCATGTACAAGTCGCTACAAGATTATACTATAACATAATAAAAGGGACCTCATATGTACTAGAATGTAGAGAGTTTTAGATCATCAACTAATATTCTTTACTTTGATTACCATAGCAAACATTCATAATATACCAATAATGCCAACTTAGGGCAGTAGCTAAAGTCATGTAGATCACATCTAAGTCATACTTAATCAAACCTAGAACTTAGACTTTATCATGTACATAACATTGTCAACCCATAGACTAGAAGAACCTAGATCAATTCATGTAAGTCTTTCATTAATTTGATCATCAAGGATTTATACCCATAATTTTCATCGATAATATCAACATAAGGCAGTAGCTACTATGATCAACACCCATTCGAATTCAACATTGAATCATAAAAAGACCAACATTAGAGTGAATCATGGAAAACTAGACTAATCATGTTCAAATCATCATACATTGATCCACATGGATCCTTCATTGTCAATTCAACATTAATTCACATGACAACTGTAGATATAACCACTTCACAATAATAAAATCACAATTCAATCTATAACAAGTCAAGATTACAAAGCCCATTGATAAGCTCAAATTTACTTATCGAAAATAAGCATAAGCAGTCGTATCAAGTAAAGAACCAAACCATGTGGTTGGGTCGATCCAACGAAGAAAATGATTTAGACTTAACTTTAACCTACTATTACCTCTATTTAGTCAAGTCCTTTCCGAAAATAAGTAACAAAAAGGGGGTTTTAAGTAACGAATGCAATTAGCTATGTCTAAGTAAACAAGTCACAAGGTCAAAGGTTTGATTTTTATCAAGTAATGAATGTAACTAGGGCTTAAGTGTTCCCCACAGGTTCATAACGCGGTAATTCTAGTTTAACAATCCTTTGGTAGTATCTTGCAAGCAAAGTGGTAAGTTACGTATCCCTAATTCCTTGGTCCGGCAACTAGGGAATTTAACTCCGCACCTTGGTGCGGCTACGTGTGTATGCTTTACTTAACCTTACCTTTACCTTATATTAAGCATCATAATCGATGTATGGCTTAGTTGTTACTTCACACCAATCGACACTAGCCTATTAGATAGTGTATACTTAATTTACGTTCGTAATTCTTTTCTTATTATCTACCTCCTTGGTCCAGAAAGTAGCAACAAAGCGAGTTCTAATGCGTGCACTCGTTAAAAAGACTTCTAAACAAAAGACTTATCAATACATGCAAGACACTATTCAAGGATTATTATTTTAGCTAGTTTTTACCTTGTTAATTACTCATAGTTCCTACAACAGTTGATATGGATTTAGTTACCCATGTTAATAATCACACAATTCATTTTAGTTTGATAAGAATTCATGTACTTATTTTGATGGGATTGAAGAAAATCCAAAAAATTACATGAATGAATAAATACTCTTGAAACAAACGATTTCTTAAAAATAGAATAATTCCCCCAAAATCACAAGTTCAACAACTAATACGATAAAACTGAAAAATACCCAAGAGTCTAACCTCAAAAATGAGGTTTTTCCCAGTATTTATAATAAAGAAGTACTAACATTAAAAGGAAATCTATTAAAGGAAAATCTACCCAAAAAATGTGTCTGAGTAGACGATCGGACCGACGGACCGTCGAGGCTACGACGGACCATCGAGGCCCCTGTCGTTCCACACATAGCTTGTTTTTCAGCTTATTTATTCTCCAATCACTGTTACCATCGACGGACAAGGGATGACCGTCCGTTGAGAGCAAGAAGGTCCGTCAATGGATTCTGTTTCTCCACACTTAGAATCTTTTCAAGTCGGGTAGTAGAGCTACTATTTGTTAACGATGACGGATGTGTAAAACGGTCAATCGTAGAGGTGACAGTCCGTCGAGAGCCTCCGTAGCCCCATACTTAGTCAGAATTCCCCTATCTTCCTTCATCAACATTTAATTTATATGATGGTGGCCACCTACGGACCATCAAGGGGTCGACGGACCGTCGATGGCTCCGTAGGTCATCACTTCGGCAATTTCAGCACAATTCTTCCACGTTTTAATCGTGGACATATTTCATTTAAACTAAGAGAAAGATATATTAAAACTAATTCAATAAGGCCTTATACACACACTAAACTTATGGAAAAAACATTGAAAGTACCGTGAAACCACGATACATCAACACCCTCAACTTAAATTCGTTGTTTGTCGACGCACTATGACTCACCACAAAATCTTTGTACAAGAGTTCCTTATTTTAGCTTTTGCAATTATCTGGCTATCATTCCTGATTATTTTCATTATGTTTATGCATGCTATCACTATTAGGCTCGCTCGTGCAGATCAGACAATGACAAGACTCACAACACACCGACACCTATCCTCTTTGATTTCTCACTAAGGTACCAATTTCCCGGTATTGCAACTAGTATCCTAACTACAAAAAAACATCCTCATTTTTCACAAAATGATTTCATGTTGAGCATAAGGATTATTTTTTGACACTCGCTCTCAGAACAACTTTAAGCCTTATTTATACTTATTGCCATAGGCTTTCCCTTATTTTCACTGCTTCAAGTTCACCATAATAGACTCTTAGGATCGCGATAGGACTTTCATAGCTTGTAACTTGCGCTCAGGGTCAGGTAGTGTACATTTGGATGTTTTTTAGTTACTTATTGCCCTCTTATATAGAACGGCTAAGTGTCCTACCTTTTCATCATTTTATTCTGCCTTATTTCATAATTTTCTTGTATTCTTTCACCTTGCTATTCTCCTTTCTTTATCCTTTTGTGTAACTGAATTTTCTTTTAAATTTTCCTTTTGCTTTAAACATTTCTTGAGTCACTTTTCTTTTGTTCTTTCTCTTTCTTTATTCTTTCAACCCACTTTCCGGAGCATTCCTCAACTAGCCACTGTCAACTCATGGTTTTGCCATGAGTCAAGGTACATAATACCTAAAGTTGGGTCAGGGCCACCACTAGGTTATTTTCTGCATCAGCCACCCTCACCTTATGCTTTTGGCATAAGCTGAGGTGCACATGTAAAAGAAGGGACCAGGGCCAGCATATTGTTCCTAGAAAAGATCAGTTGGGGTGAAAAAGAAAGGTCTATTTTAAGCTCAAATCATTATGATCAAGAAGGGATTAATTTCATTCGATTTTCTTTTATCTAGGCTAAAGATTGGCTATCTTGAACACTGTCCTATGATCCTTTACTAATTGTCTTTCACAACTTACTTTTAGCAGGACTAACCAGGCAAGTTCTAGCTTAGTACCAATGGTGGACTATTCAAATTTTCCTCACACTCACTTGACCTCTCATTACTCTACCAGATTATTAGATACCTAGTTCGAGTTTTAGATTCATGGTCATGACATGGTATATCTATATGTCATGCTTAGAGCCACACATTCATCAGTTACTATGCCTAGTCATGCAATATTTTCTTTAAATCAGGATATCATTTTATTTAGCCATCATGCTTCAGATACCATTTCTATATTATGTACAAAAGATACCAACATGACGGTTCAATAATAAAATAAACAGTCTCTTGGGGAAAAAGAGCATAGTCCAGAAAACCCCAAGAGAGGATCATGAGTTGGGATATTGTGACTTCACCCTAGCACTCACGTTCCATTTACCTAACCGCCAACAAAAAGACATTCAATTGTCCCCAATGCATAAAATTATATAAAATAGGGTGATAGGTGAAGCAAAATTGAGGCGCAAAGCAATGACAATCAACATGATGACGGGTCCGGTTTCCCGGAACCCGCTACCCCTGTAGTACGGACACCATAAGTTGTGTCTTAGCAATAACAACACCATCAGTAGTGCTCCTCTCAGCCTCAACAACTCTGGAGCTAGACGCCTCAGCAGACACTTCTAGAACCCTCAACTGCGGGGCCTCCTCATCAATCAGCGAGGCTCTCCTTGAGGCCTCCAACTCATTATGCTCTTTATTCCATGCGCAAGACTCATCCTCATCTCTAAATCGGTGCCTCTTGGAACGATCTCGTGGGGGAGGTGGTGGAACAACAGTGGTGGAGAAGAGGGTAGCCAACACCGTATCCTCAGCAGGCTTTGCAGAAGGGGCCTTAGACTCAGGCATCCGAGCTTCCAGTATGGTATCCAAGTCTGCTCTCAGACTCTCCATAGCAGCCTGGAGAGTCGTCAAATCCACTGTAGAAGCTGGACGGGCAAGAACCCGCAACTCAAATACATCCAAGCGCTAGTGGACATACATGATCTGCCGCTCAATATGCTGGGCCATTTTCCACTCTATCTTTTCCTCCGCCTCAGCAATGGACCTCTTCATCCAAAGCTGGATGAGATGCAGAAGTGTGGCCATTTGTTCCTCTAATTTATGGACCATAGAAAGCGGAACTAGTGTAACAGAAGGAGTCGAGCGGGAGGAGCTCAGAGCGGTGCTAGCACTTGGGATAGAATGAATCGGGGTGGGGCCGTATGCTCGGATGTAGGCGGATTAGCCACTTGGGCTTGCTGTACCGTGGCCACCAGGTTCTCACCGAGTGGCTGCAGCTCTGGACGGGGCCCTTCGTGGGGAGCCAACTCATTGGCCTCATCCCGAATGAGGCCAATATCAACTATGCCGGGAGGGGTCTTGATCACATCAATGTGCCGCACGGGCACTCCTGCAGACCTGCACAACTCAAAGATAACGCACGGGTAGAGGTAAGTAGTAGTGTCCTTAAAGTCCGTCTCATATATCACCGCCTGCAAGAGCCATGCGAAGTCCACGTCAAACCCCTCAACCATGGCCGCCATGAGCACTGCATGATCCCAGGTTACTATGTTATCACCAGCAGTGGGGGAAAGGCACTGTCGGACCAATATCCATAAGAACTTTGTTGTGAAGGTGAGGTTTGCCTTCTTGATACTCCCTTTGGGCTCCAGCACCCAATCGGCAATCTTACCATTTACGAAGAGGCTTTGTGCAATCCTAATCTTAGCGGTCTCTCTCACATCTGACTCACGCTGGAACAGGCCATCTTTGATCAACGTCTACCGATAGTCAAACTCGGCGGAGAGAGAGGTACGGGTGGCACCTATATCTGCGCCATAGAGGAACTTGTGAATGGCCTGCAAGGAAATATCAACCCGCTTGCTGCGGACTTGGACTTTCTCCAACGGTCAATGTTTTTCGGTGGCTGCCCACCTGTCCAGCTGAGATCGGAGAGTCTCCACATACGAGGTATAACGGACCATCTCCTCTCTATAGCGGCCTCCATATCGAGGCGTCCACTCTACCCGATGTCTGGTGAATAACTCATGAATGGTCGGCATGGTGGGAAGAATCCCCGTGAGAACCCACAGCTCAAGTGTCAGGGTGCGGGTCATGACCCCCTTGTCATTGGGCAACTTGGAATTAATATAGACTTGATACTGCCCCTCGATACACCAGCGGTTGGGATGGTCATCAACCATAGCGGGGATGCCAGTCTGGGGTGCTGGCGTAGAGTCAGTACTAACAGCTTATCAGACGAGGCAGAATCAGCAGTCTCATCAGATCCGGAAGCCTCCACAGAGATGGAAGCTTCCACAGTTTTGGATGACTCCACGGAGCCAGATGCTCCCTCGTAATGTGTAGATGACCCAGAAGGTGTGCCGGTCAGTATGCGCCCCTCGTCAGACTAGGAGGAAGTGACTACGCCAGGTGCCACCCTCGTGGGCGTGGCTCTGGTGGGGCGGGCAGCATGAGAAGGAGTGCAGGTGTCTGGTGTCACGTACTCCAGGTCACGCTCATCGTCTGACCCTATGACTAGTTGGTTCGGTGGGGCGACGGACTTGGAACGCCCTCGGGAGTAGACAAGGTCATGTTTTGGTGCCATTTGTGCCTTCAAAGTGAAATAGTTAGTAACAGTGGAACCCTGCAACACATGCAAAAGCAAAAAACACAAGATCAGAACACAGAAAAGGAATGGTAGGGCAGAAGTACAGAGTGCAGGATGGAACCATCGACGGTCCGTTGAAAGAATGACTATGCGTCATGGGTTTCCCATCGAGGGACACTTAGAATTAATTTTTTAAAAACATCAAAAACAAAGGTTTTGACAGTGGCGACGGTTATGCAGGATGGACCATCAAGGGCACGAAGGTCGACGGCATGATTCTCCATCATGAGGGTCCGTCGAGGGATACTTAGAATATATTTTAAAAACATCAGAAACAAAGGTGCTGACAGTGTCGACGGTCATGCATGATGGACTGTCGAGGGCACGACGATCCTTCATGAGGGTCCGTCGAGGGATACATAGAATAAATTTTAAAATCGTTAGAAACAAAGGTTCTGATAGTGTCGACGGTTATATAGGAGGGACCGTCGAAGGGACGACGGTCATTCATAAGGGTCCGTCGGCAGAAACTTAGATTCTTTTTATAAAAAATCAGAAGCAAGCAAAGCTTCTCACACCCTCGACGGTTGTGCAGGACGGACTGTTGAGGGAACGGTTTGTCGAGGACATCAAATTATTAAGATAGGGGAACCAAATTTGCTGCAAAACTCTGTCCCTGAAGGATAGTACGAGACCCTATCAACGGACCGTCGAGGGACCGATGGTCCGTTGAGGGGGTCTCATACTCTCCTTCTGGGACAGAGTGTTGCAGCCAATTTGGTTTCCCTATCTTACTAATTCGAAGTATCCTTATAAGCCTAAGTTTCCCAAACATTTAACCAACATCCCATCATTCATCGGGCATGAATTTTCCTAATTTTAACATGCATTTTCGACAGCCTATCAAACCCTAGGTCGGAACAAAATCATGCAAACACACGCCAATTGTTAACAATACACCCCCATCCCTTTAAATTTTAGTTGTTCTAAGGGACATAGGAATTTTGGGCGTAAGTTTTTGCATGCAAAAGTGTCCAAAATTAAGTACCCACACAGTTAGACATAAAGGTAATCAGGAAAACTAATGATAGTTAATCTTAGCAGATCAGAAAAACATTCCTGTCAACTTTAGTGGAGGAAAAGGGGTACGCAAACTTGTACTTGAACAGTAGCAACACTAACCATAACACCGACCGGCAAGGAGACTGAAGAAGATGAAAGATTTGGGGAGAGAACGGATTTTGTGGAAGTGCAGGAAGTGCGGGAATCTGATGATGAAATGGGAGTGAATTTGTCAGGAAGTGGGGGAAAATGAGAGGAAATAGGGAGGGAAATGGTTATGGGGGTTATGTGAAGAGGTTGGTATCTGAAATATTCAAAAACTTTTAATATGTTATTGTACGGATAGGGTCGGGTTGGTGGGTGAGGCATCGATCATTCCCCGTCGATGGAGCGTAAGTCGGTCGACGGTTCATCGACCCATCTGTCGATAGTGCCCTAACTTAGAAAAATTTACAGAACATACCTGGGCACAACGGATCCTACCGACGGTCCGTCCAAGGGATGACGATCCATCAATGGGTACACCAAACAAATTTTCTGCAGATTTCTGGTGATTTGGTCCCTGCAAATTTAACACACATTAAGCTAATATTTTTGTGTTTTCTGGACACTTTTTGGACACGGACCCTACTCTACGCTCTAGCGAACACTGCTAAAGAAAAATAAAGGAACATTCAGATGGGACATAAGAAATAAAAGCAAAAATAATGCAACTACGCCGAGAAAATCATGAAAATACTATAGTTGGCTAGAGGATACATATTGGGTTGCCTCCCAATTAGCGCTCGATTTAACGTCGCAGCACGATGGAGGACTCTTGATTAATAAGACTTCATCAAGATGGTATGCCTCGATCACTTCATTCGCCATTTCAGCATGCCCTAGATAGATATTTATTCGCTCCCCGTTCACCTTGAATCTCACACACTCCTTGTTCTCCAACTCAACCGCACCATGAGGGAATAGTTGGGTGATGAAATAGGGACGAGTCCATTTGGACTTGAGTTTGCCGGGAAACAAACGCAACCTTGAGTTGAACAAAAGCACCAAATCCCCAACCGATAAATCGCGCTTCTCAATCTTTTGGTCATGGTACTACATCATCTTCTCTTTGTAGAGGGATGAACTTTCATATGCCTTCAAGGGAAATTCATCAAGCTCATTCAACCCGTTTAACCTCTGTTTAGCAGCCTCATTCCAATCCATTTTAAACTTCTTCATTGGCCACATGGCCTTATACTCTAATTCAACTGGAAAGTGACAAGCCCTCCCATATACAAGTTGGTATGGGGACATAATAATTGGGGTCTTGTTTGCCGTCCGGTAGGCCCAAAAAGCATCATCAAGCCTCCTTGACAAATCCGTTCTACTAGCATTCACCGTTTTTGCAAAAATGTGCTTAATCTCCCAGTTTGACACCTCAACTTGCCCACTGGTTTGGGGGTGGTAAGGAGTGTCCACATTATGGCGAACCCCATATTTTTTCAATAATCCCTTAAACATCTTGTTGCAAAAGTAGGATCCCCCATCGCTTATAATAGACCTTGGGGTGCCAAATCTAGAAAATATGTTCTTTTTCAAGAACATGGTGACACTCTTCCCTTCATTATTCACAAGTGCGATAGCTTCTACCCATTTTGACACATAATCGATTGCCACAATAATGTAGATCATCCCATGAGAACTCACAAAAGGGACCATAAATTCAATGCCCCACACATCAAACAATTCAATCACAAGAATGGGATTTAAAGGGAGCGCTTGCTTTCTCGAAATGTCACCATCTCTTTGGCATCTATCACATGCCTTGGCGAACTCATGAGCATCTTGGTGGATGGTTGGCCAATAGTAGCAACATTGCAAGATCTTATGAGCAGTTCGGACACAACTATGATGCCCACCTACAGGCGAAGAATGGCATGCCTCCAAAACACTCAACATCTAAACTTCCGGAACACAACACCGAATAAGCCCTTCGGCACAACTCCTATATAAGTATGACTCATCCCAAAAGAACTTTTTCATATTATGCATGAACTTTTCCTTTTATGAAGGACATGTCTGGTGGGACGATATCACTAGCCAGATAATTTGCAAAATCTGCGAACCATGGAATCAAGTCTTGGGAGGCAGCCAGTACATGATCATACGGGAAAGTATCAACAATTTAAACCTTTTCACCTAACTCCCTCATTGCTTCATCTTCTAATCGGGACAAGTTATCAACAACTTGATTTTTGGTCCCTTTTCTATCTTTCACTTCAAAGTCAAATTCTCGAAATAGTAATACCCAACGAATCAACCTCGGTTTCTCATCCTGCTTTGCCATCAAATATCTCAAAAGCAGAATGATCAGTATGCTCTATAACTCTCGTGCCAAGCAAATAGGAGAGAAATTTCTCGAAAGCAAAGACTACTGCAAGGAGCTCTTGTTCAGTCACAGTGTAGTCTTTTTTGCCTTCATTAAGGGCCTTACTAGCATAGTAAATGGGATGAAGGATTTTTGACCTTATTTGTACCAATACAACACCAAGAGCAACCCTACTCGCGTCACACATCACCTCAAATGGCTCGCTCCAATCTGGAGAAATGATGATAGGTGCAGACACCAACTTTTCCTTCAAATCACCAAATGTCTTCAGACAGGATTAATCAACATAAAGCATACACTCTTTCTCAATAAACTGCACAAAGGATGTGTGATCTTTGAAAAATCCTTGATCAACCTTCGGTAAAAGTCTGCGTGCCCAAGAAAATTTCTCACACCTTTTACAGATATGGGTGGAGGAAGTCTCTCTATTACCTCAACTTTAGCTCGATCAATCTCTAAACACTTCTCTGAAATGCGATGACCCAATACAATACCTTATTTCACCATGAACTGACATTTTTCCCAATTTAGCACAAGGTTGCGATCTTCACACCTCTTAAGAAGCTCAGACAAATGACTCAAACACCGCTTAAATGAGTCACCAACCACTGAAATATCATCCATAAACACCTCAATAGTGTCCCCCATATCGGAGAATATTGACATCATACATTTCTGAAATGTGGCTGGTGCATTACAAAACCCAAACAACATTCTCTTGAACGCGAAGGTCCCCTAAGGACACGTAAAGGTGGTTTTCTGTTGATCTTGCGGTGCAATAAAAATTTGATTATAACCCGAATAGCCATCAAGAAAACAGTACCACCCCATTCTTGCAAGTCTATCCAGCATCTGATCCATGAAGTCAATAGGAAAATGGTCCTTCTCGAACCATGCATTTAATTTCGGGTAATCTTTACATACCCTTCATCCAGTCACCGGCCTTATCGGAACAAGCTCATTTTTCTCATTGGGGACCACAGTCATTCCCCCTTTCTTAGGTACACACTCAATAGGGCATTCTCAACTACTATTGGCGATTGGACATATCACTCCAGCATCAAACCACTTAATGATTTCCTTC
The DNA here is from genome assembly GCF_001406875.1 of Solanum pennellii. Lineage (NCBI taxonomy): Eukaryota > Viridiplantae > Streptophyta > Magnoliopsida > Solanales > Solanaceae > Solanum > Solanum pennellii. The sequence continues at coordinate 40,567,613 of NC_028639.1, read as the reverse complement.
TTCACCACCTCTTGCATAGGTGGATTTAAATGTATCTGGTGCTCAATACATGGCTTATGATCTGTCATGATTTGGATTTCATGTGAACAAATCCCGGGAAGGATACCTATAATGTCCGCAATAGTCCACCCAACAACTCTTTTGAACCTTTTTAACGCCTCCAATAAACTCTCAACTTGATACACATTCAAATCTGATGCAATAATTACTGGCAAAGTGTCACCTTTTCCCAAGAAAACATACCTCAGATGAGGTGGCAGAGACTTAAGTTCTACTTTTGGAGCGTCCTTTATAGATGGTTTCACTGTGGAGACTCGCTATACTTCATATCTAAATCCAACATCTTTCGTTTAAACCGAACATCACCTCGATCAAGTGCCGCGACCAACGACCCATACTCTTCACTGCCATCACTATCAAAATTCATGATCAGTGCCGCTAGTGTTTCTACACCCAGACGCTTTTCTATTTGTACCTTAGATGACTTTTCAACCTTATAAGATATGGCAGATAACGATTGGATCTCACCACTCTTCCTCATGAACCTACAAATGTTGAAAGTAACTTCTTCATTGTTCAACCGAAATTTCATTTTCCCTTTCTCTATATGAACAAAGGCTCTACCCGTAGCAAGGAATGGCCTCCCAAGAATTATAGGTACCTCAAAATCAACCTTACAATCCAGAAACACAAATTCGAAAGGAAATATGAATGACTCCACTTTTACTAACACATCGTGGTGTATCCCAATAGGCCTCTTCACCATTCGATCGGCCATCAGTAGCCGCATCGCATTGGTCTTTGGGTCACCTAAACCCAACTTCTTGTAAATAGATAGAGGCATGAGATTTATGCTTGCCCCAAGTTCACATAATGCTTTCACAAAGTGTAATAACCCGATTGTACATGGAATAGTGAAGGCACCCGGATCGTTGTTCTTTTGCACTACAGACCTAGGAGCAATAGCACTACAATGTTGTATTCTATCACCATCATCAAAACTGACAGATCTTTTCTTAGTGACCATATCTTTCATGAACTTTGCATAACCGGGCATTTGTTCAAGAGCTTCTATCAAAGGGACATTTGATGGGAAGCTGTTTGAGCATAGTGATAAAACGCCGGTATTTACCATCCTCGGTATTTTGCACTAACCTCTGTGTGAATGGAGGTAGTGGTCTAGGCATGGGGGTCACCTTTTGGGGTACCTCATCTTCTTTCCCCGTTTTGTCTTCTAACTAACCACTAACGTCCTCTACCTCATCATCACCTCTTTTAACATTTTCTACACCAGGCGGCATTGGTGGGTAAGAAGTTTTATTACCATCTCGAGTTATGACCGCCATACAACGTCCATTATTTTTCGGATTTTGGACAGTATTGCTAGGAAGAGTGCCCGATTGGCGTGGTTTCATAGTCGGAGACAATTGGGCCATTTGCAACTCAAGATTCTTGATCGAGATTGCATGTGCATCAACTATTTGCCCAATACTTGCTAAGTCACTCCTCAACTCTTACTGTGCTCATCAGTAGCATCAAACGTCCTCATCATTTTCTGCAACATATCTTCAACTCGCAACATACTACCTCAACCATCCCATGGAGCAACTTCAAGATTTTGAGGTGGAAGATAGGGCCCACTCCTATTATTACTGTTACCATAGTTACCCCGATTGAAGTTGTTTTTGCGGTTGTAATTCCCATTTCAGACATAATGACCCTCTCGGTTTTAATTACCATAGTTGCAACGTTGATTTCCTAGACCTTGGCGCCAATTTTCCTGATTGGATCCTTGGGCATTTGGTTGGAAACACCCCGTCTGCTCATTTACCGCATAAGAGTCCTCGTTATTGTAATACTCATCAGTCAGCGGTGGTTGTTTAGACAAGTACTTCACCGCATTTACCTTTTTTGCCACCCTAGTGACGTGTTTCAACACCAAACCAAGCTCAGTTCTCATTTGAGCCATTTCTTCACTAATCTCATCTGTGGTTGGGTTGTGTGCGGATTGCATTGCAAAAGTGTTTCTCTCGGTATTTGACTTCCTAGTGCTCCAAGCTTTATTATTTTTGGAGATTTTCTCCAACTCTTAAGAAATCTCAGCATAAGGACACTCCCCATAAGAACCACCCGCTATCGTATCAAGTACTTCTTTATTATTATCATTTTGTCCCCGATAGAAGTACTTTTTCGGTGACTCATCATCGATGCGGTGATTGGGACACTTCTCAAAGACGAATGAACCTGTCCCAAAAACTACTGACTGATTTCTCGGTAGTGCCACAAAGTTGTTCACCCTATCTTTATGGTTTAACTTCTTAGACACTGGGTAGTAATGTGCTAAGAACACATCCCTCAATTGATTCCAAGTATAGATTGAGTTATAGGGAGCTCGGTAAACTATATAGCGGCCTGTTCGTCAATAAGAGAGGAAACACTCTAAACCCAATCACATACATATTCAAATCAGGCCTCCCTACACAACTCTTACACATCGACCTCACCTTGGCGATTTGAGCATGTGGATCCTCAGAAGGCAGCCACGAAAACAAACCTATAGCGGTGAGCTTTTGCATTAGACTACTAGTTACCACGAAAGTATGGCTGTGTGGTAGGGGAGGCAACACAAGTGGCCCGTCAAAGTAAGTAATATTATCATATCCCCTATAATACTCTTGAGGGCATGGAGCGGGAGGTTGCCTCCGTATTTCACCATATCCACGATTTTTAGGTAATAATTGAGAATGAGCATCAACCGGTGGTGGAATATCCACATTGTAATCATCATCGAGAATACCCAAATTTTACTTCATTCTACGCAATGGACGCTCTAGTTCGGGGTCGGGTGAGAGTATTTGTTCTCCTCTACTCCACGTACTTGGCATACACGGAAGTTAGATCTGCAAGAGACAAAAAAAAGAGAAAAAGTAAAATTGGGAAATTCTTGACTAAACTTTGGTAATGTCCTTAAAGTTAATTTAAAATCCATTTTCCCCGGTAGCGGTGCCAAAATTTGATATGCTCAAATTTACATCTCGAAAATAGGTATACGCGGTCGTATCAAGTAAAGAACGCAAATACAAGGTTGGGGTCGATCCACGAGGAAAATGATTTAAACTTAACATTAACCTACTATTACCTCTTTTCAGTCAAGTACTTTCCGAAAACAAGTAACAAAAAGATGGTTTTAAGTAACGAATGTAGTTAGCTATGTCTAAGCAAACAAGTGACACGTTCAAAGATTTGATTTTCATATGGTAATGAAAGTAACTAGAGCTTAAGTGTTCCCCACATGTTCATAACGTGGTAATTCTAGCTCTAACAATCCTTTCCTAGAATCCTCCATGCAAAGTGATTAGTCATGTATCCCTGATTCCTTGGTCCGGAAACTAGGGAATTTCACTCCGCACCTTGGTCCGGCTACGTGTGTATGTTTTACTAAACTTTACCTTTACCTCATATTAAGCATCATAATCGATGTGTGGATTACTTGTTACTTCGCAACAATCGACACTAGCCTATTAGATAATGTATACTAAATCTACGTTGAAAATTCTTTTCTTATTATCTACCTCCTTGGTCCAGCAAGTAGCAACAAGACGAGTTCTAGCATGTGCGCTCATTAAAAAGACGTCTAAACGAAAGAATTATCAATACATGCAAGACACAATTCTACTATTATTATTTTATCTACTTTTTACCTCGTTAATTACCCATAGTTCCAACAACTCTAGGTATGGATTTAGTTACCCATTTTAATAATCACACAATTCATATTTGTTTAATAAGAATTCATGTACTTACATTGTTGAGATTGAAGAAAATCAAGAAAATTAGTTGAATTAATCAATACACTTGCATTAAACGATTTCCGAAAAATAGAATAATTTCTCCAAAATCACAAGTTCAACAAATAAAACAATAAAACGGAAAAATAATCAAGAGTCTAACCTCAAAAATGAGGTTTTCACCAGTATTTATAATAAAGAATTCCTAACATAAAAAGGAAATCTATTTATGAAAAATCTTCCCAAAACACGCGTCTTAATCGACGACCGTACCGATGGACCATCGAGGCCACGACGCACCGTTGAGGCCTCCCGTCGTTCCACACATAGCTTATTTTTCATCTTCCTTCTTCTCCAACTCACTATTACCATCGACGGACAAGGATGACGGTCCATTGAAAGCCCAACGGTCCATCGATGGCTTCCGTTTCTCCAAACTTAGAATCTTTGCAAGTCGGGTACTGGAGATACTTTCTATTACCGATGACGGATGTTCAAGACAGTCCCTCGTGGAGGTGACGATCCTTCATGATCCTCCGTAGCCCCACACTTAGTAATAATTCCCCGATCTTCCTTCAGCAGCATTTCCTTCATACAATTGTGGCCTCCTACGAACTATGGAGGGGTCGACGGACCGTGGATGGCTCTGTAAGTCGTCACTTCTGTATTTTCAGCACAATACTTCCACATTTTCATCCTGGATATATTTCCTGGAAAAAAAAAAGAGAAAAATACATTAAAACTAACACAAAAAGGGCTTTGACACACACTGAACTAAATGAAAAAGCATTGAAAGTACTGTGAAACCACGGTACATAACCCATGCAAGGACTAAATCATTTAGGGAGGGAACATGGGTTCATCATGCAACTGGATTAAAATCACGTTCAAAACAATGCATTAACATCAATTAATCATGATATAAGCATTAAAAACGTTTTTGTGAAAGAACCCATGGATAGATTGAAGAAGAAGAGATTTGATCATATTTTTCTCTTTGGAAACTTTGAGATTAACTATCTAGATGGAAGGATATTTAGAAATGAAGTACACCATACAAACCATGTATACGTGGTGAAGAAACCATTAAAATCCGAGCTCCAAGTTGTTCTTGAGCTTTACCCACAATGGAGGTTTCTTGGGAGAAGTTTTTTGGAGGGAAAGGTTCAACTTCGTGAGAGGGATTGGGAATGGGTTCTTTATGTGTTTTATCCCTTATATACACCCAAATATAGGTAAATTAATCAATTAGAATCAGTTGAGGACGTGGGGTTCATTTCCCAATAACCCCTTAAATAAAACAGACGCAAGGCAGCAGTTACAAGCCACAATCGACTCGCCGTCCTTTGGATTTCGCCGATTGGTCGTTGGCCAATTTTTGTTTTCATACCTGCCCAAGCCAAGTATCCATCTACGATTCCTCACCAACTGGCCGTTGTCAACCAACTGGCCGTCGTTTGGTCCATCGATAGACATTGCCAAGGCAGTGTCTCGACCAGCCTTGGGTCCTTCTTGTGGGCCCTTTTGAGGGGCCCTTTAGAAGTCGTACCAAAATGTTTCCAACTTATATAAAACCCATAAAAATTTGTAGACCTCCGATATGAGATTCACTCAAAACAAATACTCTCAACTCATCCAAACAGGCTAAGCCCCATCAAGACACACTTGAGCTTCTTAAGGGATATCTTTCGAACGCCTTGGACATTCTTGGTCGTTTGACCTCCAAACTTCTCAAATCTCCATATACCATCTTTTAAAATCATTATAAATCACTTAAAAACATCCTAAGCTCATTTCATACATTATGTAAACACGCATGGACACATGAGACACATAGGTGATTAGTCGTCGAACGTCTTGGTCGTCCCTTGACGTTTGACTTCCAAATAGCCTCAAACTTTAAACACTGCCTCTAAACCATATTATAATTCATTTTATGACCTTATAGACTTAAGAAAAAAAAAGGTTGGATTTAGACACCCTAACTCATTTTGGGGTCTTACATAGATCTCCTAGTTCTTGAACTATGTTGGCATCATAGGAATACTAGCTAGTGGACCCACCTAGAAAGCTATGTTCATGTTTGTTACTACTTTGGCCGGTAGACCCCTTCCTTAGTTGTGGGGTTTCACGACATCGGTTTCCATATTTAGCGCACATGGTCTATGTTTGTTAAGGATGTTGTTCCCTTGAGTAAAATGAAAGACAAGTAAATGGACATTGACTAAGGTGACTTGAGGCGTCTACATAATATAGGTAGTGGTATGGGACTCTACCTAGACATTGCAGGAGTTTACTCTAATGGAATTCCTAGGAGTTTGTTCTTATGTAACATGAAATGTATAATGCTTATGAAATATGATGTTGTTCTTATATGATGTTGGTTATATTAATGAACATGTTATTGGTATATGTTGCTATATGTGGTGATGACTACTTATGTTATAAGATGTATGACGCAAGACATTTGTTATGGTATCCTATGTTGTTTATTTGATTGTGTGGGGTTATGAGGCTTCACATGCTCATTGTAGTTGTAAGCTTGGGATGTGATTGTTGGTAAGTGTTTTGCATGTTATGTTTAAATGAATTAATGAACAGGGAATGTTAATATGACTTTATGATGATATGTCTTTGGTTATGATAATGATTTTTTTGTCGGGATCCTTATCTTTTATATGCTCTATTGTATGTGCATTAAATATTTTCAAATGACTTAGCATGCTTTCTAAAGAAATCATCCTGTTTTGTGCATGCCCTTAAATGTTTATGTGCATATACCCATACTTTGTACATCTGGTGTACTAACCCCTTACTTTGTATTAATACAAATGTAGGATCCAACCATTGAATATTAAGAAGGTCAATTGAAGAAGCTTGGAACTCTTTTTGTATGTGTTGGTAGGTCCGCATATTCGGGGATGCTATCGTTTCATTATTCTAGCTTATGAAGACATTAGTAGTTTTAGGGATGCTCTTTATTCTGTTTTATGTTCTTTGGATTCTATTGAATTAAGGTCTATATGGTGTATTGCCGTTTAATTGTCTTAGTCGGACTCATACTCTTTAGGTGGTTTTTATGTGAGACAAGTTCTACAATATCGTAGGTATGTTATCATATTGATATAAGAAAAGCCTAAGTAAGCTTCTATGTGAGAGGTCTAAGTATACCTCACTTAGTATATTTAAATGTTTTTAAATTTTTTGCATTTTTAACTGATGACATGTTATGATGAACGCTAAGGGATTGTCTAAGTCATCTGAGAGAACGACGACGCCGGTCACATCTAGGGGTTGCTCTTCAAGTGTGACATTTTTTGAGTATTACACTCTTCATCTCAGCTGTCATCACCTTTGATCAATATTTATCCAAAACAACATAAATAGGAATATATATGAAGTAGCTAACCTAAAATACAACATAACAAACTCAACTCTAACATTATCTAAATGAAAGCAACAAACCCCCTGAATAAGCAAAAAGATGATAATAAGTATAAGCATGGTTTCATTGAATTATTGACATTAAACTCACAAACTAATATTAAAAACAAAATATTTGAATCCTTAAAATGTTTTCTTGCAAAGATCCATGCTTAGAGTCAAAGATAGAAGAAGTTGGAGTTTAAAACCCTTTTTGAAATCTCTTTGAAGTGGCACTTTGAATGAAAAAAGGTTCAAGGATGAACTACCATAACTCAATGAGAAGAAACACATGAAATTTTGATGAAAAAAATGTCCAAAACCCTCACTTCTATCCGTTCCTTGAGTTCTACCTTCTATTAGATTAGAATGTAGACAAAATGTGTGTTAGTACGAAATCTAAAAAGTACGGAAACTATAATACCATACATAAGATATCTCAAAAGGTTAGTTAGTAATAGACATAATTAAAAGAGATTAAGGAATAAACATAACATGAATATCACAAGAATAATAAAGATTCATAAAGCATATAAGAGTTCATACATGACTCAATATCCTTATTACTCAAATGAACTACTTCACATGCCACCTCCACGTATACTTGTGCAAGGCTAAGGTAGCATCCTACACTAATACCAAAGCTAAGTACCTCTCTTTGGTCATTCTTGATCATAATCCACTTTCATAATTAAAGCCAAGGTTCATCATAAACATATGAGCACTATGCCCCTAGGCCACCTCAAAGAACAATTGTGCAATTCATGCGAAGATCCTATTCTAACTCACAGACTAAGCATATCTTGAAGTAACCCTATTCACTTTCATCAACTTTAGGTTTCACTAGTAGACCTACTTCATGTTGACAAGGAACTATCATCATAAGTCAATGATATCATGGAAAGCAACCATACCCACTACCCAAGCTAAACATACATCTCATAGGGGTTATGTCATAGGTAGCTTCAAGTCATACTTGTACTACGTATGAATAAATCCCATACTACCATCCACACTAAGTACTTCTCTAGACTAACCTAATTCAAGCTAATTCATCTTGAAATATTGTCTATTAAACCTTACATACTAACATGATAGACCTACTACCATAGAGAGTGCCTTAATATACATTCAAATCTAACAAAGGAAAAATAAAAAAAGTGCCAACCTAACCACCATGAAACCAATCATGTAGATTCAAGATAACAATAGAGGAGCATGAATCCTAAATCCTAAGCTATCATGAGATACTATGTCAAGCTATTAAATGAAATTAACCTTGCATGAGATCAAGAAAACATCAAGAGAGTACAACCTTCCCCATAAAGCTACCATGAAATGCTTTAGCCTAAACAAAGTCAAACTATCATGATCAAGAACCCTAGCAACACAAGACCAAGCAAATCAAGGGAGGTTTGCTTCCTCCATCACAAGCTACAATGAGGTTCATGACCTCAAGATACCATGAGTAATTTAATTAATGTTTTTATGATATCCAACATGTAAAGCTACCATGAGATCTACCATATCAAGAAATATAACCTTGGTCTTATCTTACCAAGTCAATTAAACAAGAAGAGTCTATTCAATACAACTTAAAGCTATTATAATTAATCATGTCTTGATTCATTTTAGGTTATTAGGTCAACCTAGAATCAATCTATGTGAGAAAACATTCTTCTCCAATGTTGTTCATGTATAAGTCTGAAAGAGAAAGAAAACATCATCATGATCCCTTCATAATGACATCAACCCGAAAGCCCTAGCAACCATGACGTACAAGCCCTACAATTGATTATCACCTTCAATCTATCATGATCCATGTCCAATGACATGTTAATTCATTCAGTTTGATCTTGATAAGGTATGTCTAGACATACATAATCACATAGATTCAATTCTTGCATTACAATTCAAGATCATCCTAGATCAGTTACGCCTAGTTCAGTTCGTATGTAAGTGATTCAATCATGATTAATTATCATACAGTACAATTGAATTAACAAAATCCACTTAGAACTTTCATCTTGCCTAAAATCACCGTGATCCCCTTATACATAAATTACTAAATTAACCATGAAACATCACATAATAATCATATGAACATAGTTTAATGATACCCATTATATTGGGATCATAATCAAACCTTACCCACAATGCAATCACAACCCTTCCTAGATTGGGGTCTTTTGGATTCACAATTGAGGGATAACAATGGGGACTCCATAGATGGAAGAATCCATGGATGAATATTATTCACATACCTTAGGTTAGAGCCTTAAAAAAAACTTGAATCCTTTGTGAAATTCTCCTAAGAGCAGCCCCCAATTTCTCTTCTTTTTCTATGGTGTTCATGAGAGAGTTTTGGAGAGGGAGAGATTGTTTTGATTTGGAGTCTAGAGTCTAAATGGCTCTCTTATTATAAAAAATATGCCTAAAATACTTTAAACAACCTAAAATATTTGCCCATGCATTTATTTTGATGTGGGGTGAACTTCCCTTTCACCCTTTAAGGTGGCAGCGTGCAACAGACAAATTGCAGGTCCAAACAACGCCCTGCAGTTGACGGACCGTCGATAGAACTATGGCACCGTCCTGCAGGTCCGTCATTTGAGACAGAGATTCACAAATAGGTGTCTCACCTCCAATGTCTAAGTGTGTAGTGACTCCACCAATTGATGGTGCGTCGACTTAGGGTAGTAATTAGGGACTTCCAAGGCAGTGTACTACCTTTCTTTGGGGGTGCTCCTTAAATCTCCTTTGGGTGGTATTTGGGGAGTTGTGCCTAGACGGTTCAACTCTAAATACGTCCGTCTAGATTTTAGAGACCTTCGTTACAAATTTGATCTCCAAAAAACACATAAAACATTCTATGGCACGCTAAAATACATAAGAACGTCACTAATCTAACTTTTGAACATCTTGGACGTTCTTAGACGTTTCACTTCAAAACCCTTCCAAACTCCATAAACATTCTCTTAACCCAATCATTAGTCATTATAATACCCTTAAATCATGACACACATGTTAGGATCTATATTGACCTAATTCATTTTGATGTCCTTAGAGTAGAAGACATAGGAATATTGACTTACGATAATGACAATGACATTTGAAGAAAATGTTACATGAACTTAATATGTAGGAACTTCTATGACTTAGTAAGCATTTTGACTACTAAAATTAAGCACATGTAAATTGAAAATATTTAACTTTCAGCCAAGAGATTATAACTCTATATGATAGCCCAGTACTCACTAACTAATATCAAGCACAAGGTATTCATGAATATGGAACCAAGTAAGAATATGGAAAGATTCACTTTAAGGACGGATACATATTCCAAGTAAATAAATATAAAATGTAAAATAGAACAAGTAGATATCTTGTGAGATAACATTATAGTCTAAGAACGGGAGTAATAACCAATAAAGGGAACACATGAACATGTGACAACATGACATATATAAGCAAGTTGACATGATATGTCATATTCTATATCTAACATAGAAACATATGTATCATGTGTCATCTATGATCATTTGGATTTATATATGTGGAAATAAGTGTCAAGGGTACTTTGACGATGAATAAAGTTTAAACCTTTCATGCTAATACTTGGTAGAGTAAGCACGTTCATTTATTGACAAACTCATATTAGAGTGCTCACTTAAATGCTCTAGGTAGTAGGAACTGCAACAATGGATAAGTCACTACCAAGGCCACTCTGAAAGCTTAGTAATGCAAGTAATGTATTCCTACCAAAGAAATAGGAAATCAAATAGCCTTATATACCTTGCTGCAAAATTATGGATATTAAAATGAGTTAACCATCTTCCTTTTAGATTATTTATCTATAATAAAGTAAATTAATAAAAACTATCATTAGTATTTGATCTACACGCTTGGGTTGCTTGATAAGACCAAAACAGTAATTGACAATATATATAATTGATCCTATCCAAAGTTCTTTCCTAACATTTACCATAATTGTTCTTATATACTATACAACTTTCTTATAAGGTCCTCCGGTACTTATCGGGCTTCATCACACTTGGATAATAGTACAAAAGGAATGGATGGAAGTAAGATCATGCAACACTCTATTAACTAATGTATCACTATACTTTCAATGTTCTATCCTCTAACCAGTTTCCTTAACATTACATATCCAGCCAGACCGTGTTATTTTATGATACATAAAACGGTCCCTTGGCATCAAAATATTGAAGAAACAATATATGAATTCACACCTTCCGATCTACAACACATCAGTTCCAGCTAACATTAAATTTAAGAGCTCAAAACAAGCTCACAATCAAAAATTAAGGGGACTCCACTATATGGTTGTCCCAAGAAGCACATCCTTCCTGAACATTTACCTAGTCTACACTATATAGAGGAAACATTCCTCAGTTCAATAATGCTCACAAACTTTCATACACAATGCAAGAACAACAGAGGAACGAAAATATCCATAGCTTACCTTTCTGCAAAGAAACCTCACTTGCTAAGACTTCAATTCTTTAAGGTTTAGGTTGTTCTCTTCCCCCTACCTTGATGTTAAATCATATTATTCACTTGAATTCCTTAAGATGGAGATGTTCTACCTACTTGTAGTTTAAAAACAGTTCTTTCCTCATATTCTAATGGTCAAGTTGTATAACAGAACTCTTTGGAGCTTCTATGACTTTACTTGGGATTAATTTTATGGAAAATAAGTGACTTTACTTGAGATGTGATAAGCTTGAGTGATTTAGAAGTTCCTTTTGGACTTTTTAACTTTAAATTTTTATAAATAATATGGTCCTTTACTTTTAAACAAGCAGGTGCATCACCTTCTTAGTTTTTGCCACAATTTTCTAAGTAGCTGCATCAACTACTTGCTCTTTTAACTTTAATGCAGTCCACTTATTCTAAGTAGGTGCATCACCTACTTGTTCCTTTTTAACTTAAATTCAGTCCTAATTCTACGTAGGTGTGTCACCTATTTGTCACCTACTAGCATAGTTTAGTCAAGCAAGCACCTCAATCATTTTACATCATTTTCACCATCTTAGTTTCTTTACAAGACAGTTGCACTAATACACACTTGACCACTAACTTTTACATAAATACCACCTTTCACTATCTCGAGTTCGAATTGTTTTTGAGTTCAGTTATTCGAATATGTGTTGGAAGGCACGGATGGGGTATTACAACTTTAAACATATTATATTTTCACCAGTCGCATAGGAAACCAAGTCCATAACTAAACCATGAGGAAATATTTAAGTGACATATACATAGAACTAGCACACATAGAATACTGGATGTTACATCCTCCGTTCCTTATGATCATTCGTCCTCGAGTGATGGGTGAAGCAGATACTTTGGTAAGCTAGGAATTTCATTTGGAGATTTGGGAGAGTTCATAAATAGGACTACCCAAAATCCATAGACTAATCTAAATTACGTTTAGACAAGTATAGCATTAAGTCTTAATAGATATGCTTCATAAAATAATAAAATGACAAATTAAACCTCTTTCTTGAACATATAATTCACTAATGATACATAAGTAGAACTCATACAAATAAGGCATTTAATACACCTACTAAACTCAAGATATGAAAATGACATATCAAATGAAACAAATAGTAGTAGGACTTATGATCATATAAGGGGACCACATGATCTCAGATCTTTATGTTAATGTGTGGAATTAGGAGTACTTAGGATCTCGACCATCTTCTATTCCCATGTAGCTTATTTTATATTCTATTCCTTCCGCAATACTTCAATGAAGGTTACACATTCTGACTTAGCTTTTGGGCCTTAACAATCAAGAATGACAATAGTATTTCCAAATCACTACACAATTTTAAACCTATGGTCAAACTAAATCTGACAATGCTTGTAAAGTTGTCACAACCGGGGTGCACCCCCTAGAAGTAACACAGCGTAATTGACCTCTGACGTCTTATAAAAACCCATAATTATCATTCATCGTATCGACATAGTAAATTTAGCGGAAAATTTAAAACTTTTCATAGCACCTCATATGCTAGAAACTCTAATTCATATACATATAAAGTGTAAGTCATAATACATATATAGACTCTAAGTCTCTTGGCCATGTTAGACTCAATAACTTTGGAGTACATTAAGGACAAGGCCCTTATGACATAATACAAAATTATACATTACTAAATAGACGTTACAATAAATACACATAATGACATCCTTAGACTTAAGGATTCCTTTCCTTGAGCTTGGGAAATCACCTATCAAGCTCCTCAATCATAGACCTCCTTTAAGCATCCATAACATACCCTTTGTGTAAAAAGCAGAGAAGAATGGAATTAGAACAAGAATGTACTAAGTATGGCAACCATGCAAAGACATGTTTAAAAGCGACATTTTCTTTGAAATCATACTCATGCCATTTTGAGTAAATCATCATAAAACCTTTATCAACAGCATATATATCATTTTCATACTTGATAGAAACACATTAAAAGGCCAAACATCATAGAATAGCACATATAGAATTTAAGTCCAATTTGAAATCACTCTACAGTGAGCTCATTCCTCTTTACAATGAACTCTTCCTTTTAATTCATTAGTCTCCCAAGTAATCCATTAGGGATACTTGGTGCAATGTATCACCTTAGGACCACAAGGAAAATCATACATATCATCTACACAGGACAACACATACCATTATAGAAGTATAATACCACACAGACATAGTTAAGTCAGACCTTCATCACATAGTCAACAAGATCAACATCATGCATAAAGACTCATATCATGCACATCTTAATAACAAGAAGACAAATACTACAATGTCATGCATAAGGAACACATACATAGTGACATGCATTAGAACACCTTCCTAGAACTTCTAAGGAGCTACTTGTGCAATGTCTAGATGGGTTCATTACTTCCACCTATCCTAAGTAATCTCCCTCAAGTCATTCTATTTAGGGTCCTAGTCATTAACTTCCATTGTCCATTTTACATATTCCAAACTATAGCCTTAACCGACATAGACCTTGTGATGCTAAACATGGAATCCGGTGTCATGGAACACCACACTAATAAAAAGTGGTCTACTGTCCAAAGTAGAACAAATCATAAACATAACTTTCTAGGTGGATCCACTAGCTAGTATCCTGTGGTTGCAATATAGCTTATGGAACTTGGGGGATTCATGGAAATATAAACTCTAAACCCTATGTTGGGTCATGAGGCTATCCACCCCATGAGATTTATAGTAGACCTGCCTTCCCACATTGAAAAGTGACACACACTTATATACAAGTTCACACGGTGCTAAGCTAAGTTCCCTTTATTGAAAAAGCCTTCATTAACATTTATTTATAAAAACATAGGATTAGGAGAGTCATACCCTTATATGCTTAGCTCATAGGTCATAGACTAGAGTTCATCAACCTAAATCATGTGAGAATATCCTTTCACATGGACATAGCATATGTATTAGCACTATCTATTTTAGGATACACTTGAGCACACCATTCAAGGTTCCCCTATTGACTAGATCATAATTCATGTGTATGAGTGTATACATAGATGTGAGCAGACCTTTCACATAACCCATAATGTCACACATGGTCATATATCAATGCATGATTCTATAGGCATAATTATATGAGCAATCCTTTTGTATAAACCCACTATGACACTATACACATTTGATACGCTAAAACTTACTTTTCAAATAAGAAGTAAAGCGGTCGTGTCAAGTAAATAACCCAACTAGTGAGGTTGGGATCGTTCCCACGAGGAAAATAGTCTAGACTTAACTTCAACTTGTTATTACTATTGTTTGGTCAATGACTTCCTTGGAAAGTAAAAACAATAAAAGGGGGGTTTCTAATTCTAAATGAGTGAAAATAAATAACGCAATTGAAAGAGACACTTAGCAGCTTTGAATGTTGGATTTTAATCAATTAATCAAAGTAACTAGGGTTTACGTGTTCCCCACAGGTTCATAACTTGATAAGTGTAACTGTAACAATTCTTTCCTAATATCTTGCATGCAAAGTGATAAGTTATGTATTTCTAAATCCTTGGTCCGACATCTAGAAAATTTCACTCCGCACCTTGGTCCGGCTACGTGTGTTGCTTTCCTAACCCTTATCTTTACCTCATCTTAAGCATCACATTCGATATTTGACTCAGTTATTACCTCGTACCAGTCAATACTAGCCTATTAGATAGTATACACTAAATCTATGTTAATAATTCTTTTCCTATTATCTACCTCCTTGGTCCGGCAAGTAGCATTAAGGCGAGTTCTAACGTTAGCCATCCGTTAAAAAGACTTCTAAGCGAAAGAATTATTAATACATGCAAGACACTATTCTAGAATTGTTATTTTAGTTAGGGTTTATCTCATTATTTGCCTATGGTTCCCACAACCCTAGTTATGGAGTTTAGTTACTCATAGCCATAAACACAATATTCAAATATATTAAATAAGAATTCATGTACTTACTTCAATGAGAAAGAATAAAATCCAAAAGGTTGCTTGATTAATCACCAAAAATCACTTGCAAGAATTCTCAAAGTAATCAATAATCTCACGAAAAGTCTAATGATTATCAAGAATCTCACAATACAATGTTCACCAATACGGAGTTTTAACAATCTAAGAGTCTAACTATCAGGTGTCTAACCTCAAAAACGAGGTTTTTCGAACTATTTATAAAAAAACAAAAACCTAATTAAACAAGAATTCTAATTGCTGGAAATCTGCCAAAACGCGGCTGGGTCGACGGACCTCGCGACGGACCGTCGTGGTCACAACGGACCGTCGTGGACTCCGTCGTCCCATACTTGGTGCAATTTCTTCTGCTGCTTTCTTCATTCCCCTCGACGGCAAGTATGACGGACCGTCATAGGCACAACGGTCCGTCGAGGGTCTTCGTTCCAAAATACTTCAACTCTCGGAATCTGGGTACTGGGATCACTTCTCTGAACTTCACGACGAACCTGCAGGACGGACCGTCACAGCCATGACGGACCGTCACAAGCTTCGTAATCCCACACTTGGTCAGACTTCCCCATCTTCCTTCAGCAGCTGCACTACGCTGCCACCTACGGACAGTCACAGGCACAACGGACCGTCATAAGCTCCGTAGGTGGTCTCTTCTGCATTTATTCGCTCAAAATCTCCGCATTCAGCTGTGGACAGATTTCCTGCAAAACAAAGAGAAACTTATATAAAAATTAGCATAAAAAAGGCTTTTGGACAAACTAAACTTAAGGAAAAAGTATTAATTATACCGTGAAACCACGGTATATCAACATTCTCAACTTAAATTCGTTGTTTATCCTCAAGCGACGCACTATGATTCACAACACAATCTTTGTACAATAGTATCCATGTTTTATCCTTTGCAATCATTTGGCTATCAATCCCGATTAATCTCATCAAATCTATGCATGCTATCACTATTAGGCTTGAATTTTGTGGGATCAGAACATGACAAAGACTCACCATGAATTAACACCTATCCTCTTCAATTTCTCACCGAGGTGCTAACAATTCCGGTATTGCAACTAGTGTCCTCACTTTAGAACAAAATCCTCATTTTTCACACAATGATTTCAGTTTGAGTATAAGGATTACTTTTCAACACTCGCTCTCAGAACAAAGTCACACTCATTCATACCTATTGCCATAAGCTTGCCGTTATTTTCACTGCCTTAAGTTCGCTATGCAACCCTTACGATCACGATAGGACTTTCTTAGCTTGTAACATTGGCTCAAGGTCAGGTAGGGTATATTTAGGTATACTTTAGTGTCTTTTTTCCCTCCTTGACATATCTGCTAAACCTTCCCTCTTT
The DNA here is from genome assembly GCF_001406875.1 of Solanum pennellii. Lineage (NCBI taxonomy): Eukaryota > Viridiplantae > Streptophyta > Magnoliopsida > Solanales > Solanaceae > Solanum > Solanum pennellii. The sequence continues at coordinate 40,550,541 of NC_028639.1, read as the reverse complement.
CTATCATTTTATCTCGCCCAGTTTCTCATATTCTTTCACCTTGCTATTTTCTCTTCTTTCTTCATTTGTGTAACTGACTCTCTTATTTTCTTGCTCGTATTTCTTGTATATTTTCCTTTTTCTTTACTTTTCTTTCAAATAATTCTTGAGTCACTTTACTTTTATTCTTTCTCTCTCTTTGTTCTTTCAACCCCACTTTCCAGAGCATTCCTCCTAATAGCCACCCTCAACTCATGGCTTTGCCATGAGTCAAGGTACACAATACCCAAAATTGGGTCAGGGCCATAACGAAGGTTGTTCA
>NC_028639.1:40544401-40549927 GCF_001406875.1 Solanum pennellii | reverse complement strand
TCCTCACACTCACTTGACATCTCATCACTATACCAGATGGTCAGACACCTAGTTCGAATTTAAGACTTAGGGTAATTCAATGGTGTAACTCTATTTCATGCTTAGAGACACACAATTATCAGTTACTATGTCTAGTCATGCATTATTTTCCAGTTTATCAGGATATCATTTTAGCGATCATGCTCCAGAATTAAACTATGTACAAAAGATATAAACATGCCGGTTCAACAGAAAAAGTAATCAGTCTTTTGCGGAAAAAGAACACAGACAAGAAAACCCCAAAAGAGGATAGCGAATTGGGCTACTCAGACTTCACCCTAACAGTCACTATCCATTTACCCCACCCCCAACAAAAAAGCATGCAATTGTCCCTAATGCAAAAAAATGTAAATACCAGAGTGGTAGGTGAAGCAAACTTGTGACGCAAAGCGCCGTCGATCAGCAAGATGGTGCGTCCGTTTCCCCGGAACCCACGTCCTCTGCAATCTGGACACCCTCAGTGGTGTCCTCAGCAACAACTGCACCATCAGTAGTGCCTCCAGCTATATCTACGGTGTGGGAGCTTGACGCCCCAGCCGCTAACTCTGACGCTGTCATCTGGTGCGCTGCCTCCTCAGCAAGTGAGGCTCTCCGCGCAGCCTCCATCTCTCGGCGCTCCTTCTTCCTTGCTCGCGCCTCGTCCTCTGCTCGACCCCTACGCCTCTTGGCACTCTCTCGAGGGGGAGGTGGTGGAATTTCTGAAGTAGCAAAAAGGGCCGCCAACACGGTGTCCTCAGTAGGCTCGACAAAAGGGGCCTCAGACTCCGGTACCCTAGCCTATAAGATCGTGTTGATGTCTGCACGAAGACTGTCGACTGCAGCCTGAAGATTCGACACATCCACCGGAGGGGCTGGTCGGGCTATCACGCTCAACTCGAAGGCGTCCAGGCGCTGGTTAACCTCAGCGATCTTCTGCTCTGTAAACTGCACCATTTTCCTCTTTAGGCGCTCTTCGGACTCAGTAATCGACTTCTGCATCCACGGCTGGATATGATGCAGAAGAGTGGCCATTTGTGCCTCTAGTTTTTGTACCCTTGCAAGCAGGACCAGTGTTCGTAGAGGGGCTGTGCGAGAGGAGCTCGGGGCTATGCTACTACCCAGGATAGACTCGACCGGGGTAGTGTCAGTGGACGCCGGTGTAGCTGTGCGGGCCTAAGCTACCGTATCAGCAAGATCATCATTGGCCTCGTCTCTGATGAGGCCGACGTCAACGGTGCCCTGCGGGGTCTTCAGCTGATCTACATGCCATATGGGCACACCTGCGGACCTGCAAAGGGCAAAGATCTTGCACGAGAAGGGGTAGGTGGTAGTGACCTTGAATGCCCTCTCGTACATGACTGCTTGGAGAAGCCATGGGAAGTCTACCTCGAATCCGGCTATCATCGCGGCCATCAACACTTCTAGATCCCAGGTAACGATGTTGTCAGCAGCTGTGGGGGAGAGGCAGTGACGGACAAGCAGCCACAAGAACATTGGTGTGAACGTGAGGTTGGCCTTCTTGATGGCCCCCTTCGGCTCAGTCACCCAATCGGCACCCTCTCAATCTACTAACAGGTGCAGGGCCATCCACCTCTTGGTGGTCTCTCTCAGTGCTGGCTCACGCAAGAATTGGCCATCCTTAACTATCTGCCAGCGGTAGTCGAACTCGGAAGTGAGGGGGGTCCAAGAAGCATCAATACTCTCGCCGTATAGAAACCGGCGGATGGCTGGCAAGGAAATGTCAACCTGTACGCCCCGGACTCGGACCTGCTCCAGTGGGGCCTGTTTAGAGGGGGCAGCCCGCCTATCGATCTGTGATCGGAGAGTCGCTACGTAGGATGCGTAGAACTCCCGGACCATTTCTTTGCTGTATCGTCCCAACCGACGTGCTGTCCACTCCAAGCGATGCCTGGTGAAGAGATTATGGATTTCAGGCATCGTGGGAAGGCTCCCTGTAAGTACCCGCTGCTCCAAAGTGAGTGTCCGAGTCATTACTCCTTTATCAGTGAGGAACTTGGCGTCGGAGTAGACTTTAAACTGCCCGTCGACACACCACCGGTTGGGCTGGTCAGTGGATGGGGTGGGGACCTGAGCTGGAGAGCCGGATGTAGAGTCTGAACTGTCAGCCTCATCAGACGAGGCCGACGCTGCAGCGGTGGCGGGTGCGGGAACCTCAGCAGAGCCAGAGGCTTCCTCGGACCATGATACTCCTAAGGATCCAGACGATCCTTCCTCATTTGTGGCTGACGCAGAGGGTGTACCGGTCAGTGTGCGCTCCTCATAAGACTGGGAGGCAGTGACTACGCCGGAGGACACCTTTTTGGGTGTGGCTCTGGGAGCACGCGCAGCACGGGAAGGGGTGGAAGTGCCTGGGGGCACGTACTCAGGGTCACGCTCATCATCAGAGCCGATGACCATGCGGGCAGACGGGGCGACAGACTTTGATCGCCCGCGTGCGTATTAAATCTTGCTTAGGTGCCATAGTAGATAGTACCTGTAGAGGATCAATATTAGTACGAGTAGTGGCAAACAAGACAGGCAAAACCATACGAAATAAAACATTGAAAATAGTGTGTCATTGCTATTGAAACTGTATCACACGACGGGCCTGGTGACGTCTCGTCGTGGCTATGACGGACCGTCATGAGGTCCGTCGTGTTTTACTTTAGTCGATGTATGTATAAAGAACCCTGAAGGAGAGTCTCTGACTAGCATGACGGTATATGCAGGACGGACCGTCACAGGTACGACGGTCCGTCGTAGGTGTCCGTCGTAGGACACTTAAAAAAAATATGGAGACCCTTAGCAGAGGGGTCTCTGACCATCATGACGGTCGTGCAGGACGGACCGTCGTGGCTACGACGGTCCGTCACATGTGTCCGTTGGGAAACACTTGGGAAAAAATGAGAGACCCTTAGAAATAGGGTCTCTGACAACCGGAACGGTTGTGCAGGACGGACCGTCGTGAAGACGACGGTCCGTCACATGTGTCCGTTGGGACAGGGTGCTAGGGCTTTTGGAACGGACCCTACGACGGTCCGTCGTGGGTACGACGGTCCGTCATCGGGGTCTCGTTCTGAATAACAGTGACAGAACTGGGGGTACCCCATGCATCCCCGATGAACCCACATGGTCTTGTAGTGTTTTGGACCTACATTTGTCTATCCCAACTACCTAGGAAACTGGCAATGCAAAAGCACCTATGTCTAGGGTTGTCAACATGGCAAATTCGAACATTTTGAACCTAGGTTTAGACATAATCATATAAAGGAAACAACATACGACGATGAACTAAGCTAAAACTAACTAATATACAAAAATCCAAGATAAATGCGTAGAAATTCGAGACACATACCCTAGAAATAGAGAAAACAACTGGACAAGTACTCGGTGGCTAGGCAAACGCCCACAGTAGCAACTCCGACTAGTAGATTAACACTTTTAGGGCTTTGGAGAATTTTGGGGGAACAATGATCGAGGGGGAGAATATGGAAGTTGAAAAGAGAGGGAAGTGGGAGGAATAATGAATGAATGGGGTGAAATGAAGGGTTGGGGGGTTTAAACGGTCTAATTTTGAAAAAGACTCCAGCCGGGTCGGGTCGGGTACGACTCATTAATCACGCGACGATTCCCCGACGACGGTCCGTCGCAGTTGTGACGACCCGTCGTTGGTTCCGTCGTGTGTGCCCTAGTTTGAAAATAACAGAAAGACGTACCTGGTACGACGGAGGCATACGACGGTCCGTCGCAGGCGCAACGGTCCGTCGATATTTCCGTCAGTGACTGCTGCAGAGTAGTTTTCTGCAGAATTTCCTGGTGATGTGCCTGCGAATTTAAAAACCCATTAGTAGAAAAATGCTACCATTACTAAAAAGACTATAAGTATTGGGTTGCCTCCCAACAAGCGCCTGATTTAATGTCGCGGCACGACTGGGGACCCTTGATTACTCAGACTTCATCAAGATGGTATGCCTCTATCACTTCATTCCCCGATGCTTTATGCCCAAAATAGAGTTTTATTCTATCTCTATTCATCTTAAACCGCACTCCCTCCTTGGCTTTTAACTCAACTGCTCCATGAGGGAATACTTGGGTAATCAAGTAAGGGCCAGTCCATTTGGACTTGAGCTTGCCCGGAAGACAAGGCAACCCAGAACTGTCTACAAGCACCAAATCCCCAACCATAAACTCTTGTTTTGCACTTTTTTCTTCATTCTCCTTCTTAATCTTTTCTTAGTGGGATATGGCAGATACCGATTGGAGCTCACCACTCTGCCTCATGGTCGTACAAATGTTAAAGGTCGCTTCTTCATTATTCAACCGAAATGTCATCTGTCCCTTCTCCATATCAACTAAGGCTTTACCTATAGCAAGGAATGGCCTCCCAAGAATAATAGGCACTTCAAAATCGACCTCATAATCAAGAATAACAAAATCAGCCGGAAAGATGAATGACACCACTTTTACTAGCACATCATGGAGTATCCCTATAGGCCGTTTCACTGTCCGATCAGCCATCAGTAGCCGCATCGCAGTGGGTTATGGATCCCCCAAACCCAACTTCTTGTAAATTGAGAGGGGCATGAGATTTATGCTTGCCCCCAGATAACATAATGATTTCGCAAAATGTAATGACCCAACTGTACAAGGAATAGTGAACGCACCAGGATCTTTTTTCTTTTGTACGAGGGATCCTGTAGCAATAGCACTACAATGCTGCAGTCTATCATCATCGTCGAAAGTGACCGATCTTTTCTTGGTGACCCGATCTTTCATAAATTTGGCATAACCGGGCATTTGTTCTAGAGCTTCTACCAAAGGACAATTGATAGAAAGCTGCTTCAACATTGTTATGAAACGCCGGTATTTACCATCCTCGGTCTTTTTCACTAATCTTTGAGGGAAGGGTGGTGGTGGCCTAGGCATGGGAATTACCTTCATAGGTACTTCTGCATCTTTTCCATTACTTTCCTCTGCTTCACCACTACCTTTTACCACATTATCATTATCCTTTCTCACATTTTTCTCAGTAGATGGCATAGGTGGGTCAATGGTTTGCTTACCACCCCGAGTAGTGATTGCCATACAGTGCGCATCATTCTTTGGATTTTGGACAGTGTTGCTAGGAAGAGTGCCCAGTTGCCGTGTGTTCACTGTCGCAGATAATTGGGCCATTTGCAACTCAAGTTGCTTAATCGATATTGCATGTGTATCAACTTTTTGCCCAATACTAGCTTAATCACCCCTTAATTCTTTAATGTGCTCATCACTAGCATCGAACCTCCTTATCATTTTGTGCAACATATCCTCAACTCGCGCGCATACTATCTCCACCATCCCTAGGAGAAATTTCACGATTCTGAGGAGGGACATAGGGCCCATTCCTTTCGTTTCTATTAGCATAGTTACCCCTGTTAAAGTTGTTGTCGCGGTTGTAGTTTCCATCTCGGACACAATGACCCTGACGGTTGTAGTTACCATAGTTCCGACCTTGGTTCCCTTGACCTT
>NC_028639.1:40323875-40544156 GCF_001406875.1 Solanum pennellii | reverse complement strand
GTATCTGACTTCCTAGTACTCCAAGCTTTATTATTCCGAGAGATTTTCTCTAATTTTTCGGCAATCTCAGCATAAGGACACTCCCCATAAGATCCACCCGCTATAGTGTCCAACACCTCTTTATTGTTATCATCTTGTCCCCGATAGAAGTATTCCTTCAGTGACTCATCATCTATACGGTGATTTGGAACGCTTCTCAAGAACGAGGTGAATCTATCCCAAGAACTACTAACTGACTCTCCTGGTAGTGCCACAAAGTTATTCACTCTGTCTTTGTGGTTTAGTTTCTTGGAGACCGGATAGTAGCGTGCTAAGAAGACATCCCTTAGTTGGTTCCAAGTGAAGATTGAGTTGTATGGGAGCTCAGTGAACCACATAGCAGCCTCTCCCGTCAGTGAGAGAGGAAACACTCTGAGCCCTATTACATCTAGATCCAAATCAGGCCTCCCCACACAACTTTTACACACTGCCCTTACCTTAGCTATATGGGCATGTGGATCCTCAGAAGGTAGCCCTGAAAACAAACCTCTGGCAGTGAGCATTTGCATCAGGCTACTAGTTACCACAAAAGTGTGGCCTGTGGGTAGAGGAGGAAAAACCAATGGCCCATCCGAATCTGCTATGTTATCATAGCCTCTGTAGTATTCTTGGGGCCGTTGAACGGGATTTTGTCCCCTCTGTTGGTGTTCACCCGGAGCATCGGGTAACATCTGACCATGAACATCAACCGGAGTTGGGATGTTCTGGTTCGGATCCTCATCATTTATTCCCAAGTTTCGATTCATATTGCGCAGTGTACGCTCTAACTCGTGATCGTAGGGAAACAAGGGTTGTCTTCCTCTCCGTGTATTAGGCATACAAGGAGGATAGTTCTAAAAAAAATTAAAAACAATAAAACAAAGTAAAATCAAAAAAATATCAACTAAACTATAGTAATAAGTTCAAGTTAATCTAAAAGCTACTTTCCCCGGCAACGGCGCCCAAATCTGATACGCTCAAACTTACTTCTCAAATAAGAAGTAAAGCGGTCGTGTCAAGTAAATAACCCAACTAGTGAGGTTGGGATCGTTCCCACGAGGAAAATAGTCTAGACTTAACTTCAACTTGTTATTACTATTGTTTGGTCAATGACTTCCTTGGAAAGTAAAAACAATAAAAGGGGGGTTTCTAATTCTAAATGAGTGAAAATAAATAACGCAATTGAAAGAGACACTTAGCAGCTTTGAATGTTGTATTTTAATCAATTAATCGAAGTAACTAGGGTTTACGTGTTCCCCACAGGTTCATAACTTGATAAGTGTAACTATAACAATTCTTTCCTAGTATCTTGCATGCAAAGTGATAAGTTATGTATTTCTAAATCCTTGGTCCGGCATCTAGAAAATCTCACTCCGCACCTTGGTCCGGCTACGTGTGTTGCTTTCCTAACCCTTATCTTTACCTCATATTAAGCATTGTATTCGATATTTGACTAAGTTATTACCTCGTACCAATCAATACTAGCCTATTAGATAGTATACACTAAATCTATGTTAATAATTCTTTTCCTATTATCTACCTCCTTGGTCCGGCAAGTAGCATTAAGGCGAGTTCTAACGTTGATCATCCGTTAAAAAGACTTCTAAGCGAAAGAATTATTAATACATGCAAGACACTATTCTAGAATTGTTATTTTAGTTAGGGTTTATCTAATTATTTGCCTATGGTTCCCACAACCCTAGTTATAGAGTTTAGTTACTCATGGCCATAAACACACTATTCAAATATATTAAATAAGAGTTCATGTACTTACTTCAATGAGAAAGAGTAAAATCCGAAAGTTTGCTTGATTAATCACCAAGAATCACTTGTAAGAATCTCAAAATCTAACACTAATACAAGAAATCTAATAATATGATGTCTAACAATACGGAGTCCAACAATACAGAGTCCAACCACAAAAACGAGGTTTTTCGAACTATTTATAAAAAATAAAAACCTATTTAAACAAGGACTCTATTTGCTGGAAATCTGCCAAAACGCGGCTGGGTCGACGGACCACGTGATGGACCGTCATGGTCACGACGGACCCTCATGGCCAAGACGGATCGTCATGGTCACGATGGACCGTCATGGACTCCGTCGTCCCACACTTGTGCAATTTCTTCTGCTGCTCTCTTCATTACCCTCGACGGCAAGTATGATGGACCGTCATAGGAACAACGGTCCATCGAGGTTCTACGTTTCAAAACACTTCAACTCTTGGAATCTGGGTACTGGGATTACTTCTCTGAACTCCATGACGAACTTCAGGACGGACCGTCATAGCCACGACGGACCGTCACAAGCTTCGTAACCCCACACTTGGTCAGACTTCCCCATCTTCCTTCAGCAGCTGCACTACGCTTCCACCTACGGACCGTCACAGGCACGACGGACCGTCATAAGCTCCGTAGGTGGTCTCTTCTGCATTTCTTCGCTCAAAATCTCCGCATTTAGCTTTGGACAGATTTCCTGCAAAACAAAGAGAAACTTATATAAAAATTAGCACAAAAAAGGCTTTTGGACACACTAATCTTAAGGAAAAAGTATTTTTTATACCGTGAAACCACGATATATCAACATTCATACTTCATTCTTTCATATACATCATATTCATAACATGTTGATATATCCTTCTTTCATATACATAGAAACAAAAACCTAGCAACTATCCTATCAAGATACACATGTGCAATGTATAGACAAGGTCCCATACCCTAGACCATACTAGTACCCCTATCAAGTAATCCTAGTACGGAATGCATAACAAACTTCACATACATATAATTTACATGCATAGTACTGGACACAAGTGAATATGAGAACTACCTTTCATTTAGACTCAATGACCTATACTACTTGTAACATGCATGTAAGTGAGAATGTGTGTACATTGACCAACATGATAACATAATGGCTATCAATAAATTCTTGAGGAAGCCACCCTCTTAGACCACATTACACTTCCAAGTACATATCAAACAACACATAATAGCATAGGAGACAAGAACAATATATACATTATAATCAAGACTCCTAGCTTTTGCTATTTACACTTTAATATAAGGGGTACATGGGTAGAGGATATTGACCATTTTAATAATCAATGGAAGCACCTATAAAATACCATAACATGAATATACACATCCTCATACAAAAGCCACAAAACCTAGATCACAACTAGAATAGGAAAATAGGCACAATTACTCAAAAGGTGATCATCTAAATATCTAAATCATATATTCATCAATTTGCCTTCAAGGCCATGGTCAACACATATATAATGAAAATAATATAAAACCCACCTACATAAGTGGACCATACCACAAAATGTCATACAAGGCTTCATCAACATTACTATAAGGAAATACAGAAGTAGAAGAGTCGAGGGAATAAGCATTCTTACCAATTTCTCACCCTTTTATCATCATTGATCAACACTCCTTATTCATAAATAGTTCACATATATGGTGGTAGATAAATTTATTTTAAACACATAAGAAACCATGTACAAGTCGCGACAAGATTATACTATAGCATAATACAACACATCAACATACTAGGAAAGTAGAATAACATAGATAATTATCTAATTTCCCTTGCATTGATTTTGATCATATTTCATACATATTATGAGACTAAGTAATTATATAAAACTACATTTAACCATATTGAAATCATAAATACATACCCTCAAGATTAAGGTTACAACATAGGCATTCAGGATTATCGATTTGCTAGAGTATAGAAGACTTTACCAAAACTATGAACTCCTAAGGATTTGATCATCATTCATATTTTATAAACAATATACTCATTAGTCAGTAGCTAATTAATTAGTAAATCAAGAAGAAATCATGCTTCATCTAATCACAATTCGAGATCCATCACACACTTAGCTTTTTGACTTCATAGCATAAAGGAATCTAGATCAATTCATGCAAGCCTTTATTAATATGATCGTTAAGGATTTATGCCTACAAAATTAATCCATTATATCACCCAAAAACAGTAGCTACAATGGATCATACATATTCAAAACTCTAACAACCGATCTCACAATCGACTTCAAGGCAACATGTAGAAACATAGACTATTCATGTTCAAATCGTCATATATTTATCATAATGGACTGATCATCATCAATTTACCATCAATTGACGTAAATAAGACTAAACACAAGCAATACAACGCAAGAGAATCACCTTTTAATCAAGAACATGCTGTAATCACAAAGACCATGCAAGGGCTAAACCAATTATGGAAGGAACATGGGTTCATCATGAAATTGGAGTTAAATCACGTTAAAATAATTGTATTAACTTCAATTCATCATGAATTAATCATTAAAAATGTTCTAAGAAAGAACACATGGCTAGATTGGAAGATTGGAAACTTGATCATAAGAATTCTTTGAAAAACATTGAGAAGAGCTCTCCAATTAAAAGGTTACTTGAAGATAAAGGATTGCCATATCTTTGTATATTTGAATAACTCTAAAACTTGATGATTAATCCATGGAAAACCCAGCTTTAATCTGTTCTTGAGCTTCACCAACAATGGTGGTTTCTAGAGAGAGTATTTTGGGAGGGAAAGGCGTAACACATGTGGGTTAATTTTAGAATCGGTTCATCACGTTTTTCATGAATTTTATACACTCAAAATCACTTAAATAACCCCTTAATAATCAGGTTAATACGTGGGGTGAATTTTCCATTCACCCCTTTTATTGGCGGCAGATCTGCGCAGGAGACAGTCGCGCGACGGATGGCCTTGACGGGGCGTCACAGCCACGACGGGCCGTCACAGGCCTCCGTCGTTGGCTACAGTGGCTGCACAAGGTTCCTCACCTCACACATGCATAAGTACCTCACAAAGGGACCCTTTGATGGGGCGTCACAGCCATTTCTGGCTGTTGATTGCTCCGTCGCCATGGTCTGCCTGGGACAGCCTGCACACTGGTTTTGGGTCCTTCTTTTGGGGCCTCTTGTGGGGCCCTTTACAAGGTGTACCCGGACGTTTCAAACGTTATTAAAAACCTTAACAAGTTATATACCTTACACATAAATTTCATCCAAAAAAAACACCTATTAGACGTCCAAACAGCCTTGGCCCCAACATGACATACGATGAACGTCTTAGGGGCTATCTTTCGAACGCCTTGGACGTTATTGGGCGTTTGACCTCCAAACTTCACAAAACTTCATATAACAACATTAAAAATAATTTAAGTCATTTCAATACTTATTATACTCATTTATTACAAATTTAAGCATGCATAGACACATGGGGCACATAAGCGACTAGTCGAACGTCTTGGTCGTCCCTTGACGTTCGACTTCCAAATAACTTCAAACTCTGCACACTGCCTCTAAATAATATAATAAGACATTTTAGGACCTTAAAATATCATTAAACACCCATAAACACATAGAATCACATATTAGGCATCTAGGTGACTTAGTTGTCGAACGTCTTAGTCGTCCCTTAATGTTGGACTTCCAATACCTCTAATATTTTAGCTACTGCCTATATACTACATTTTAAGCATATTTAGGACATTATAACTTTAAGAAAAACATGTTAGGCTCTATAAACGTTATCTCATATTTGGGGTCTTACAATATCCCCACTTGGGAACTTGCGTCCTCGAATGACACTTAGGGCTCTTTAATCACAACAAGGATTTCAATGCATATAAGAGAAGTCATAAAGTTTAAAATATCATAAAATAATTTTAGCACTCAATGCACACAATCAAGAGAAACCATTACTCACTCACTCTTTAATGCATCAAACACAACAGTCATTTTCATGTTCATAGGAGAACATCCCTCTCCTAATAATAACGTGATCACTACATCTCAATTCATTACAAGAAAATCTTTAAAATCTACTCATAGGCAGATCATAACCCACACTCAAAGTTACTTAAGCACTCATACTTCTATGCACATAAACTTGAGTTAGTTAAATCACAAAGATCTTCATTAGTTAGACCTAGTGCCATAAAGGACATACTCAATGATACCTTACTTAGTGGAGTCCATGGAAGAATGTCCTTCTCCTAAACACACTTACATGTATCATGAGTTTAACACTTAGCAAGTACAAGGTCAAATTCCTCTTAAAATGGGAAATTCTCAACTTTTAACCAAGACATGATTCATTTTAAAGAGACTCAAGTTTTCTTTTTAAGGCTAAAATTTTCACCTCAGAAGTTACTATTACCAAGTTCCTTGTCTTACCTCATGAAGTCAACTTCACAATTAGCACATTAAAATGCAACTCAACATGATAAAACATGGACTTTATCGAAAATTTCCTTTTATGCACTTTGGAAAAATTCACCATGTCTCAAAGATGATGTCAATCAATTCATACCAATCATATAGAGGTCATGCAATTCACACTTTGTGCAAGACTATATTCATGAACAAGCTCACTAAGAATTCATTATTTTCCAATTCAAGTAAGAATAGAAGGACAATGTAGACAATTTATACTACCTCACTACTCAAACACCATGCCGCACTTAGGGTAAACCAAAATAAGAACAACTTAACCCAACCTTTAGAGGATCTTAACTACACAACCATCATTTTCATCACTTAAAGTGATTACTACTTTAGAGGGAATTTTTATTAATTCATTTTAGCAGCACTAAGGAATTCCAAGCCTTATAATTTTAGGAAAATCATTCTCAACCATCAATTTTTATCATAATTCACATAAGGTCTTCCTACAATGCAATAGACACTAAGGTCATACAAACAACAAGGAACTTCATAACACAATAAGAAGTTTAGAAATAACTCTACGACTCATCATGTCATAAGACTCCCATTCTTTATTTCCAAATAGCAAAACTCCTTTTCAAATTCATTATCATGATCATATACATCAATTCTACATATATTTAAACAATATCTAATCAAGGGACAATTTAGTTGGTTCTCTAAACATGTAACAATAAGTTGCCTAGTCTTTATAGTGAGCATGCTTCCAAATATCAAGAAATGCAACATTTAGACAATTGAGGGGACAAGCATGGCAATATAAGATACCAAACTTACCAACTTATCCTTCATAGCATGCATACTATCTTTACAACTAGGATCAAGTCCCTACAGGGGATCCAATTTACACTTGCAACTTATCAAGAATCTCTTATATACTAAACGAGACAATGCACACTTTTAATCACATACATTCATAGGATAGCATGCTTCCATAGTTAGTTATTAACATTCCAAGTTTAAATCCAAGTATTTGGCTACCATCATACAAAACCATATAGGATTACAACAATCTAAGAGAATTCACTTTAACCACCATAACTTCTAGCATGCTTTAACTATATCATGACATACATTTTTCCACATAACATGCTATTTCACATAGATTTCATATATTACCATAATTGGCATCACATCATCAATAAGAGATATTTCATACATCGTAAGGTAAGGTAACCAATCATAATCCCCATAGAGTTAACATGTGCAATGGTCAAGTAAAGCCCCATAACCCTACTAAATCATGTAACCAAACAGGAACTACAATAAGCACCATGCTCCACTCATATATAAGCTTCGTGCATGCATAACTCCATATCTTTAGCACACTATGCTATTTACATGTTTATAAGCATAGAGATCATCACATAAGGACATTTACATTTATCATCATACACATACATAATATTAACCTCCTAAGGTCTCCATCAAGGCAAACTAGTGCAAGACATAGGTAGAGTCCCATACCCCTACCCAAGTCTAGTTAACCCTTCAAGTTGCCTTAGTTAGTTTATACATCATCAAATAAGGACAAGTGTCACCTTCACACATACTCATTCAAACCATAAAACAAACATAAGCATTTAAACTCACCTTTTCTCCCTAGAGGACAGAGCAATATCATCAAAGCAATCACATCTAAAAGACCACCGGACAAGAAAACATAAGAGAGAGATCTTATAGAGCTAAGTTGTATGGAACGACATGAGAATGATAGACAAAGGAAACTCTATCGTCCTATAGCCTCTCATACCATTTGATGTGTCGCGACTCACAACCAATGATACAAGACTCTACTAGACGTGGCAATATGAGACTTCTTGTAACCTAAGAGCACAGTATAAACCTCGTGCTCTTATACCACATTTTTCACGACCAGGGAGCACACCCTATAAGAAACACGGCGTACTTCACCTCTCGGAGGTCTTATACAAGCCCATAGTTATCATTCATCGCATCAACATAGTTAATTAAGCAGAAAATTCAAAACTTTTCATAGCACCTTATATGCTAGAAACTTTACTTCATATACATATAAAATGTAAGTCATAATACATATATAGGCTCTAAGTATCATTGTCATCTTAGACTAAATATATTTGGAGTACATTAAGGACAAGGCCCTTATGACATAATACAAAACTATACATTTCTATATACAATTTACAATAAGTACACATGAGGACATCCTTGGACTTAAGGATTCCTTTCCTTGAGCTTGGGAAATCACCTATGAATCTCCTAAATCATAGACCTCATTTAAGCATCCATAACCTACACTTTGTGTAAAAAGCAGAGAGAATGGCATTAGCACAAGAATGTACTAAGTATGGCAACCATGCAAAAACATACATTTAAAAGGGACATTTTCTTTGAAATCATACTCGTGCCATTTTGAGTAAATCATCATAAAACCTTTATCAACAGCATATATATCATTTTCATACTTCATAGAAACACAATCAAAGCCCAAACATCATAGAAAAGAACATATAGAATTTATGTCCAATTTGAAATCACTTTACAGTGAGCTCATTCCTCTTTACAATGAACTCTTCCTTTTAATTCATTAGTCTCCCAAGTAATCCTTTAGGGAGACTATGTGCAATGTATCACCTCAGGACCACAAGGAAAATCATACATATCATCTACACAAGACATCACATACCATCATAGAAGTATAATACCACATAGACATAGTTAACTCATGACCTTCATCATATAGTCAACAAGATCAACATCATGCATAAAGACTCATATCATGAACATCTTCATAACAATTAGAGAAATACTACAATGTCATGCATAATAAACACATACATAGTGAGATGCATTAGAACAACTTCCTAGAACTTCCTAAGGAGCTAAGTGGACAATGTCTAAATGGGTTCATTACTTCCACCTATCCTATGTAACATCCCTTAAGTCATTCTATTTGAGGTCCTAGTCATTAACTTCCATTTTCCATTTTACTTTAGGGAAACTATATCCTTAACCGACATTGACCACGTGATGCTAAACATGGAATCCGGTGTCATGGAACCCCACACTGATAAAAGGTGTCTACCGGCCAAAGTTGAACCCATCATAAACATAGCTTTCTAGGTGGATCCACTAGCTAGTATCCCCCCCATGAGATTTATAGTAGACCTACCTTGCCACATTGGAAAGTGACACACAATGATATACAAGTTCACTCAGCACTAATCTAAGTTCCATTTATTGAAAAAGCCTTCATTAATATTTATATATAAAAACATAGGCTTAGGAGAGTCATCCCCTCATATGCTTAGCTCATAGGTCATAGATGAGAGTTCATCAACCTAAATCATGTGAGAATATCCTTTCACATGAACATAACATATGTATTAGCACTATCTAGTTTAGGATACACTTGAGCACACCTTTCAAGGTTCCTCTATTGACTAGATCATCATTCATGCGTATGAGTGTATACATAGATGTGAGCAAACCTTTCACATAACCCATAATGTCACACATGTTTATATATCAATGTATGAGTCTATAGGCATAACTATATGAGAAATACTGCCATATAAACCTACTAAGAAATTATGCACATTCATACTTCATCCTTTCATATACATCATATTCATAACAGGTTCATATATTCATCTTTCATATACATAGAAACCAAACCTAGGAACTTTCCTATCAAGATACACATGTGCAATGTATAGACAAGGTCCCATACCCTTGCCCATACTAGTACACCTATCAAGTCATCCTAGTAAGGAATGTATAACATACTTCACATACATATACTTTACATGCATAGTAGTGGACAGTAGTGAACATGAGAACTATCTTTCATTTAGACACAATGACCTATACTACTTGTAACATGCATGTAAGTGAGAGTGTGTGTACATTGACCAACATGATCACAGAATGACTATCAATAACTTTTTGAGGCAGCCACCCTCTTAGGCCACATTACACTTCAAAGCACATAGCACACAACACATAATAGCATAGGAGACATGACAATATATACATTATAATCAAGACTCCTAACTTTGGATATTTACACATTCAGAATGGCTACATGGGTAGAGGCTATTAACCATTTTAACACATCAATGGCAGCACCTATACAATACCCTAACATGAATATACACATGCTAATACAATAGTCACACAACCTAGATCACAACTAGAATAGGAAAATAGGCACAATTACTCATAAGGTGATCATCTAAATCTCTAAATCATATATTCATCAATTTTCCTTCAAGGACATGGTCAACACATATATAATGACAATAATATAAACACCGCCACCATAATTTGACCATACAACACAATGTCATACAAGGCTTCATCAACATTACTATAAAGAAATACAAAAGTAGAGAGTAGAGGGAATAAGCATTCTTACCAATTTCTCACCCTTTGATCATCATTGATAAACACACCTTATTCATCAATAATTCACATATATGGCAGTAGATAAATTTACTTTAAACACATAAGAAACCATGTACAAGTCGCTACAAAATTGTACTATAACATATTACAATACATCAACATACTAGGAAAGTAGAATAACATAGATCATTAGCTAATTTCCCTTGAATTTATTTAGATAATATCTCATTCATATTATGAGTCTAAGGAAGTAAATAAACGTAAATTTAACCATATTGAAATCATAATTACATACCCTCAAGATTAAGGTTACAACATAAGCATTCAGGCTTATGATTTGCTAGAGTATAGAAGACTTTAACAATACTATGAACTCTCTAAGGGTTTGATCATCATTCATATTTTATAAACAATATACTCATTAGGAAGTATATAATTAATTAGGAAATCAAGAAGAAATCATGCTTCATCTAATCACAATTCGAGATCCATCACACACTTAGCTTTTTGACTTTATAGCCTAAAGGAATTTAGATCAATTCATGCAAGCCTTTCTTAATTTGATCATTAAGGACTTAAACCTAAAAATTTCATCCATTATAAAACCAAAAAACAGTAGCTATAGTGGTTCATACATAATCAAAACTCTACACAACCGATCTGACAATCGACTTCAAGGCAACATGTAGAAACATAGGCTTATTCATGTTGAAATCGTCATATATTTATCATCATGGACTTATCATCATTAATTTACCATCAATTAACGTAAATACAATAAACACAAGCAATTCAACGTAAAAGAATTACCATTTAATCTAGAACAAGCCATAATCACAAAGCCCATGCAAGAGCTAAACAAATTTTGGAAGGAACATGGGTTCATCATGAAATTGGTGTGAAATCACGTTCAAATCATTGTATTAACTTTGATTCATCATGATTTAATCATTAAAAACGTTTTGACGAAGAACGCATGGCTAGATTGGAAGATTGGAAAGTTGATCACAAGATTTCTTTGAAAAACATTGAGAAGAGCTCTCCAAGTGAAAGGTTAGTTGAAGATAAAGGATTTCCATACATTTTTATATTTTAAAACATCTAAAAATTAATGATTTATCCATGGAAAACCCAGCTTGAATCTGTTCTTGAGCTTCACCAACAATGGTGGTTTCAAGAGAGAGTATTTTGGGAGGGAAAGGCTTAAAACATGTGGGTTAATTTTAGAATGGGTTGATCAAGTTTTTGATGACTTGTATACACCCAAAATCACTTAAATAACCCCTTAATAATAAGTTTATGACGTGGGGTGAATTTCCCATCAGTCGCGCGACGGATGGCCTTGACGGGGCATCACAGCCACGACGGGCCGTCACAGGCCTCCGTCGTTGGCTACAGTGGCTTCCCAAGGTTCCTCCTCTCATATATGTATAAGTACCTCACAAAGGGAACCTTTGACGAGGCATCACAGCCATTTCTGGCTCTTGATTGCTCCGTCGCCAGGGTCTGCCTGGGACAGCCTGCACACTTCTTTTGGGTCCTTCTTTTGGGGCCTTTTTTTGGGCCCTTAAGAAGTCGTACCCGTACGTTTGCAAAGTTATTACGAACATTAACAAGTTATAGACCTTCCACATAAATTTAATCCAAAACAAACACCTATAAGACGTCCATACAGCCTTGTCCCCAACATGACATACGATGAACGTCTTAGGGTCTATCTTTAGAACGCCTTGGTCGTTCTTGGGCGTTTGACCTACAAACTTCACAAAACTTCATATATAAACATTAAAAATCATTTTAAACAATTTCAAGACTTATTAGACTCATTTCATACAAATTTAAGCATGCATAGACACATGGGGCACATAAGCGACTAGTCGTCGAACGTCTTGGTCGTCCCTTGACGTTCGACTTCCATATTACTTCAAACATTGAAAATTTCCTCTAAAAAATATAATAATACATATTTGGATTATATATAATCATGAAACACCCACAAATACATAGAACCACATATTCGGCATCTAGGTGACATAGTCGTCGAACGTCTTAGTCGTCCCGTAACGTTCGACTTCCAATACCTCTAATATTTTATCTACTTCCTATATCCTATATTTTAATAATATTTAGGAAATTATAACTTTAAGAAAAACATGTTAGGCTCTAGAAACCTTATCTCATATTTGGGGTCTTACAAAAGTGTTGCCCAAAATATTTGTAGTTACACTTTTAAAGTATAGCCTTAGTTTTTACCTTTTGACAACAGTATTATTGGAAAATCCTATAAACCATACTCTTTAATGCCATAGGCCACACTTTTAAGTGCAGTCATATCATGACATAATTAGCAACGCCTATTTACACCTATATGTACACTTTTAAAGTGTCCTGTTGTTATAACTCTAAAACAACTCTTTACAAGTATGACCTTATAATTTTTTTAAATTTTTCTTCAAAATATTAAATTCCCTCCCATAAATTCAAATCTCCCTCCAATTTCTAATTAGCAAAAAAAAAACCTCAACACATAACAACGTTTTGCCACAAATAAAATAACTCTCCCTAAACCCTAACTTTCTCTCTTTCTCATTTTTATCCCAAAAGTTCTCCATTGTCACCTTATCGATGGAAGGTGGAGATCATAATAATCCTTCTTCACCTTTGTTTGACAGGCAGGATAAACAATCAGAAGAATTCCGGCGAGTATGTCATCCTTCTCATTCATCTTTCTCACCGTGTTGTATATCAATTTTATCTAGAATTTAGCATGAATACAAGTTCTTGTAAACTCCGTTCTCTGTGCTTTCTCTTTGTTTGTGCCGGTATTTCAGTATAAATCAGCGAGTATGTAAGTTTTGGATTCTATCATTCTTAGAAATTTCTGGTTTTGACATCTTTATTCTACTTCTAAAGTTCTAGTATATTTATTTCATTTTCATGATACTCATGAAGTTGTTGAATTTGTACTTTGTTTTCCTTTTTGTATTGTATTTAAGATGACACTTTCTTCTCTCTAATTGATTTTTTTGTGTTCTGGCCTATATAACTTTGCTATTAGATTGTTCTTTTCGTTCTTACAGTGAGGCATCTTATTATGCACATGACAAAATACAGTTATTATTTTGAAACTGACAAAGCAGGTGAAATCAACAGCTAATATGTTATGTTTTCGAGTAGTGTTTAGTTGCTTGGGCAGAGAAGATTTAATTTTCATAGTGTAATTTTGTAATAGTCATTTGCTGAATAATTTCTACATAAGTACTCGGAAAAAATCATTAGCAAGTGGCAGTAGCCTTAGATTAGACTAAATTTTGCTAGCAGTAGCCTTTAAAAGTGTGAATGTGATTCTCCTCTCCAAGGTTGATGTTAGTCGTGCTACAGTTAGAAACAATGAAACATATGGAGAACAAATATATATGGTGTTGGTGGTAGGAGAGAATCTAGATGTTGAAGGCTGATTGAGTGACCTAGAAGTATCAAAAGCTGGAATACCTCTTAAAATATCAGAATTACTGGTGGACAAATTTCCCATGTGACCCATTTGTAAGAAAAAAATGATTTGAATTCATGATTAAATGAAATAACTAGTGCAGCATAAACATCGAAAGAAAAATAATATTTACACGACATGATTTCAAGTTGATGTGATAATAGCTGGTACAACAACAGAGAAGTCGAGTAAACTGTTCAACAAGTAAGCTTTACAAGTAAACTTTAGAAATATTTCACATACGTTGAGTGTTAACTCTCAAGTTCCTTCTTTTTATTTCATATTTATGTATTAATATTTTGATTGGAGGTTTATCACCTCTAGTGCTTGTCTCATACTTTAATGCACTCATTATTTGGCAGGGGCGTACAGATGAGAAATGTACGGGAAATATAGAGTATAGTCAATCGCATTCTGGAGTTTGCGAATTCATCTCATGTTACATGTAGTGTTAAGGGATATGCATATTATGGTTGACAATTCTTAGTCATCTAGCCCTGTTAATACTGTAGTGGGATGGAGAGCGCAAGTAATGGGATACTTAAAGAATACTTGTTCTTCTTGAGAGAGGTTGTTTCCCTCATCTGGAGAGAGTTAATATAATTTGTGGTTTATCATGAGCAGACTTTGTATCCATCTTCTTTGTGTTAATAGTTGTGTTTCTATTGCGATATGAGATTTTATCAGAACTAATTGTACTGGAATCTAGCATTGCATTGTAACTTGTAAATTATGATGTTTTTGTATTAGAACTCATTGCACTTGAATCTATCATCCCAGAGCCATAAAGGTAATGTGGAGTTGCTTTCTAATGATAATGCCATTTTATACAGATTTCACCGTGGAATTTGCTGTTGAACTTGATATTGCTGCACAGTTGAGAGCTTCTCAATTCATTTTTCCTCAAAGTCCATGGATTGGTATTTTCCTAGATTTTTGTAATTGCTTTCTTCAATTACCTTCCTCCTAGCAATTTGCTAGCGGCATAAACTATTCATCATTTCCTGGGCTCTTTTTATTGACATTTGGTTTTGATGAAGTTGTGTAGAATAAACTGATGTCAACTCATCTGAATTTTTTCTTTTAGATTTGTATGGGATTAATGTTAGACTTGTTGCTCCTTTTGGAAGTGCTAGTAGCAAGTAGTTTGCTGATCCAGTATTGATACAACAGGTGCTACCTGATGAACTTCTTTTTGAGGATTTCAGTTAATTTCCTCTTTAATATTCTTATCAATATGTAAATATCTCGCAAGTTCTTGAAATGTTTTGCTACGCTAAGAAGATGAAGCATATTGATGAAACCGACAACAAAGCTGATTCATCTAAATTAACTAGAAGATATTAGAAGTGTGAACAATGATTTTTAAATGAAAATATAGACCATAAATTACTACAATTTCACGATTAATGTTGTGCACATCATGTCTAATATAACTCCATAAACCTTAGAAAGGGCAACTTGTTCTTTCTATTAGGGAAATTACTAGTTGAGTACTTGTACATGCAGCAAAAATTCAGCATCCCAATAAGGGATGTCAGTACGAAAAAATGTACTGAATATGTAAGGCATAGTACAGCCATAAGTAAAATGAGAGCCCAAGTGAAACCAAATACAAATTGATAAGTATTAGAGACCACATTTGTTTATACTTGTGGGGTTGTGTATGATACATTCTTTTCTTTACTTTTTAGCGTTTTATAATATTTTTAAGACATATAATACAAAATACATTCTTTTCTTAACTTTTTTGTTCTTTATAATATTTATAAGATATAAGATACAAATGACCAGCTGATCAGTGGTAGGAGAGTATGACCCATGCAAGGAATTTTAACCCCTGGGATGTTGTCCTCATAATTCCATAAATTGGGATCGGCCTATTCTAGGATTTCACCCATGAGATGTCACATCCGGGTTTACCCCCAAGATGTAAACGGCGTGGTCATCCTCTTTGAGGACTAAGACAATCCTCTTTGTCTTACATCATTGCATTCATTGATCAGAAATATGAAAGAATTAAAAACTTTTCAACTACTTATAATTGGAGGTTTACATAGACTTCTACATACACATAATTATAATAGTATCGAGTATACATAGACTCATTCGTATAAGAAGATTACATAGTCTTATACTTTTATTTCACACACTTGTGTAGTAAAAAAATAGAGTCATAAATTCGTCTCATCTCATAAACCATCTAAACGAGGTTAAACACATTGGGCATAGCCCTACATCAATTGAAGTAAGCCGCATATAGGCTTTCTACAACTTTGTCTCAAAAAGAAAATAGACTCAATAAAAAAATTGTAGTAACTAAGTAACTTCGTAGAGTGAATATTGGCATCGTCCTCGGGGAAAATAATGACTTACCACTTGGATGATAGAATGTCCAAGTCTTCTTTCAAATCACCTCAAATCATCTTCAACGACCGGAACCTAAAATGTTTGTGACAAGGGAAGAAAATGGGGTTAGTAATCCAAATATACTAAGTATGAGATCTTATGAACATACACAAACAAATTATGCTAAAAAGGGACTTTTTACTAAAACATGCTATTTTACCTCTATTTGGGCTTAATGCAAAGTCAAGTAAATCATACTGATCAACCAAACATGCTTGCTATCTCAACAAGTAACACTTAATAACACACTTAAAATCATGAGTTACTAAAACCCGAACATCAAAGAATAATATAACAAGAATAAATAAGAGTTAAGCATATCATAATAAGCAAGACACTACTCATAAGTTCTTATTAAGTCAACAAGGCAATGACCAAGCAAAGCCCCATAACCTTACTAAATCAAGTATCCTCAACAAGAAAACATAACCACTGTCCAACTTTACATTTCATGGCATTTAGGCTTACATTTCATCGTATGTTATCATTATAACTCAAGGAATATTTATAGATGAACAAATCAACATATAGTTCAACAATATGACATGGTCATCATATATATATATATACATCATACATTATCGTAACATAAACATGTAAGAACCTCCTTCTAAGAATCCCCTCAAGACTAACTAGTGCAATGTTTAGGTAGAGTCCCATACCCCTACCTAGACTAAGCTAGACCCCTTAGGTTATCCAAGTTAGAGTTCAAGTCTTTAATTCGTTTTAACTTTAGGGAACATCATTCCCTAACGGACATAGACCACATGAGCTAGTGTGGAATCCGGTGTCATAAAACCTTACACCTAAAGAAGGCAGACTATTTGCCAAAGTAGTACCAAAACATAAAAAATAGCAACTATGTGGATCCACTAGCTAGTATTCCTATGCGGGAAACATAGTTCAAGAACTAGGAGATTTAGTTGGGATCCTCTTTATGTTCCATGCATTATGATCTCCAATCTCAAGAGTAACGTAGTGCTCCTACCTTCCCTATGTTGGAAGGGACACTCCTCTATCTAGTTCACTAGTTTGTAAGCTAAAGTTCCTTTTTGAAATGTCTTTAAGCCTTTAATTATAAATCAAAATTTAATTTAAGCCATAGGGTCTACCCCTTGTATAATCAACATAATCAATAGGTCAATAAGAATTGCATGAGTTTAAGTCCTTTCATCACGATTCATATAAGTGAGGTTAACACTTTAGCATTTCATAACATTTTAAGGCACATTGAAAGTTTTCACCATCCTTATAGCACATACACCTTAATCAACCTCACAACATAGTCAAGACATTTCAATTAAAAATCATACCATCCTATAATGATAATATAAGGCATACTCCAATGTAATATCATAGCTTAACAACAATTTAATCACAACTGGAAGTAAAGATAGTGATTCTAAGACTTACCAAGTCTTTCTCATAGTCTACTGTCATGGTCTTACCATCAACCCATAACTCAACCCAATTATGGAGTAACATCATAACAAAATGAAAATCAATAGAATAACAAGGCTAATTACATCTCTATAACACAATTCATCTTTAGATCACAACCTGTGACAAGATACATAGGCTAATTTCACATTATAATCCATAACCTAAATTAAATCTCAAGAACTAACATGATAGGACTATAATTCATCTTATTTCAACCATAATACCACCATAGGATAGTAATCTAATCAACAACCAACTCAATTGAATGATCAACATTCAACATAGGTTAAGATCACTACCTAGGGTTAAGGATAGAGGATTATGTTCTTCAATTTTACCAAACCATCAATAATTATCATAAAAAAGTTGAAATACATGTAAATTTACTCAATGAAACCCTAAGAATCCACTAACAACTCAATACATAACTTTAATTTCGTAATTGAATGAAACCTGCAATAAAACTAAACTTTTTCAAATCCATTTTGAAGGAACCTTTTGAGGAAAGGATATCAAAGGTGAATAGAACCCATATCTTAATGTTTCTCAACAATTTGATGAAGAATCTACCCTTTTCTAGCCTCCAAACCCTAGTTCTTTCTAGTCTTCAATGGTGAGTTCTCATAGAGAGAGAAATAAGAGAGAAGGAGAAGAGTTTATTTTGATAGTTCCTTTAGGTTAATGAGGGTTAAGGGTATTTATAGAGGGTATTAATTAACTTAATTAGTTTCCCTTAATTCCCTAACTTACCCCTAAACCATTTAAATTTTTTAGATGAAACCATTAAAATCAATTAGTGAAGTTCGACCCCTCACCGACGAGACCCCGTCGACGGTCCGTCGGTGGGTTAACAGACTGCCCCCCTTCCGTCCTGCACTTCCTTTGTCTCTATCAGAGACTTTGCAGGCGAGGCTTTCTCCAATTTTTTTCTATGTATGGGATGACGGTGGCCTCGACGCCCTGTCGATCCCATAATGCCCCGTCATCTCTTTTGTCCAGTGTAATAGTAGCTAAATTAAACAAGGGACTCCAAAACCTTTCTATGTGAGGGACGATGATGACCTCGACGCCCCGTCGAGCCCATGACGCCCCATCTTGTGTCCCATTGATGCACACTACCAGGCAGTGCTGCATCAAACTGCAGGGGTTCTCCTTGAGGGCCCTTGGTTGGTCCTTGGGGAGTCGTACCCAGACGTTCCAATCATGAACCAACTCAAACACGCATTACCTACCTTTCCACCCATTTTTTGTACATTTCCGACTCCTAAAATTTAGTAAAACGTCTAAGACACACGAAAACCCCTTTAAACCAGGACATTTTCATTCTTAAACCTTCTAAATGACCTATATTTATTAAAAATGGACTTAGAAACAATGTTAATACTTTATTACACCTATGTTAGTCCTTTCCATGAGTCTTGTATTTTCTAGGTGTTACATTATCCCCCCCCCCTTAGGAACATTTTTTCGTGAATGACACTAACACTCTTGTAAAGGAAGGAATAGACCCAAGACTAGCAGCCCAACCAATCAACAATATCAATTTACCATAGATCATGTGACATCAACAATGCAAATATCAAAACTCATATTAGCACACCTAAGGCTCAAAGCACTTCATCATGAGGCATTTTGTTCTAACAACACTTACGATTTCAACATACATCATATGAGTCAATTAGCACCAAATTTATCTTAACAACATGCTACCTATCATTTCATGAAGACTCATCATATAAAAATGCACAATGTAACTCAAAATATCCAAAAAGCAAAATTTCATGTTTTTAATAACAATACTATAGTGACTTCACAGTAAAACTTACTGTGAGGTTTTAAAAAATGCCATTTTTGCAACACATCACACAAAAATAAAGAAACACAAATCCTTATCATAATAATATGATTCAAAAGAATTGCTAACCTTGATTCTCAAAAAGATGAGGATAGCGGGATCTCATATCGGTCTCGGCCTCCCATGTAGCACCCTCAACTAATTGATTTTTCCATAACACTTTTACAGATACCACCTCTTTATTCCTCAACCTCTTGACATGCCTATCAAGAATTTGGAACGGGACTTCCTTATAATAGAGGTTATCCTTGACACCAAGACTCTCAATAGGAAGAATGGACTCGGGATCACCGACACACTTTTTCAACATAGAAACGGAAAACCCGATGAACCGAAGCCAATTTACTAGGTAGTTTCAATTCATAGGCAATCTTACAAACCCTTTGCAAGATTTCATAAGGACCCACAAAACGAGGACTCAATTTCACTTTCTTGCAAAATCTAACCACCTCTTTCATTGGTGAAATATTTAAATACACCTTATCACCTTCTTCAAACTCCAAGTCCGTTCTCCAATTATCGGCATAAGACTTTTTACGACTATAGGCCGTTTGCAACTGCTTCCTTGTGATATGAACCTTTTCCAATTTTTTATAAATCAACTCAGGACAAAGAAGTGATGCCTCACCCACTACAAACCATCCAATAGGAGACCTACACCTCCTACCATATAAGGCTTCATAGGTAGCCATGGAAATGGATGAATGAACAATTGTTGTAGGCCAACTCCACTAAAGGTAAATACCTATCCTGACTCCATTTACAATCAATGATGCAAGCTCTAAGCATATCAAGATGGGAATTGTGCGTCCCGATTCGATATGATGGATAATGGAATGCCATGGCGACACACAATCTCATCTAGGAAGATCTTTGCATAATCTTCCGCCGAACATGTGGAGTTGACGAGAATAAAATGAGCGGACTTAGTCAATCTATCCACAATCACCCATATGGAATCATAGGACTTTTGTGTCCGGGATAAACGTACCACAAAGTCCATTTTGATGTCTTCCCACTTCCAAGTTGGAATTTGGATCGCTTGTAGTAAGCCACCCGACTTTTGATGTTTCGCCTTCACTTGTTGGCAATTTGGACACTTAGCAACAAATTCCTCTATGTCCTTCTTCAAGCCTTTCCAGCAATATACCTCCTAGAGGTAATGGTACATCTTAGTTGAACCCGGATTAATGAAGTATTGGGATCCATGAGATTCTTCAAGGATCTGATTCCTCAACCTATCAACAGCGAGAACACATAATCTCCCTTGATATCTTAACACACCATCCCCCCCTAAGAAGAAAGACTCATTCAACTTGCTAAGAATCGATCTTTCAATTCTATCAAGTCGAAATCAAGGTGTTGTTTGGACTTCACCTCAACCACTAATGATGACTCAGAGTGAAGATAGACTACGACACCCCCATCTGGAGCACTCTCCAACCTCACCCCCAACCTGTCCAACCTATGCACTTCCCTCGGTAGGTCCTTTTTGGCTTCATTAAGATAGGATACACTACCCATAGTCATCCGTCTTAGGTCATCCGCAACTACATTCTCCTTACCGGGTTGATAAAGGACACTCATATCATAATCTTTCAAAAACTAAAGCACCTTATTTGTCAGAGACTTAACTCCTTTAGGGTAACCACATATTGGAGACTCTAATGATCCGTAAAAACATCCACATGAACCCTATACAAATAATGCCTACAAATTTTAAAATCAAACACCATGGCCGCTAATTCAAGGTCATGAGTGGGGTAATTTTTCTCATGTACCTATAGTTGCCTCGTGGCATAAGCTATAACCTTACCGTTTTGCATATGCACACACCCCTAACCCACTCGGGATGTGTAACAATATACTACAAAACCCTTTGTACCCTCTGGTAAGGTCAACACCGGAGCGGAAGTAAGCTTATCTTTACACAATTGGAAGCTCTTCTCACATGCCTCCGACCATTTAAACTTTCTACTCTTTTGGTTCAAATTTGTCAAAGGAGACGCAATGGATGCGAAACAATCCACGAACCTCCGATAGTAGCCTGCTAAACCCAAGAAAATCCTAATGTCAGTCGGAGTCAATGGTCTAGTCCAATTTTTCACTGCTTCCATTTTCCATGGGTATATTTCAACTCCTTCACTAGAAATGATGTGCCCAAGAAATGTAATCGATCTCAACGAAAACTCACACTTACTATATTTGGCATACAATTGATGTTCTTTAAGGGTTTGCAATACTACCCTCAAATGACCCATATAATCAACTTCATTCTTCGAATATACCAAGATATCGTCAATAAAGACAACGACAAACAAATCTAGGAAATTTCGAAATACTCTATTCTGTAGGTCCATAAATGCCTCCGGAGCATTAGTGAGACCAAAAGACATTACCAAGAACTCATAATGCCCATACCTAGTCGGAAAGGCCATCTTCGGTACATCCATTCCTCTCACCCTGAGTTGATGATACCCCGACCTCAAGTCTATCTTTGAAAAGTAACTCGCCCTTTAGAGTTGGTCAAATAAGTCATCAATTCGAGGGAGAGGGTAGTTATTCTTAATAGTGCCCTTGTTTAGTCGACGGCAGTCAATACACATTCTCAAGGACCCATCCTTCTTTTTGACAAATAACACCAGAGCAACCCATGAAGATATAGTCGGCCTTATAAAGACTTTGTCAAGAAAATCATTGAGTTGAGACATCAACTCCTTCAATTCGGCCGGATCCATCCGATATGGAGGGATTGAAATGGGATTTGTTTCCGCTAGCCAATCAATATCAAAATCAATTTCCCATTCGGGAGGAATACCGGGAAGGTCATTAGGAAAAACCTCTAGAAATTCACTTACTACGGGGACTGACTCAATAGGAGGAATTTCGTAATCCAAATCTTGGACTCTTACTAAATGACGGAAACACCACTTTGAGATCATTTTACATGCTTTTAGACAAGATATGATGCGACCTCTAGGAAAAGAATTTCCCCCCTTTCACTCAACAAAGGGTTTATTTGGGAAATTAAACGTCACAACTCTTGTCCTACAATCAATGGATGAGAAACATGAATGCAACCAATCCATACCCAATATAATATCAAAATCAAGCATATCGAGTTCTACTAGATCAATATAAGAAACTCTATTGCGCAACGAAATAGGAAAATTTTGGGAGACTCTTTTAGCAACAACCGACTCTCCTACCGGAGTATATACAGAAAAAAGTGTCATGCAAAATATCTAGTAAAACATCATACTTTTTAGATTCTAGTGGTGTAACAAAGGACAAAGTATCACCCGGATCAACTAAAGCATACACATCAAGAGTAAAGATTTTTAACATACCGGTAACCACATGGGGAGAGGTCTCTTGCTGACCCTTAGAGCAGAGAGCATAGAAGCGGTTCTTATTCTGAGCATCACTAGAACAACTTGCTTGAGGTGGCCACTACCCTTGTCATGACTTGTCAATTTTGGACAATCTCTCATGTCGTGACCACTCTTGCCACAACTAAAGCAACTATCCATCCCTTTAAAGCACTCACCATAGTGCTTTTTGCCACACTTTCCACAAGTTGGCTTCTCCTTTGGTTAATTAGAACCTTTTCCCTTATTAAATTTAGGGTTATACACCCTATCACCACCAGCTCTTGGGAATTTGGTAGCGACTTGATTTGAACCCTGCATCTTAAATTTTAGCTTATCTTATATCCCAAGCCTATTCTTTGAGGAGCCTCCATCCAATGACCTAGCCCTCTTAAAATCTCTACTTTTCCTCTTAGCTCTTGCCTCCTCAACCCTTCTTGCGTAGACCATAAGACGGGAAATGTTCATGTTGTCATGTAGCATGGCCGATTGACACTCCTCTTGTAAATCCTCCGACACCCCCGTCACAAAATGACTCATTTCATCTCTAGTATCGGAGACTAAGGAAGGAGCATATTTGGAAAACTTAACAAATTTGAAGGAATACTTCTGGACACTCTTCCCTCATTGGCGAAGATTGATGAACTTCGTCACCTTCTCCTCCCTCATCTCTCTAGGTAAGAACCGTTCTAGAAATGCCGCCTTGAAGACCTCCCAAGTTACTAGACCACCCTTCAATGACCTATTGTGCCTCCAATGAACATACCAAGTTTGGGCCACATCATTGAGTTGATATGAGGCCAACTCAGCCTTTTCACTTGAAGGCACTCCCAAAGCATATAGCACTTTGTAGAACTCATCAATGAATTTTTGAGGGTCTTCATCAACCTTATATTAGGAGGGTTCATTCGAGTGAAGTCCCTTAGACAGGAAGCCATAGTAGTGACTTGTTGATGAGGACGAGGAGCAACATACCAGTTGGCTTGAGCTGTCATAGCTTGGGCTTGAACCATTGCAGCTTGTGCTTGGGTAGTCATAGCATGGTCCATTTGAGCAAGAATAGCCCTCATCTCCACCTCCGTCATAGGTGGAGGGTTAGCCAGGGTTTGATCAACATTAGCATTCTCCTCCAGTGAAGGAACTTTCTCACCATGGGGAAAAACTCCCACATTAGCAACTTCCTCCTCAAGTCTTCGAGTTGCATTCCTTCGAGTGTTCATGCTTCCAATAAGCAAAACAATATGATTATATGCAAAAGAATATCATAAGTGTACTTTATTGGCACGTTATATGATTTCCAAGAAAGAGAGTGATTCTTGAGCATCATATAGGTTCCTACTCATAAGTGTGGCGCACTTCAAAGTTATGAATACAAACCTACATAGACGTGGTAGAGAGAGAGACATAACACAATGATATTCAACCTCATGCTCTGATACCAAGTTTGTCACATCCGGGTTTACCCCCCAGACGTAACCAGTGTCATCATCCTCTTTGAGGACAAAGACAAGCCTCTTAGTCTTACATCATTGAATTCATCGATTAAAAATACGAAAATATTTAAAACTTTTCAACTACTTCTAATTGGAGGTTTACATAGACCTCTACATACACATAATTGTAATAGTATCGAGTATACATAGACTCGTTCGTATAAGAATATTACATAGTCTGCTACTTTTATTTCACAGACCTTTATAGTAAACAAAATAGAGTCATAAATTCGTCTCATCTCATAAACCATCTAAACGAGGACAGTAACATTGGGAATAACCCTACATCAATATAAGTAAGTTGCATATCGGCTTTATACAACTTTGTCTCAAATAGAAAATAGAGTCAATACAAAAGTTGTAGTAACTAAGTAACTTCGTAGAGAGAATATTGGCATCGTTCTCGGGGAAAGTGAGGACGTACCACTTAGATGATAGAATGTCCAAGTCTTCCTTCAAATCACCTCAAATCAGCTTCAAAGACCGGAACCTAAAATGTTTGGGACAAGGGAAGAAAATGGGGTTAGTACTCCACATGTACTAAGTATGAGATCTTATGCACATAC
Source organism: Solanum pennellii (assembly GCF_001406875.1). Taxonomy (NCBI): domain Eukaryota; kingdom Viridiplantae; phylum Streptophyta; class Magnoliopsida; order Solanales; family Solanaceae; genus Solanum; species Solanum pennellii. The sequence continues at coordinate 40,518,817 of NC_028639.1, read as the reverse complement.
ACAAACAAATTATGCTAAAAAGGGAGTTTTTACTAAAACATGCTATCTTACCCCTTTTTGGGCTTAATGCAAAGTCAAGTAAATCATAGTGATCAACCAAACATGCTTGCTATCTGAACAAGTAACACTTATCCAAACACACTCAAAATCATGAGTAACTACAAACCTAACATCAAGGAATAATATCACAAGAATGAATAAGAGTTAAGCATATCATAATAAGCAAGACACTACTCATAAGTACTTATTAAGTCAACAGGGCAATGACCAATCAAAGTCCCATAACATTACTCAATCAAGTATCCTAAACAAGACGACATAACCAGTGTCCAACTTTACATTTCATGGAATTTAGGCTTATATTTCATCGTATGTTATCATTATAACCCAAGGCATATTTATAAATGAACAAATCAACATATAGTATCAACAATATGACATGGTCACTATATATATATACAGATCATATATTATCGTAACATATACATATAAGAACCTCTTCCTAAGACTCTCCTCAAGACTAACTAGTGCAATGTCTAGGTAGATTCCCATACCCCTACCTAGACTAAGCTAGACCCCTTAGGTTATCCAAGTTAGAGTTCAAGTCCTTCAATTCGTTTTAACTTTTGGAACATCTGGCCCTAACCGACATAGACCACATGAGCTAGTGTGGAAACCGGTGTCATAAAACCCTACACCGAAAGAAGGCGGACTACTTGCAAAAGTAGTACCAAAACATAAAACATAGCAACTAAGTGGATCCACTAGCTAGTATTCCTATGGGGGCAACATAGTTTAAGTACTAGTAGATTTAGTTGGGATACTCTCTATGCGCCATCCATTATGATCTCCAATCTCAAGAGTAACGTAGTGCTTCTACCTTCCCTATGTGGGAAGGGACACTCCTCTATATAGTTCACTCATTGCTAAGCTAGAGTCCCTTTTGAAAATGTCTTTAAGCCTTTAATTTTCAATAATAACTTAATTTAAGCCATAGGGTCTACCCCTTTTATAATCATCATCAACAATAGCTCAATAAAAATTACATGAGTTTAAGTCCTTTGTTCACAATTCATATAAGTGAGGTTAACACTTTAGCATTTCATAACATTTTAAGGCACATTGATAGTTTTCACCATCCTTATTCCACATACACCTTAATAAACCTCACAACATAGTCTATACATTTCAATTCAAGATCATACCACCCTATAATCCTAATATATGTCACTCCTATGTAATATCATATCTTAACAACAATTTAATTTAAGTGGAAGTAAAGATAGTGATTCTAGGACTTACCAAGTCGTTCTCATAGTCTACTATCATGGTCTTACCATCAACCCATAACTCAACCCACTTGGGGAGTAACATCATAACAAAATTAAAATCAATAGAATAATAAGACCAATTGCATCTCTATGACACAATTCATCTTTCGATCATAACTTGAGACAAGATACATAGACTAATTTCACATTATAATCCATAAACAAAAGTACATCTCAAGAACTAAAATTAAAGACCTATAATTAATCTTAATTCAACCATAATAGCACCATACGATAGTAATCTAATCAACAACCAACTAAATTTAATGTTCAACATACATCATAGGTCAAGATCACTACCTAGGGTTAGGGATAGAGGATCATGTTCTTCAATTTGACCAAACCATCAATAATTAACATAAACAAGTTGAATTACATGTAAATAAAATCAATGAAACCCTAAGAATCCACTAACAACTCAATCCATAACTTCAATTTCGTAATTGAATGAAACCCACAAGAAAACTCAACTTTTTGAAATTTATTTTGAAGGAACCCTTTGAGGAAAGGATCTCAAAGGTGAATAGAACCCATACCTTAATGTTTCTCAACAATATGATGAAGAATCAACCCTTTTCCATCCCCCAAACCCTAGTTCTTACTAGCCTTCAACGGTGAGTTCTTATAGAGAGAGAAATAAGAGAAAAGGAATAGAGTTTATTTTGATAGTTCCTTTAGGTTAATGAGGGTTAAGGGTATTTATAGAGGGGCGTAATTAACTTGATTTGTTTCCCTTAGTTCCCAAACTAACCCCTAAAACATTTAATTATTTTAAATGAAACCATTAAAATACATTTGTGAAGTTCGACCCCTCACCGACGAGACCCTGTCGACGGTCTGTCGGTGGGTCGACGGACTGCCCCCCCTCTATCATGTACTTCCGTCGTCTCTATCAGAGACTTTGCAGGTGAGGATTTCTCCTATTTTTTTCTAAGTATTGGATGGCGGTGGCCACGACGCCCTGTCCAGCCCATGACGCCCCGTCATCCCTATCGTCGAGTATAACAGTATCTAAATTAAACAAGGGCCTCCAAAATCTTTATATGTGAGGGACGACGGTGGCCTCGACGCCCTGTCGAGCCTATGATGCCCCGTCGTGTGTCCCATCAATGCACACTGCCAGGCAGTGCTGCATAAAACTGCAGGGGTTTTCCTTGAGGGCCCTAGGTTTGTCCTTTGGGAGTCGTACCCAGACATTCCAATCATGAACCAACTCAAACACCCATTAGCTACCTTTCCACGCATTTTTTGAATATTTCCGACTCCTAAAATTTTATTAAAATGCCTAAGGCACACTAACACCCCTTTAAACCAACTTCCCAGACATTTTGGTTCTTAAACCTCTTAAATGACCTATATTTATTAAAATTGGACTTAAAAACAATGTTTATACTTTATGACACCTATGTCAGGCCTTTCCATGAGTCTCGAATTTTCTAGGTGTTGCATTGCTGCCACCCTTCCATACCAATATGGATAACCCCATGCTAGGCATTTTCCGCTGGGATGAAACCCATAATTATACAGATATCTTCACATAGATTCTTTAATATTTGAGATTGTTTTTACATATTCATAACACTTTTGAGATTGTTCTTTGGGTAATCCTAACTCTTATGAGATTGTTGTTTTGGTGGTCATAATTATTGTTGAGTTTCGGAACAATGGATCAGTTCTATAAGACATACAAATATGGACCTAGGATAATTCCAATGACGTAGAAAATAAAATATATTACTCAGTAAGCATTTTGACATCTTCAATTGAAGCACATATCAAGTGAAGACATTTAACTTTGTATGAAAAAATTGAGCTCTATATGATACCCAAATACTCAATAACTAATATCAAATATAGGGTATACATGAATGTGGAACAAAAGGAGAATGTGGACAGATTTAACTTGAGGATGGATATATATTCGAAGTAAGTAAATATAAAATGTACAACAGAGAAAGCAGACATCTTGTGTGTTAACGTTATATTCTAACACAATGGGAGTAACAACCAATAAATAGAACACATGAACATGTGACATGATGACATATATATATATACAATTGAAGCAAGTTTGAATGATATGACAGAATGTATAGCAAACATATAAACATATATACCATGTGTCATCTAGGGTAATTATGATATATATAAAGGAAATACGTGCTAAGGGTACTTTGATGATGAAACAAGTTTAAACCTTGCATGCTAATACTTAGGAGAGTAAGCACGTAGATTTAGTAACAAAATTATTTCTCACTTCAATGCTATAGGGAGTACGAGCTGCAACTATATATAATTTACTACCAAGGGCACTTAGAAATCTTACGTTTTGTAATGGAAGCAATGGTTTCATGCCAAAGAAATAGGAAATCGAAGAGACTTACATATGTTGCTGCAGAACACTGGATATTATAATGAGTTAACCATCTTCCTTTCATATTATTTATCTCAATGGAATAAATAATAAAAACCAGCATTAGTAGTGGATATAAAGGGTTGGGTTGCTTGATAAGACCAAAGAAATAATTGGCAGTATATCTATAATTGATCCCATCCAGAGTTGTCCCATCCATTTACCCCTAATTATTAATATATACTATACAACCTTCTTATAAGGTCCTCCGGAACACCTCGGGCTTCATCACGTTTGGAAAATGGTATCAAAAGAATTGGCGGGAAGTAAGATCATGCAACAATCAATCAAGTGGTGTATCACTACACTTTTAATGTTATATCCTCTAACCATTTCCCATGATTAATCTACATATCCATCCATACCCTCTTATTTTGTGATACAAAAAAAATGTCACTGAGAATCACAATGTGGATGAAACAAAATATGAACTCACGACTTCCAATCATGTAACACTCAGAAAGTCAATGAGTTTAGTATAGAGACACACATGATGAACTATGATTAAAAAAACTGTTAAAAAGCCAAAATAAATGTATTGAAACTAATTATGAAGTGCTAGAATCTAAACGTCAAGAAACGACCATGACGTCCGAAGAATTTTGTAAAAGATGAGCTAGTGTGCCTTGGTATGTTTAGAGGTGTTTTATGTGTTGAAATTAAGTTTAATTTTCTGAAAAGGTGTTAAACATATAGAAGAGTATGTTTAAGTTCAAAACGTCCAGGTACGACACCCTAAGGATCACCCTAAGGGTCCTTGATGAGGACCCCGCATTTAGACCTCAAAACTGTCTTTTGGACATTGTGCAACAACGCGACCAAACAACGAGTCATCATTTTATCACGATCCATCGATGGCGTATGGAATAATACTAATAATTATATAGTTCAAACTATATCTTCACATGTGTTTCATTAGTTAATATTGACTCAAAATGATGTATTTAGCTTTAGAAGTCAGTTTGTGAAGTTTGGAAGTAAAACGACCATGAAAATCCATGACGTTCAGAAAATGTGCCTTGCAATGTGCTAGTGTGTCATAAATTTTGGTGAATACTTTTAGGTAGTGTTTTGTGTCTAAAACAATTGGGAATGACCATAGTACCTATAGGTATGTACCAAGGGTCAAAACGTTCGAGTACAACTCCTCGGGGACCATGAGGACCCCAATTTTGAACAAAGGAGCTTCCCAAGGCAGCGTGCAGGGCCAGGATTTGAAATCTTTCTTGCGTCAAGCGCCTGAAACTGAAATTGTCATGCGTGGCACGAGTGGAACAAGGATCATTGCCTCAAAATGCTGAAAGTCAAAAATCAGCAGCTCCCTCCGTGACGCGCAGCCAAGTCTGAGATTTGGCCGCGTCATTTTTATGACAAATTAGAATTTGAAAAAGGGTCCAAATATTGTAGGGGTCTTCTGCGAACTTTGGGTATCATTTGTGGACTGTTTTATGTCACTTGAAACACCATTTCACCCACCAATTTAAACCCTGAATCTTAAATAAAAAATCTCTCCAAAACTCTTCCTCTAAAATGCTCCATAAGCTTCTAGCTCTAATTAAGAGGACCAAAGTTCTTCACGTTTTCTTCACCAAAAATATCATGGGTTCCTTCTCATTTAGGTATGGTAGTCATCCTTGAACCTTCTTTTATTCAATGAGCCATTTCAAAGATATTTCAAAAAGGATTTCAACTTCAAACTTCATTATTCCTTGACTCGAAGTATGGGTCTTTGCATGAAAATCTTTTAATTATTAAAATGAGTTGTTCTTAGTTTTAAATGATCATTTTAAATTTCAAAAACACCAATGGAATCATGTCTTTTCTTTTTATCAACTTTTAGCTTATGATATTGGTTTAATGAACATGATTAGATAATGTTAAAGTTATTGTTTGTTGGTGGTATCCTTGAGGATTAGCTATTGCCCAAGGGCTATTTTATGATGAATATTTGGATAATGTGGATAGAAGTGAAAGATTGGATGTATGCTAAGTTGGATATGTTGTTTAATCCTTTTTGTGAAATATCTCTTGAGTGGTATGGTCCACCTTTGATGGGGTGTTTACTTGAAGTTTATGAGGCTATAAGTATATTGTCAAAATAGCCTTGAAGGCATTATATATTAAGTGAAGTGATGATTTTTATATGTATATGGAAGATATGTTTTAGGAGGTTGAAATGAGTATCTTGAAGGGTTTATATTGAAATGAAGTATGTATGTGATATGTGAAGTATGATAATGTGTGCACTGTGATGAATGTGTGCTTGAGCATGTCTAGAAGTAAATGATATGAATACTGATTATTATGTGAAAGGAGTGCTCATATGTACTCACACATACACACACTTGAATGCAAGAAAGAAGTCAATTAATGAAAATAGGGGATTGTAGGGTGGACACTCTTCATGAGTAGACATGAAGTGTATACACCACCGCTACAATTCCAAAGAATGAAAAGGGGGATTTTGGGGTGATACTCTTTGTCAGGTGAGATGAAGTGTTTAGTAGCAACCTCACTATTCCTGATGAGCTTTCCAAAGATAGGTTAGAGGTTGGATACCCTTTATGGTTTGAGATGGTATGTTCAATAGTTAGCTCTTAACCTATAGTCAATTAATGTTTAAGACTCGCGGGGGAGTTATGCTTAGCACCGAGAGGATTTGAAAAAGGGGCGGGTACACTTCGAGAGAAGAGATATTGTATCTAATGTACCTCTTTAGGTGGGTGCTCCTCGTTAGTAGCGAATGAGTTACTTAGTAGCAATCTCCTTATACCTTAATTATGTGCCCGCGTAGGTGTGGCTATTGGAGTATCCGTATGAAGGATAAAGAATATGACCCTACCTTAGGCAAGTAGGGATCCCTCGTCCAGTAAGGGTTAGTACTGGGATTCTATGTAAAGCTCTCATGGTCTATGTCGGTTAAAGCTAGCCCCAACAATTGTATGTAAATGCACTAAGTCTTCTTAAGGGTGTACTACTTAGGCTAGGTGGTGGAATGGAACACCACCTATACATTTCACAAGTTGACATTTGGAGGGATTGTCCTTACATGAAATGTATGAATGGGTCATGATATGATGAAAATGAAAGTTATGTTATTTTATGTTTAACGTTAAGGAATCATGTTGATGTTATGAATTGTATGATGAAAGCTATGTAAATGATTAATGTGATGTGCCTATTCTAAGGTGATTCTACTTTCACATTGCACCAAGTGTGAATTGGGGTTTTCCTTGGAGAATGGTTCTTTTGTGAAGTTCCTAAGTATATGTATGTTTCTATAGTGTTTTTCATATTGCATGGTGACTTGTGATGTATAGTGGTTTCACGGTATTTTCAATGCTTTTTCCATAAGTTAAGTGTGTGTTTAGGCCTTTTTGTAGTAATCTTAATGATTTTTATCAGTATTTTGCAGGAAAGTTGTCCAAAACAGAAATGCAGCAGATTGTGCAGATTAGGTGACCTACGAAGCCATCGACGACCCGTACTTCCATCGATGGCCCGTAGGTGGTTGTGATCGACTGGAGGTCCAAGCATCTGGAAGCAACTCAGGGAATTCTGACCAAGTGTGGGGCTGAGGAAGGATCCATGGTCCGTCGACTGATTGACAGACCCTCTTGGGAAATCATTGATCAGATCAGAGAGTAGTCCAGTACTCGAAGTTGAAGAAAAACTAAGAATGGAACAAGGGAGGCATCGATGGACCATAGTTGTATCGACAGACCATGCTGTTGGTCTGTCGATTTGATGAGAGTATATGCCAGGATGGAGGCTGAAGAAGTTGCTAAGTATGGAACGACGATATGTACCGACAGGTCGTATGTGCATGGAGAGGCTATGCTGTTGGTCCAATGATTCGATCAAAGAAGGTGCGAGTTGGAGGCTTGAAGAAGATGCTAAGTGTTGACCGATGGAGGTAGTAAACAGTCCGTCGTTCCATCGATGGACCATCAGTGGTGTCATCAATTAAAGAGGCGTTTCTGGACTAACTTTCCTTATTTAGAACTCCTTTTAATTTTGGACTTCATAATTATAAATAGGGTTAAAAATATCGTTTTTGGTGTTAGAATTTTTGTTATTTTTCATACTCTTGTTATTGGAAGTTGAACTTTGAGTTTTGGGAATTACTTCAAGTTTCTAGAATCGATTCTCATGATATTTTCTTGAATTCAAGTTATATTTCAGGATTTTCTTCAAACTTATCAAAGTAAGTACATGAATTCTTGTTTAACAACCATGAATGTATTTCTAAGCATGGGTAACTAAATCCACAACTAGGGTTGCGGGAACCATGGGTAATTAACAAGGTTAAACTAGCTAAATAACAATTCTAGAAAAGTTTCTTGCATGTATTAATAATTATTTTGTTTAGAAGTCTTTTTAACGAGTGTGCGCGTTAAAACTGACCCTATTCCTACTTGCCAGACCGAGGAAGTAGTTGATAGGAAAACAATTATTAACATGGATTTAGTATACACTATCTAATAGGCTATATTCAATTGGTGCGAAGTTGTTACTTAGCCAAATATTGAATACGATGCTTAAGATAAGGTAAAGGTAAGGTTTAGTAAAGTAGACATACGTAATCGGACCAAGGTACGGAGTAAAATTTTCTACTTGCTGGACCAAGGAATTAGGGATACATAAACTTACCACTTTCCATGCAAGACACTAGGAAATAATTGTTATAGCTAGGATTACCGCATTATGAACCTACGGGGAACACTTAAACCCTGGTTTCTCTCAACACTTGATAAACACCAAAGTTATAAACTTGCTATTTGTATTACTTAGAAATAATTAAATTCATACTTTATGTAATGAATGATAGCTAAGAGACTTGTGCAAGACCTCCGAGAGGTCAAGCACGCCTTATTCTCACCTAAAGGTTGCCTGATACGCTCAAACTTACTTCTCAAATAAGAAGTAAAGCGGTCGTATCATGTAAAGAACCCAACTAATAAGGTTGGGATCGTTCCCACGAGGAAAATAGTTCAGACTTAACTTTAATCTATTATTACTATTATTTAGTCAATTATTTCCTTAGAAAAAAATGTTTTTCTATTTCTAAATTAATAAAAATAACCAACTAAATTAAAGTGAACAATCAACAAATTCAAATCTTGGAGTTTAATTAATTAATAAAAGTAACTAGAGTTTAAGTGTTCCCCACAGGTTCCTAACTTGATAATTCTAACTATAACAATTCTTTCCTAGTATCTTGCATGCAAAGTGATATATTATGTATTTCTAAATCCTTGGTCCGGCATCTAGAAAATTTCACTCCGCACCGTGGTCCGGCTACGTGTATTGGTATACTAACCCTTATCTTTACCTCATATTAAGCATCGTATTCGATATTTGACTTAGTTATTACCTCGTACCAATAAATACTAGCCTATTAGATAGTATACACTAAATCTATGTTGATAATTCTTTTCCTATTATCTACCTCCTTTGTCCGGCAAGTAGCATTAAGGCGAGTTATAACGTTGGCCATCAGTTAAAAAGACTTCTAAATGAAAGAATTATCAATACATGCAAGACACTATTCTAGAATTGTTATTTTAGTTAGATTTTACCTCATTATTCGCCCATGGTTCCCACAACCGTAGTTATGGAGTTTAGTTACCCATAGCCATAATGACAATATTCATATATTTAATATAATAATTCACGCACTTACTTTGATGAGAAATAATAAAGTCCAGAAAATCACTTGATTAAGCCTTCAATACTTGAACAAGAGAACTAAAGATTCTCCAAAAGTCTAACAATCAAAAAAAGTCTAATAACAAAGAGTCTACTAAGAAATAGTCTAAAATAACCAAGAGTCTAACCCCAAAAACAAGTTTTTTACAACTATTTATAAAAAATAAAAACCTAATAAAAGAAGGACTCTAATTGCTGTAAATCTGTTAAAACACGTCCGAGTCAACGAACCTTGTGACGGACCGTCATGGTCACGACGGGCCGTCATGCCCTCCTTCATCCTATACTTTACAAATCCTTCTGCTGCTTTCTTCATTACCCATGACGAACATGTATGACGGACCGTTCCAAGCACGATGATCCATCGAGGATCTCGGTTCCATAACACTTAAACTTCTTGGAATTTGGGTACTGGGCTACTCTCTGATCATTACAACGAACCAGCCGGACGGACCTTCGTGGCTATGACGGTCCGTCATGAACTTCGTAATCCCACACTTAAGTATGACTTCCCCATCTTCCTTCAGCAGCTTCACTACGATGCCACCTACGGAACAAGCTCGACGGACCATCACAAGCTTCGTAGGTGGTAACTTTTCTGCATTTCTTGCTCAAAAACATCCGTGTTCATCTTTGGACATATTTACTGCAAATAAAGAGAAACTGACATAAAAATACATAAGAAAAGGCTTTTGGACACACACTAAACTTAAGGAAAAAGCATTAAAAATACCGTGAAAACACGGTGTATCGACACCCTCAACTCAAATTAGTTGTTTGTCCTCAAGCAACGCAGTATGACTCACTACAAAATCTTTGTATAATAGTATCCATATTTTAGCTTTCGCAATCATTTGGCTATAAATCCCGATCAATCTCATCATGTGTATGCATGTTTTCACTATTATGCTTGAATTATGTGGAATCAGACCATGACACAGACTCACCATGCACTGACACCTATCCTCTTCAATTTCTCACTGAGGTGCTAATATTCCTGGTATTGCAACTAGTGTCTTCACTTCAAAACAACATCCTAATTTTCTACACAATGATTTCAATTTGAGTATAAGGATTACTTTTCAACACTCACTCTCAGAACAAATTCACAACTCATTCATACATATTGCCATAAGCTTGCCCTTATTTTCACTGCTTTAAGTTCGTCATACAACTCTTAGGATGACGATAGGACTTTCTTAGCTTGTAACATAGGCTCAGGGTCAGGTAGGGTATATTTTGGTATGCTTTACTAAAGCAAGAATATAAAGCGTAGGCATCCTGAACTCAAGATGACCTACAAAAGTCTGGAGGTACTAATCCAAACATCTTCAAGTGAATCTTCAATCTTCTTCAAGGACCTGCGCCAATAAAAATAGTAATAGTATAGGGGTTAGTACACACTTGTAGTATAGCAACATGTCATTTTTAGAAAGTGAAGTCACTTTACATTCCTAATTCGTTATTTATGAATCATGCTATGAATATGAAATATTTTCATGCATTTTAAGCACACAACTCATTTTATATATGAACATATGACCTTGGAATAATGAACATAATTTTAGAACAACTCGAGCAAAGTATTTTTGCTCCCCCATAAGCCGAGAGCTCCTCTTCCATGCCTTAGTTAATTTTTCAGTCTTTTCTTTTTTTTATTTTGTAGTTCAATGATCTCCTTTGACCCTATGTTTTACTTACGAGTGCAATGATTCATTATATTCCCATTCGTACAATGAATCAATTAATCCAAAAGACTAAGGGAATGATTTGACTACCCTACTTATATTCCCATTCGTACAATGAATCAATTAATCCAAAAGACTAAGGAAATGATTTGACTACCCTACTTAAAAGTTATTCTTTCCATTCTTGTTAAATTGGGCATGAAGTCTTTATAAGCAAATCTATATTGGCTATGCCTATTATTTGATAATTTGCATAGTGTAAAGATTACTGCTATGCCCATAATTTGATCATTTGCATGATATAAAGGTTATGGGCCATTGATTAGCCACTATGTTTTGCTCCCTTTATTGGCATAAACCATAACTGTTAAAACTTCATTCTTATCAAACACTGGTGATTTGATTTACTTATGCTTTTGCTTACTTTTTTCACTTTGAACTTACATATCTTCTTCTTTGATCTCATGTTCACTTTGAACATACTTTTCTTTCTTTCATGATTTCTTACTTTATTTAAGAAATCTTTAGCACTAAACTGACATAGATCATGTGAGCTAACATGAAATCCAGTGTCTTCCCTACACTTAAAAGAGGTTGTTCACCGGCTAAAGTTAAATCGAATACTAGCATTTAACCGACATAGTTCATATGAGCTAGCATGAAATCCAATGTCTTCCCCACATTGAAAAGAGGTGGTTCACCGGCCAAAGTGAAACCAAAAATTTCCTAGCTTTCTTAGGTGGATCCACTAGCTAGTAACCTATGCTTCCAACATAGTTAAAAGACTTGGAGATTTTGGAGACCCTTATACACCTTGGTAATAGTCTCATCTAATGAGGCTTACATGTTATTGCACAAGCTCATTGCTAGTCTATCGGTGCTTCGCTCAATTTATCATACTTTACAACTTTTAGAGTTGACTCATACATTATCGAAGCTTGCTACTAGTTTGAGGTATCCTTAGCTCAATGGATGACTTGGCGTCCCTTTCTTTACTCGATTAATGTTAACTTGAATCTTACATTATAATTACGGTGTGAATGATATATGTCTCACAATTTCTTATACCCTCTTATGTGAGTGTCATTAATATAATTGTTTGGGTGCAAGCGAGACTTGTCTGACTTCCTTTACCACCCGATTCAAGGTCCGTTTCATGAATCAAAAGCTTTTATGTTATTTTGTTACTCACCTTATGTTGTTCAACATTATTTGGTAGTCTTGAATCATTCTTTATGAATGTTGCAGGGACTTATTCAATGTGCTATTATGTTCACAAGTGCATTTATATTGGGTATGTTGGGACTTGTCCCAATCATTGGCATACCCTGAGTTATGAGTTCATTGAGTTACAACTTGTCAAGTCATTCTTTAAGATGTATTTGGCCTTATAAGAACATCATAATTTACATTGTCCATATAATATTAGTATGACTTAGTCATTGGACAACTTTATATCATTTTTGGAAATGATATTGCTAGCTAATTTATTGGCATAAATCAAACTTTCACTAAACACTGGTCATGATAATATCATTAGCCAAGTCAATTAACTTCATGTATATACTGTTGTAATCTCATCATTTTAAGAAAGCCAATTTTTAACAATTTCATTTCTCAAATACAATTGGCATTAAAACATTTCTTATCTCATGTAAATAATACTATAATAATATGGATCTAACTTAGGTCTCATTCGACATTATCAAATCATAGAAACCTACAAATTGTTATCATTTAGCACCACATACCAACAATGTGCTCCAGATTTGCATTATATATACAACTAGAAACGCAAATAGGGAGAACTAGGGAGATGAACATTTGATTCATTGGGAAAAACCCTAGTTTCGACTTTCTTGAATTCAAAAGCATTTGAAAAACCTCTTGGGGAAAGGAATCCAAGAGATAAAACACATACCTTACTGTTGAATTGAATCTACGAAGATCACACAGTACTTTGCACGAAAAATCTTGAAGAACTGCCTTGAAATCCCCTAAGGAGAGCTGTTCATTATTTTTCGTACGTTTGTCACTATTTTTGAGTCATGAGGTTTGTTATCTAGTTAAACGTGAATCTACGTCTTAGGAACTGAATATTGTCTAATTCAACTTAGGTTAATTAACTTAATTAAATAATTAATTATCTAATTACCAAAATTCCCCTCCTAAATTAACCAAAATTAGAAGAGCATTTGACTTAGCCAAATCTGAAAGTTTGCTAAGGTATCTCGGCTTGACCATGAATTTTTTTATTAATTAGTTAAGTGGGTAATTTAATTAATAAATTGACCTAGGGTAATTAGTAAAGTACCCCTAAGTCATTAGTACTATAACAAACCTCATTGGACTATCCTAGGTTAGGTACTAGGATGTTTCTTTTGTTAGTTTCCCGGCTAGTGTCACCCGGTTATATTTTAGGATTTCGGGTACACTAGTTAGTTTATTTTAGTTAATATTAGGTTAGTGAGTTAGTCAGGTAAGTTAGTTAGAGCCTAGAGTTGGTTAGGAAGGTAGGTACCACATGGCTTTACCCGTGCGCGCGCCTGCCCCCTAACCGCCCAAATCTAATTCGGTTGGGGCTTTGTCGCTTGGTCGCTTGTAAATGTACTTGCACATGTATTGCTCCGCATTTCTTGTCCAACGGCCCTAACTATGTCCTTAGACACTGCTTAATCCACATGACTATTTGAAATAATCATGTGTCATGGTACCAAAGCTTGACACTTGGATGCCTCGTACCTAATGTGTGTAAGCTATGAAATCAAAAATTTTAGCTTAGGGTCTTCACTGTAGGTATAATTCCTAAACAATCTTGGATTAGAGCATTGAACATCAATGTATATCTTAATACATAAAAATTTGCTAAAACCCTTAAGGCAATATTTTCAAACATGACCAATATTACTCAATGTTGAGCATTGGGATGCCTATGTACCCCAATGCATATTCTTAAAACCGAATAGACCCTTCACTAGACAAGTACATTTTCTGGAATGTTACATCATCCCCCCTTAGGAACATTTAGCCATGAATGACACTACACATCATTTTGACTCAAAGAGGGTATATTCGAAAAACACATCAACATGCTTGAAACTTTCCTCTTTGTGAATATCTGATTCACAACTTACTCCGGATTATGCACATCACTCAAAGCTTATCTAATGCTTCATATTTGATATTGAGGAACTTCCTTCTCAATCTCACCTTAACTCAATGCACATCACAACTCATGTGACACAAAAATCACATCTACGCTATACAAAAACAGCAACATGAATACAAGTATGAACTCATATTAAATCATATAGTGCAAGTATAATACACACATTTATGGACTTAAAACACCAAAAGCGACTAATGCACTAAAATTTAGAGTTTCATAAACAAGATTAGACTTAGGAAAATTATATCTAACCTCAAGAACTGAACATGTGAGGGTAACGGGATCACATGTCGGCCTCGGCCTCCCATGTTGCTCCCTCAACAAAGTGGTTCCTCCATAACACCTTTATGGTGGAAACCTCCTTGTTCCACAGCTGCTTTACTTGGAGATCAAAAATTTAAACTGGAACCTCTTCATAAGAAAGGTTCTCATCAGGCAGGATGGATGTTGGATCACCTAGAAACTTCTTAAGCATCAAAACATGAAACACTGGATGAATAGAAACCAAGTCATTCTGTTACTGCAGTTCATAGGCAACATTCCCTACTCACTTTAAGATCTCATAAGGACCTATATAACTCTTACTCAACTTCAATTTCTTACTAAACCTCATCACCCCTTTCATGGGTGATATATTCAGGTAGACTTGATTACCTACCTCGAAGTTAAGAGCCCTCAACTATTATCTGTATAGGATTTTTTACAACTGTAAGCAGTAGCCAATATATCCTTGATCATTCTCACCTTGTCCGCAGCCTCATGTATGATGTCAGGGCCAAGGATGGAAGACTCTCCTACCTCAAACCACCGAACTGGGGACCTACATCTCCTGCCATATAGCTCTTCAAACGGTGCCATCCCAATACTTGAATGGTAGCTTTTATTATAAGAGAAGTCAATTAGTGGGAAGTGATCATCCCACCACCCCTTGAAGTCAATAACATATGCTCTCAGCATGTCTTCAAGGGTTTTAATAGTACGCTCTGCTTGTCCATCTGTCTGAAGATGAAAAATAGTACTGAGCTTTACCTGTGTACCCAAAACCTTTTGGAAAGATCTCCAAAAGTGAGAAGTGAACAGGGCTCCCTTATCCAAAATGATAGATAAATGGATCCCATGCCACCTAACAATCTCATCAATATACAACTTGGCATAATCTTCGTCTCAGTAAGTAGACTTCACAGTAATGAATTGAGCAGACTTAGTCATCCGTTCAACAACGACACAAATGGGATCATGCAGTTTCCTGGTCCTGGGCAGAACAACCACAAAGTCCATATTAATAGCCTCTCAATTCATGTTGGGATCTCAATAGACTAGGTAAGACCTTAAGGTTTAAGCTTTTCAGCCTTAACTTGTTGGCACACTTCTCCACAATCATAGAAATATCTTGCTTAAACCCTTCCCACCAGTAGATCTCCTTGAGATCATGATACATTTTGGTGGAACCTAGATGAATGGAATACCTGCAGCCATGAGCCTCTTCAATAATTTTAGTTCTCAAATTTTCAATATTGGGCACACAAAATCTGCCCTGGTATCTAAGAACCCATCCTCCCCTAATGATTTATTCAGCTTACTCAACACTGAGTCTTTCAACTCCATGAGCAGTGGGTCGAGATGCTGCTTATCTTTAACATCTATAACAAATGACGATTTACAAATGGAATGAACTAAAACACCCCCACTTGGTGTATCTACCATCCATACACCTAACCTAACCAATTGGTGTACCTCTTTAACCAACTCCTTCTTCTCATCATTAATATGAGACACACTTCCCATGCTCAATCGGCTCAAAGCATTGGCCACTACATTAGCCTTACCTGGGTGATAGTGGACACTCATGTCATAATCCTAAAGCAGCTCTAGACATCTTCTCTGACAAAGATTCAATTCTCTCTGTGTAAAAACATACGAAGACTTTAATGGTAAGTAAATACATCAACATGTACCCCATATAAGTAATGTCTCCAAAGTTTTAATGCAAATACCACAACAGCTAACTCAAGATCATATGTAGGGTAATTATTCTCATGGATTTTCAACTGTCTTGATACATATGCAATCACCTTGACATCCTGCATAAGAACACATCCCAAACCTACTCGGGAAGCATCACAGTATACCACATATCCTACACCACTCCTCGGCAATGTGAGAACATAGGTTAGAGTGAGTCGTTCTTTGAGCTCTTGCAATCTCCTTTAGAAAGTTTTAGACCACTCAATCTTCGCCTTCTTCTTTGTTAAAGTTGTCAATGGAGCAACTGTAGTGGAAAAGCCCTCAACAAACCTGCGATAGTAATTAGCCAAACCCAAGAAACTCCAGAGGTCTGTAGGAGCGAGGGGTCTAGACTAATTCTTTACTGCCTCAATCTTTTTTGGATCAACATCTACACCCTGGTCGGATACAACATGACAAAAGAAGGTCACTGATCTCAGCCAAAGCTCACATTTGCATAATTTTACATAGAGATGATGTTCCCTGAGTACTTGCAATGTCATTCTCAAATGTTGTTTATGCTCTTATCTTGTGTTTAAGTATATGAGGATGTCATCTATGAATACTATGACTAAAGAATCAAGGTATTCAAGGAAGACCCTATTCATAAGGTCCATAAACGCGGCTGGTGCATTATGATACCAAATGACATGACAAGAAACTCGTAATGATCATACCCAGTATGGAGGACAATCTTAGCAATGTCCTCTTGTCTCACTCGAAGCTAGTGATAACCTGACCGGACATCTATTTTAGAAAATAAACTCGACCATTGGAGCTGATCAAATAGATCATCAATTCCGGGAAAAGGGTATTTTTTCTTTATAGTAACTCTGTTGAGTTAATGATAATCGATACACATTCTAAGGGTTCAATCCTTTTTCTTAGAGAACAACACTGGAGCACCGCATGGGGATATGCTCGTCTAGATGATGCCCTTATCAAGTAGATATTTTAACTTCAACTCCAACTCTTTGAGTTTAGCTGGAGCCATTCGATAGGGAGGAATTGAAATCAGTCGGATGTTGGGATTTAAGTCAACACCAAAGTCAATTTCGCGTTCAGGAGGGATTCTTGGTAAATCCTCCGAAAACAGATCTTGAAACACATTAACTATCGACACAGAGTCTTTGGGAGGAGCTTCATGTTCTAAGTCATTGACACTGACTAAGTGATATAAATACCCCTTATTTATCATATTATTTGCTTTAAGATGGGAAACTATTTGTCTTCTTGGATTTGAACTACGCCCTTCCCATTCAATCTCTAACTCATTAGGAAACTGAAACCATACTACCCTATTTCGACAGTCTATGGTAGCATAACACTTATGGAGATAATTCATCCCCAAAATTATATCAATGTCAAGCATGGTTAATTTTATTAGGTCAACATAAGTTACTCTATCAATAACAGTTAATGGGCAATCTCTATATACTCTTTCAACTCTAATGTTGTCCCATATGGGAGTAACAACTAGAAAAGGTTCATGCAAGATCTTAGGAAGCAAGTCAAATTTACTAGAAACTAAATGAGTAACAAAAGACAAGGTGGATCCTGGATCTAATAATACATACACGGCAAGAAAAGATATGCAAGTTACCAGTGACCGCATCAGCTGACTTCTCCTGCTCCTCTCTACCCTTAAAAGAATAGAACATGTTCCTCTTTGGAGGCTCGACTGCAGTAGTAAAATTAGACTCAGGTTGAGTATCTGCCTAGGCCTGATTCTTCACATGTGGGCAGTCCCTGATTATTGGCCACTGTTTCCGCACCCATAGACGGCATTAGTACCTACCAAGAACTAACCTTTATGCAAATTGCCACACTTACCACACGACTTCCTGTCATGCTGGGCGTTTCTATCATTGCCGTTCATGAGGCCAGACATTCCCCTTTTGGCATTAGTGTTCCTTGAAGGAGTAGGATTACCTGAGTGTTGGTGCCCTTTCTTGAACTTGGTCCTGTCCTGGAATCCAAACGAACTTCTACAAGTGCTAGAACCAGCCTGAACCGAGAGCTTAGGCTTCCTTCCTTCTCAACCTCGCTTCCTCCGATGACTCTCCTCCACCTGCTGTGCATGAACCATCAACCTACCAAGGTCCATGTTATCATGCAATATGGATGCCCGACATTCCTCCTCCATATCCTCCAATACACCAGTCAGAAACCTGCTCATCTCATACCTTCTATTGGACACCAGGGAATAAGTTTATTTGGAAACTTTAAAAAACTTCAAGGAGTATTCCTTGACTGACATACCTCCCAGATGCAGGTTGATAAACTCCTAAACCTTAGCCTCTCTGCTCTTTGGGAAAGAATCTCTCAAAGAATGCAGTCTTGAAAATTTTCCAAGTGATAGGGACTTCTCCTGGTGCTCGACCATCTACCCACATCTTGTACCATACTTGAGCCACATCATTGAGCTGGTATACAACCAACTCAGCCTTCTCCCTTTAATTAACATCCATAGCAAAGAGAATCTTGTGGACCACATACACAAACTCTTGGGAATCATTGGTTCTAAACCCTAGGTAGACTTGAGGATTTATCCTGGTGAAATCTCTCGGTATACTATCCGTGGTGCTAGCATGTGGGTTCTCACTAAGAGCACCCTCTCTACTGGTCTGGGCTGTGATAGCTTGTGCCTCAGCAATGATGGCTTGGGACATATCAAGTAGTGTTTTTCCCACTTCTGCATCCGTCAACACAGTTGGGTTGACAGGAACTTGCACTCAGTAGCTGGGGCTTGAGGAGGAGCTTAGTTTCCCCTAGTAGCTGCATCTCCAACTCTCTATCCTGCATTTCTTCTTGTGTTTTTTTTTTCACATGCACACACAAGAAGGAAGTTAGATGCTAGAATGACACAAGATGTCAATGCTCTACACAGCATGATAAAGTGTTGAAGAAGGGAAGATTCTTAACATGGATAACTCTCTAAGTCATGGTTGTGGTGCACTTCACAACCATAAGCTAGAAACTACGCAACATGGTTGTTTTGAGACTTAGTTCCTTGGTAATTTAACCTCATGCTATGATACAAAGTTTATCAAACCCAGGTTCTAGACCCTAGATGGGACCGACGTTAAATTTAGCAGAAAATTTAAAAGAATTTTACTGTATTGGAGTGTACTTACACTTCATATAATTTCTGCATAAGAGTTATATCATAATAGATCAACATAAACAACCATATATTAATAGATTGAACAAATGAAATGAAGAATTCATAATATTATTAATAGTTGTCAAACCGGCCTTAATATAAAAGCTTGAACAAATATTTGAAAGGAAACGTTAGGGAAAACATACACTAGATATATCTAATTACTAAATCTAGAATATAAAGCGTAGGCATCCTCGAACTCAAGAGGACCTACCAAAGTCTTGAGGTAATAATCCAAATAGCTTCAAGGGAATCTTCAATCTTCTTGGAGGACCTGCACCTATAAAAATAGTAATTGTATATGGGTTAGTGCACACTTGTACAAGTATGGGTGAATGCAGATAAACACATAAGGAATGTGCATGATCAAGGAAAGCTCTTCCAATAGCAACATGCCATTTTTGGAAAATGAAGTCACTTTACTTTCCTAATTTGTTATTTATGAATCCTGCTATGAATATGACATATTTTAATGCATTTAAAGCACACAACTCATTTTTTATATGAACATAAGGCCTTGAAATCATGAACATAATTTTAGAACAACTTGAGCAAAAGTTTATATTTTTTCTCCACCTTAAGCCGAGAGCTCCTCTCCCATGCCTTAGTTTATTTTTCAGTCTTTTCTTCTTTTGTTGTGTAGTTCAATGATCTCCTTTGATCCAATGTTTTACTTACAATTATTCATTATAGTCCCATTCCTACAATGAATCAAGTAAGTAATCCAAAAGACTAAGGAAATGATTTGACTACCCTACTTACAATTTATTCTTTCCATTCTTGTTAAATATTGCATGAAGTCTATATAAGTCATGTTTTATTGGCTATGCCTATTATTTGAACATTTGCATAGTATAAAGATTATTTTCTATGCCCATTATTTGATCATTTGCATGATATAAAGATTATTGTGTTATGCCTCGTATTTTTTTTATATACGTAGTGCGCGTCATGATCTAGTAGACATAAGTCCGGGGAATGAGATTTTATTTTAAGTTCCATGTTATTAAAGAAATATTAGGTAAGGATGTTAATTCCAAATGTGATATTAAGTATGATTTGGCTAATGTAAGTGCCATTAACTTTAAGTGAGGGATTAATTAGTGGCTGATTTGGATTAATTTAATCCAGTGGGCCCCACCACTCAAGGAAAAAATTTAAAAGGGATCAGATTATGAGCTGTCCTTAGTGGACAGGTGTAGAGGGGGGCTGCCTCCACTTCATACTATTAAATGAGGTGGAGAAATCCACTCCATGCTAAATAAAGTGGTGAAATGCATTGCTGCATATCATCTTCTTCTTCACCCCTTGGCTTGGGCAGCCATGGAAATGGAGAAACCAACCCTGCAACTCTTGGCCAGCAGCTGCAAATAATTTTGTTAGTAATCTCCTAGCTTGGTGTGTTAATTCTTTAGAATACCTTGTTAATTATCCATTAATATTAAGAAAGGGGCGTGACCAGTAGCTTAGGAAGTTGTTTTAGTTATTGAATGTGCTAAGTATGAACGGAAACCATAATCGGATTATTAGTGGTGTCGTGTTGGTGCTTGGGCTGTTTTGATTATAGCAAACTGCGGAAAAATTCTATTTTGGCATTATGTATATGTTAAATGTGATTATGAGTATATACTCCAAAGGATGAATACGATAAGGTAGATGTGTTGCGAATTATAAAACGAGTTATCGCTCGGTGTGTCGTTGCATCACTGCTATGGTTGCCGAGACGGAACTGTTTTGGGGAGGGGGCTGTTTAATATGATTCGTTGGGTTATATGTGTTATTGGTATTGCTGTGGATAATTTGGGTTGTTGTCAGATTGGGACTAAGTAAGAAAAATAGGGGAAGTGCTGCCGAATTTTCGTTAGATTATTAGCTAGCTTACAAGAAAGTAAAGCGCGATGTTTATCTAATTGCGGCACGATTGTTGCTTGTAATAGATTAATAGCTTGAGCAGTAAATATTGGACGTGCGGCTCGATTATAAGGTATGTAACGCTGTCCCTTCTTTCTTTGTTTGGCATGACTTTTAAAAATAAGCGAATAACGGACAGGTTTGATACTTACCTCTAGAGCGTCTAGGTGACGTATATTCTTGCTTCCACAATTATTCCTCTATATATCGGCTATGTCTAAGACTATGATGATCTCTCATATCTATGGTAGTGCTTCTTAGAGTCTATGAGATTTTACGTTTCCATATCGTATTAAAGGTTCATAATCTTGATAAAACATTAATCATTGGTAATACTCCTTGCTGGTTCACGTTGATTGTTCTATTGAATTATAAGAAATGATTTTAATTGCATATGGTTGCTCATAATATTCTTCTCGTGCATAGAGTCATTTATCATTTCACCGAGTCCAGGGCCGGGTAAAGTTCGAGCGGAGGTTCTTGCATATGTCACCGAGTCCCTCACTAGAGGGCCGGGTATGTATATTATATATATGATTGGTGATGAGGATGGTTATGATGATGATGATGACGGAGATGGCGTGATGATTATTTCGCCGAACCCCTTACTAGGGAAGCTGGGCACCTTATATGTTAAAGATATGCATGATTTTCACTTAAAAGGGTACATGTGTAGCGATATTTTGTTTCGACTTGCCATATTGGTATCTTGTCATTTTTCCCTTTTGCTTTACATACTCAGTACATTGTCCGTACTGACCCCCCTTTCCTGGGGGCTGCGTTTCATGCCCGCAGGTGTAGACGCACAGTTCGGTGATCCTCCCGCCTAGGATATCTACTCTGTTGATTGGAAGAGCTCCACTGTTCCGGAGCCCAGTCGTTTTGGTACATAACTTTTTGTGTAGTATTTTGCTCGTCTATGGGTATGGCGGGGCCCTGTCCCGTCTAGTTTCACTAGTGTACTCTTAGAGGTCTGTGGACATTATGTGGGTTGTATATATATATTTTTGATAATGGTCAGGACATGGTTTGTTTGGGATGTCCGCTTGTACAGGGGCAGCCTTGTCGGCTGCGTACATCATTGTGTATTGTGTAGTGGCAGCCTTGTCGGCTTACGTATGTTATTATGCTTTGGATAGTGGTGGCCTTGTCGGCTCGCGTATGTTGTTACGGTTGAATGGTTATGACTCCTTATGAGACAGGTCCTCTTTATATATATATGACGTTGGGGTTGGCTTGATTTGATTAAATTCCATATTGTCTTAGTTTCAGTTGGTTATACTTAGCAGGTTTGTATGTGGGTGTCCAAAACGGGAACTAGTCACGGCCCATCGGTTTGGGTCGTGACAAAGAGTGGTATCAGAGCGGTTCTTCCTCAGAAGTGTCTACAGACCGTGTCTAGTAGAGTCTTGTTTATCGGTGTGTTGTGCACCACATCTATAAACAGGAAGCTACAGGACATTTAGGATGTCATCCTTTCTTCTTATTCTAGATTGTGCGATAGAGCTCTATTAACAGGATAATCCCTCTCTAACGAATCCGTGTGTTTTCAGCTATGCCTCCAAAGAAAGCGACAGCCGCCCAGAAGGGCAAATCGGTAGCAGAAGGTACTAGTCAGACCCAGAGAGTTACTAGGGCCCGTGCCCAGTCTATGCCTGGTATTATGCTCCAGTCGGAGAGCTCTGCTACACCGCCACCGCCAGAGGAGCTTAGAGCAGCAGCATCTCCAGTGCGGGGGACACCACCAGCCCCCGAGGCCCCAGCACCTGAACATCCAGCTCCTCAATCAGGGGCGGAGGATAGGGCCATGAGAGATGCGGTTCCGTTGCTGACTAGATTAGTGGCAGGTCAGGCTCGCAGGCATGGACTAGGAGTTGATCATGCGGACAGATATGATAGCTTAAGGGCTCGTGACTTCTTAAGTTTTAATCCTCCAGAGTTCTTTGGGTCAAGGCCCCAGGATGATCCGCAAGAGTTTATTTGTCAGATGCAGCGTACATTAAGGATAATGAAGGCTTCGGAGACCGAGTCTGTTGAGTTGGCTACGTATCATTTGCAGGAAGTAGCTATTAATTGGTATGAGTCTTGGGAGTTATCTATAGGTGAGGGTGCTCCTCCAGCGGTATGGGATGAATTTGTGGAGGCTTTCCAGGGCCACTTCCTGCCTCCAGAGATGAAGCGAGCTAGAGTTGATAGATTCTTGTGTTTGAAGCAAAATGGCAGGAGCGTTCGAGAGTAAAGCCTCGAGTTTGATTCATTGGCTAGGCATGCGCCTACTATTGTGGCTGATAGGGCAGACAGGGTACATCGTTATGTGATGGGATTGGATCGTTATCTGATTGACGGTTGTATGGCAGTGACTCTTCAGCCAGGTATGGACATTGCTCGGATGCAGGCATATGCACAGGGGGTAGAGGATCGGCACCGGGGACGTCAGCCAGATAGAGATTATAATAGAGGCCAGCATAAGAGGGCTAGATCAACAGGTTATCCTGACGAGTTTCGAAGCGGGCAGTCTCAGCAGCATGTTAGATTTTCTTCCCAGCCAGCACAGAGTGCACCCCCACGTTTCATGGGTAGGGGGTTCGATCGTATGGGATATTCTGAAGCTGGTCAGAGCTCTAGGGCGTCAGGGTCACACATGGGCAGGGGTTTGAGCCAGTCGAGGCCACCTTTGCCTCGGTGTTCTCGCTTTGGTAGGTCCCATCCTGGGGAATGTCGTTGGGCTACAGGTGCGTGTCTTTCTTGCGGCCGTCAGGGCCATACTATGAGGGAGTGTCACCTTAGAGGTAGTGCAGGTGGTATGGCACAGCCTACAGGGTCCGTTGCTGGTTCATCTTCTTCTGTGGCTATGTGCCCTACGGGGCAGGGTATTCAGGCGCAAGCAGGCCGTGGTAGAGGACGTGGTGGAGCTTCCAGTTCTAGCGGTCCCTCGAACCGTATATATGCTTTGACTAATACGCAGGATCAGGAGGCGTCACCTAATGTGATCACAGGTATGTTATCACTATTCTCCCGAAGTGTGTATGCATTGATAGACCCAGGTTCCACCTTATCATTTATATCACCCTTTGTTGCTAGTAGGATAGGAATAGAGTCTGAGTTGATAGAATCATTTGAGGTAGCTACACCTGTAGGAGATTTTGTCATAGCTACGCGAGTATATAAGAATTGTTCAGTAGTTTTATATAGTCTTTATATCGTAGCAGATCTAATAGAGTTAAATATGATTGAGTTTGATATTATCATGGGCATGGATTGGTTGGTTGCTTGTTATGCTAATGTTGATTGCAGAGGAAAGATAGTTCGATATCAATTTCCAGGGGAACCTATTATAGAGTGGAAGGGGAGTACAGTATCGACGAAAGGTAAGTTCATTTCATACCTTAAGGCCGGGAAGATGGTTAGAAAAGGCTATATTTACCCTCTGATTCGGGTGCATGACATAAAGGCAGAGGCACCGACTCTTCAATCAGTCCCGGTAGTTAATGAATTTCCCGATGTATTCCCCGAGAAACTTCCAGGCCTTCCTCCAGAATGAGAGATAGAGTTTACTATAGATGTACTGCCAGATACCCAGCCTATATCTATACCTCCTTACAGAATGGCACCTGCTGAGTTGACAGAATTGAAAGAGCAATTGAGGGATTTGCTAGAAAAGGGCTTCATCAGGCCTAGTACGTCACCTTGGCGAGCACCGGTACTGTTTGTGAGGAAGAAGGATGGGTCGCTGCGGATGTGTATTTATTATAGGCAGCTGAACAAAGTAACAATAAAGAACAGGTATCCCCTCCCAAGGATTGACGATGCATTTGACCATTTGCAGGGTGCAAAGTGTTTTTCAAAGATAGACTTGCGGTCAGGTTATCATCAGGTGCGGGTAAGGGAGGCAGATATTCCAAAGACGGCATTCCGGACCCGATACGGGCATTATTAGTTTAGAGTGCTGTCTTTTGGGCTGACTAATGCTCCAGCGGTGTTTATGGATTTAATGAATCGAGTATTTAAACCATTCCTTGAAATGTTTGTTATTGTATTTATGGACGATATTCTGGTCTATTGACGTTCAGAAGAGGAGCATGCAGACCATTTAAGGACGGTACTTAGGGTGCTTCAGCACCAGAAGTTGTATGCTAAATTTTCTAAGTGCGAGTTCTTGTTGACTTCAGTGGCATTCTTGGGGCATATTATTGGAGCTGATGGTATTCGGGTAGACACGCAGAAGATTGAGGCGGTAAAGACTTGGCCCAGACCTACGACACCTACTGAGGTACGCAGCTTTTTGGGTTAGCAGGATATTACAGGAGATTCGTAGAAAAGTTTGCCTCAATTTCAGCGCCTTTGACAAGGCTAACTCAAAAGGCAGCCAAGTTCCAGTGGACTGATGCTTGTAAGCGAAGCTTCCAACTATTGAAAGACAAATTGACTACAGCTCCAGTCCTAACTCTTTCGGAGGGACCAGACGGCTATGTTATTTATTGTGATGCTACGGGTGTTGGGCTAGGATGTGTATTGATGCAGCATGGCAAAGTTATAGCCTATGCCTCCCGACAGCTTAGGAAGCATGAAAAGAACTATCCTACTCAAGATCTGGAGTTAGCGGTCGTGGTTCATGCCTTGAAGATATGGAGGCATTATTTATATGGTGTCCATGTGGACATCTATACAGATCATAAGAGTCTCCAATATATCTTTAAATAGAAAGAGCTGCNACAGAAGGAGCTGCACTTACGACAGAGGCGGTGGTTAGAGTTGCTAAAGGGTTATGATGTTGATATTTTATATCATCCAGGGAAAGCGAATGTTGTAGCAGATGCTCTTAGCCGTAAGTCCATGGGTAGCTTGACAGATGTACAACCAGAAAGGAGGGATATGGTTCGGGAGATTCAGCGGCTATCCAGCCTTGGAGTCCGTCTGGCTAATTCAGAAGATAGTGGAGTTTCTATTCGAGAGGTTGCTGAGTCCTCAATCATAGATGAGGTAAAGAGAAACCAATACAAGGACCCTATTTTGGCACAGTATAGAGATGCAACTCTTCAAAAGGAAAAGACCCCATTTAAGGTTACACCTGACGGAGTGTTACGATATGAAGGCAGATTGTGTGTACCCGATATTGCGGGGCTACGACGGCAGGTTACGGGAGAGGCACACTCTGCCCGTTATTCTATTCACCCAGGGTCAACGAAAATGTATCATGACCTCAGATGCTTATATTGGTGGGATGGCATGAAAAAGGACATAGCGGAGTTCGTTGCTCAGTGCCCGAATTGTCAACAAGTCAAGATCGAACATCAAAAGCCTGGTGGATTATTATAGAGGATAGAGATCCCGACTTGGAAATGGGAGATGATTAATATGTACTTCATTACAGGCTTACCTCGCACTCAACGGAAGTATGACTCTATATGGGTAATTGTAGATAGGCTGACGAAATCGGCCCATTTTCTTCCAGTCAGGCCTACTTATTCGGCTGAAGATTATGCAAGGTTATTTGTCAGGTAGTTAGTGAGACTTCATGGGGTTCCCACGTCCATTATATCAGACATAGGAGCTCAATTTACAGCCAACTTTTGGAGATCGTTTCAGAAGGGATTGGGGACACAGGTGAACCTTAGCACAGCATTTCACCCTCAGACTGATGGGCAGGCTGAGCGTACTATTCAGACATTAGAAGATATGTTGCGGGCGTGTATTATTGACTTCAAAGGTAGCTGGTATGACCACTTGCCGCTCATTGAGTTTGCCTATAACAATAGCTACCATTCTAGTATCCTGATGGCACCGTACGAGGCCTTATATGGGAGGAAGTGCAGATCATCCATTGGTTGGTTTGATGATGGCGAGACTAATTTTATAGGGCCGGATGTGATTCAGCAAGCTGTTGACAAGGTGAAACTTATTCAGGAAAGCTTATTAGCGGCCCAAAGTCGACAGAAGTCATATGCAAATAATCAGCGTCGAGATTTGGAGTTTCAGATTGGTGACTGGGTATTCCTGAAGGTATCACCCATGAGGGATGTGATGAGATTCGGCAGCAAGGGAAGCGCAGTCCGAGATACATTGGGCCTTATCAGATTGTTCATAGGATAGGAAAGGTTGCCTATGAGTTGGATCTACCATCTGATTTGGAGACGGTACATCCATTCTACCATGTATCGATGCTACGTAAATGTATTGGTGATCCTTCTAGAGTATTCCCCGTAGATGATGTTCAGGTAACAGAGGATTTGTCATATGAGGAGAAACCCGTAGCTATACTTGATCGTTAGGTTAGAAGGTTACGTACTAAGGATATGGCTTCCGTCAAAGTGTTGTGGAAAAATAACAATAGGGAGGAGATGACTTGGGAAGCGGAAGACGAAATGAAGAATAAGTATCCTTACTTGTTCCCCGTACCTGCAGGTAATTCAATTCCTAGCTTGACTATATTGATTGATAAACGAGATTATGTAGTAAGTTGTGACTCTGTGAGGCATCTGTTAGTTACGGAATGTAGGTTGATAGGTATAACTGTTAGAGAGACCTCGCTGGAATTTGTTTTTGTAAGAGGCTAACTTAACATTCGAGGACGAATGTTCCTAAGGGGGGAAGGATGTTATGCCTCGTATTTTTTTTAAATACGTAGTGCGCGTCATGATCTAGTAGACGTAAGTCCGGGGAATGAGATTTTATTTTAAGTTCCAAGTTATTAAAGAAATATTAGGCAAGGATGTTAATTCCAAATGTGATATTAAGTATGATTTGGCTAATGTAAGTGCCATTAACTTTAAGTGAGGGATTAATTAGTGGCTGATTTGGATTAATGTAATCCAGTGGGCCCCACCACTCATAATTGGTGGCTTATTAGGACTAATTAAATCCAGTGGGCCCCACCACTCAAGGCAAAAATTTAAAAGGGATCAGATTGTGAGCTAGCCTTAGTGGACAGGTGTAGAGGGGGGCTGCCTCCACTTCATACTATTAAATGAGGATGAGAAATCCACTCCATGCTAAATAAAGTAGTGAAATGCATTGCTGCATATCATCTTCTTCTTCACCACTTGGCTTGGGCAGCCATGGAAATGGAGAAACCAACCCTTCAACTCTTGGCCACCAGCTGCAAATAATTTGGTTAGTAATCTCCTTGCTTAGTGTGTTAATTCTTTAGAATACCTTGTTAATTATCCATTAATATTAAGAAGGGGGCGTGACCAGTAGCATAGGAAGTTGGTTAAGTTATTGAATGTGCTAAGTATGAAAGGAAACCATAATCGGATTATTAGTGGTGTCGTGTTGGTGCTTGGGCTGTTTTGATTAAAGCAAACTGCGGGATAATTCTGTTTTGGCATTATTTATATGTTAAATGTGATTATGAGTATATACTCCAAAGGAAGAATACGATAAGGTAGATGTGTTGCGAATTATAAAACGAGTTATCGCTCGGTGTGTCGTTGCTTCGCTGCTATTATTGCCGAGACGAAACTGTTTTTGGGAGGGGCTGTTTAATATGATTCGTTGGGTTGTATGTGTTATTGGTATTGCTGTGGATAATTTCGGTTGTTGTCGGATTGGGACGAAGTAAGAAAAATAGGGGAAGTGCTGCCGAATTTTCGTTAGATTATTAGCTAGCTTACAAGAAAGTAAAGCGCGATGTTTATCTAATTGCGGCACGATTGTTGCTTGTTATTTGATTAATAGCTTGAGCAGTAAATATTGGACGTGCGGCTCGATTATACGGTATGTAACGCTGTCCCTTATTTCTTTGTTTGGCATGACTTTTAAAAATAAGCGAATAACGGACAGGTTTGATACTTACCTCTAGAGCGTCTAGGTGATGTATATTCTTGCTTCCACAATTATTCCTCTATATATCGGCTATGTCTAAGGCTATGATGCTCTCTCATATCTATGGTAGTGCTTCTTAGAGTCATTGAGATTTTACGTTTCCATATCGTAATAAAGGTTCATAATCTTGATAAAACATTAATCTTTGGTAATACTCCTTGCTGGTTCACGTTGATTGTTCTATTGAGTTATAAGAAATGATTTTAATTGCATATGGTTGCTCATATTATTCTGCTCGTGCATAGAGTCATTTATCATTTCACCGAGTCCCGAGCCGGGTAATGTTCGAGCGGAGTTTCTTGCATATGTCACCGAGTCCCTCACTAGAGGGCCGGGTATGCATATTATATATATGATTGGTGATGAGGATGGTTCTGATGATGATGATGACGGAGATGGCGTGATGATTATTTCGCCGAGCCCCTTACTAGGGAAGCTGGGCACATGATATGTTAAAGATATGCATGATTTTCACTTAAAAGGGTACATGTGTAGCGATATTTTGTTTCGACTTGCCATATTGGTATCCTGTCATGTTTACCTTATGCTTTACATACTCAGTACATTGTCCGTACTGACCCCCTTTCCTCGGGGGGCTGCGTCATGCCCGTAGGTGTAGACGCACAGTTCGGTGATCCTCCCGCCTAGGATATCTACTCTGCTGATTTGGATAGCTCCACTATTCCGGAGCCCAGTCGTTTTGGTACATAACTTTTTCTGTAGTCTTTTGCTCGTCTATGGGTATGGCGGGGCTCTATCCCGTCGAGTTTCACTACTGTACTCTTAGAGGTCTGTGGACATTATGTGGGTTGTATATATATGTTTTGGATAATGGTCTGGACATGGTTTGTTTGGGATGTCCGCTTGTACAGGGGCAGCCTTGTCGGCTGCGTACATCATTGTGTATTGTGTAGTGGCAGCCTTTTCGGCTTACGTACGTTATTATGCTTTGGATAGTGGCGGCCTTGTCGGCTTGCGTATGTTGTTACGGTTGAATGGTTATGACTCCTTATGTGACAGGTCCTCTTTATATATATATGACTTTGGGGTTGGCTTAATTTGATTAAATTCCATATTGTCTTAGTTTCAGTTGGTTATACTTAGCAGGTTTGTATGTGGGTGTCCAAAACGGGCACTAGTCACGGCTTATCGGGTTGGGTCATGACAAAGAGTGGTATCAGAGCGGTTCTTCCTCGGAAGTGTCTACAGACTGTGTCTAGTAGAGTCTTGTTTATCGGTGTGTTGTGCACCACATCTATAAACAGGAAGCTACAGGACATTTAGGATGTCATCCTTTCTTCTTATTCTAGGTCGTGCGATAGAGCTATATTAACAGGATAATCCCTCTCTAACGAATCCGTGTGTTTTCAGCTATGCCTCCAAAGAAAGCGACAGCCTCCCAAACGGGCAAAGTGGTAGCAGAAGGTACTAGCCAAACCCGGAGAGTTACTAGGGCCCGTGCCCAGTCTATGCCTGGTATTATGCTCCAGTCGGAGAGCTCTGCTACACCGCCACCGCCAGAGGAGCTTAGAGCAGCAGCAACTCCAGTTCGGGGGACACCACCAGCCCCCGAGGCCCCAGCACCTGAACCTCCAGCTCCTCAGTCAGGGGTGGAGGATAGGTCCATGAGAGATGCGGTTTAGGTTNCTTACGTATGTTATTATGCTTTGGATAGTGGCGGCCTTGTCGGCTCGCGTATGTTGTTACGGTTTAAATTGTTATGACTCCTTATGAGACAGGTCCTCTTTATATATATATGACGTTGGGGTTGGCTTGATTTGATTAAATTCCATATTGTCTTAGTTTCAGTTGGTTATACTTAGCAGGTTTGTATGTGGGTGTCCAAAACGAGCACTAGTCACGGCCCATCGTTTTGGGTCGTGACATATTGGCTATGAACATTATTTGATCATTTCCATGATATAAAGATTATTGGCTATGCCCAGTATTTGATCATTTGCATAATATAAAGATTATTGGGCATTGATTAGCCAGTATGTTTTGCTCCCTTTATTGGCATAAGCCTAAACTATTAAAACTTCATTCTTATCAAACAATGGTGATTTGATTTACTTATGTTTTTGCATACTTAGTTCACTCTGAACTTACATATCTTCTTCTTTGATCTCATGCTCACTTTGGACATACTTTTATTTCTTTCTTTCTTTCTTTAATAAATCTTTAGCATTAAACAGACATAGATCATGTGAGCTAACATGAAATCCAGAGTCTTCCCCATACTTAAAAGAGGTGGTTCACCGGCTTAAGTGAAACAGAATACTAGCATCTAACTGACATAGATCATGTGAGGTAACATGAAATCTAGTCTATTCCCCACACTGAAAAGAGATAGTTCACCGCCAAAGTGAAACTGAATACTTCTTATCTTTCATAGGTGGATCCAATAGTTTGTAACCTATGTTGGCAACATATTTCAAAGAGTAGGAGATTTTGGAGACTCTTATCCACCTTGGTGGTAGTCTCATCTCATGAGGCTTACATATGCATGCACATGCCCATTGCTAGTCTATCAATGCTTTACTCAATTTATCATACTTCACAACTTTTAGAGTTGACTCATACATTATGAAAGCTTGCTTCTAGTATGAGGTAAGCTTATCTCAATAGATGACTTGGCATCCCTTTCATTACTCGATTAATGTTACCTTGAATCTTACATTATAATTATGGTGTGAATGAGATATGTCTCACAATTTCTTATACCCTCTTATGTGAGTATCTTTAACATAATTGTTAGGGTGCAAGCGAGACTTGTCTGACTTCGTTTACAACCCCATTCTATGTCAATTTCTTGACTCATTAGCTTTTATGTCATTTCATTTCTCACATTATCTTGTTCAACATTATTTGGTAGTCTTGTATCATTCTTTATGAAAGTTGTAAGGACTTATTCAATGTGCTACTATGTTCACAAGTTCATTTTTGTGACTTGTCCCAATCATTGGCATACCCTGGGGTATGATTTCATTGAGTTACAACTTTTCAAGTCATTGTTTAACATGTATTTGGCCTTACAAGAACATCATAATTTACATTGGCCATATATTATTAGTCTGACTTATTCATTGGCCAACATTATATCACTTTTGGATATAATATTACTAGCCAATTTATTGACATAAACCAAACTTTCTCTAAACATTAGTCATAAGAATATCATTAGCCAAGTAAATTAACTTCATGTATATACAATAGTAATCTCATTATTCAAAGAAAGCCAACTTTTGACAATTTCATCTTCTCAAACACAATTGGTACTAAAACATTTCTTATCTCATGTAAATAAAACTCGAATCAAACGGATCTAACTTATAGGTCTCATTCGACATTATCAAATAATAGAAACATACACATAATGATCAGTTAGAACCACATACCAACAACATGCTCGGTATTTGCATTATACATACTACTAGAAATGGAAATAGGAGAACTAGGGAGTTGATTATTTGATTCATTAGGAACAACCCTAGTTTCTATTTTCATGAAGTAAAAAACGTTTGAAAAACCTCATGGGAAAAATAATCCAAGAGAGAAAACCCATACCTTACTATAGAATTGAATCTACGATGATCACCCCGTACTTTGCACAAAAAATTGTGAAGAACTGCCTTGAAATAGCCTAAGGAGAATTGTTCGTTGTTTTTCTTATGCTTGTAACTTTTTTTGAGTCGTGAGGTTTCTTACCTAGCTAAATGTGAGTCTAAGTCTTAGGAACTGAATATTGACTAATTCAACTTACGCTAATTGACTTAATTAAATAATTAATTAGCTAATTACCAAAATGCCCCTCCTATATTGACTAAAAATAGGAAAGCATTTTAGATAGCCAAATCTGAATGTTTGCTAAGGTGTCTAGGCTTGACCATTAATTTTTTTATTAATTAATTAAGTTTCTAATTTAATTAATTATGTAACGTAGGATAATTACTAAAGTACCCCTAAGTCACTAGGAGTATTACCAACCTCATTGGACCATCCAAGGTTAGCTACTAGGACGTTTCTTTAGTTAGTTACCCAACTAGTGTCACCCGGTTAGATTTTAGGATTTCGGGTACACTTGTTAGTTTATTTTAGTTAATCCTAGGTTAGTTAGTTAGTTAGTTAGGTAAGTTAGTTGGAGACTAGAGTTAGTTAGGAAGGTAGTCGCATATTGCTTTACTCATGCGCTCGCCTGCCCCCTAACCGCCCTAACCGAATTCGCTTGGGTCTTGGTCGCTTGGTCTCTTGCACATGTGTTACTATGCATTTCTTTTCCAAGGACCCTCACTATGTCTTGGGGAATGCTTAATCTACATGATCATTTTATATAATCATGTGTTATGGTACCTAGGATTGACACTTGGATGCCAATACCTAATGTGTGTAAGCTAATAAATCAAAAAATTTAGCTTAGGGTTTTCATTGGAGGTACAATTCCTAAACAATCTTGGATTGGAGCATTGAAAATCAAAGTACATGTTAATACATAGAAATTGGCTAACACCCTTAAGCCAATATTCTCTTACATGCCCAATATTAATCAATATTTTGGATTGGGATGCCTATGTCCCTCGATACATATTCTTAAAACATAATAGACCCTTCACTAGACAAGTACATTTTCTGGAATGTTACAACCATGATAGCTTAACATTGAATCCAGAGTTCTAACCAACTCCGATGAGGGTGTTCTATTTGCCAAGGGTAGAACTAGGACACATCCCATGTAGGCACATGTTAAGGAACATGAAGGGATTTTATGTACTCTAGTCTGATTCTCAAGTAGAGATACATTGTACTCTAGTCTCCGTCTTAAGTACAACTACTTCCCATAACATAATTACTCAGTGCTAGTCATTGTTCTCATAGAGTCATTGATATTAAAAGATAACATGTAGAGGATCCTTATCTAGTTCATAACCCAATCACATTACCCTACCAAAGATATCCACTAGGGCTACCTTACAATGGCGACTAAGATAGCTCATCCTGACTTTCCTAACAATAATAGGATGTCGTTCCAGGCAATCAACCCTAATTTCATCATTAATTATAAGAATGATAAGATTACAACTTTCGACTTCAATAATCATAACCTTACCACTTGATTTAAGGTTCCACGTATATGACCTTCGTAACATCATTTAAGGTCTCACATATAATTCACTCATACATGACAAGGGTGTACATAGCTTACCTAGTCAAGACATCTCATATTCACATATCAGTAATACATATATTAAGTTAGGGACACAAGTCTACCAAACCAAGACACAACATACTTTACTTTATCACATATAGCATATCATTTTTTGAAGAACTTAAGAATGACCCTTATCATCTTTATGTCATCCTATACATTGCTATATCATCCTCAATATAAACATTATAGACTCATATAGTGAATTAGCAATAATCATGCATCAACTCTAAAACTACTCACATAAGCCATAGTAATGGTTTAACATGATTACCTAGCAACAATTGAAGAACTCATGCGTTCACTTAATGACATGTACATAGATATCCTAATACTTCACATAAATCAATTACACAAATCATCATAATACTTCAAGTAGTGCCGACAAGGCTATTATCATCAAAATACATAAAGTAACGCTGACAAGGCCACATCAATTGCATGTAAAGCACATAGCACCACCATAATAAGTGGACAATATCAATCAAAATATAATTGAAGTCTAATTAACATAAAAATAAATAGAATTAGGCCAACGTACAACCACTCCATTGTCTCCACTTCAATCCATGTCTAAATAATCCAATTCAATACCACAAGGCCCTTACCCATGGCCATAACCAATAACTCAATACATAAAATATGATATTCAATGAATCTAGGTCTATTAAAAATATATTTATCAATCTAAGTAAACCTAGATATCAATACAATACAATTATAACATCATCGAATAGCCCATAGAAAAGTACAGTAGTTTTCATAAGAATTAAGTCATATCACTTAACCCATAAAGTAGTCAAAAACAAGGTTTCATCAATTCCTTTGGTTCAAAGGTTAAGTATGTTAAAATCATCTTACAACAATTAAATCAATATACAATGCTTTTAAACTTTTAATTCAAGAACCCATGGATAGATCATAAAATTGGACAATTCATCTTTTAAAATTGTAGAAAACTCTATGAATGTTTGGCTCCTTGTTGAATAGATTTTAAAGGATCAAAAGTGCAACCTCAATGAAGATAATCCTCCAATTTAATGAAGAGTCTCATCTAAAATCTCCAATCCAACACCTTTCCTTCAGTTTTGGC
This sequence comes from Solanum pennellii, assembly GCF_001406875.1. Taxonomy (NCBI): domain Eukaryota; kingdom Viridiplantae; phylum Streptophyta; class Magnoliopsida; order Solanales; family Solanaceae; genus Solanum; species Solanum pennellii. Next base: position 40,483,303 of record NC_028639.1, on the reverse strand, counting down.
TGTAATGGTGTTCTACATAATTTCTAAGGGAATTTGAGTTTTGATTTTAAAGAATGTATTCCTATAAGTGTTAAAGGCTTATAAACATATTTAAAATACCCAAAAAACTCTTTAGGAGCAAATCAAAGTCTTATTTAGAAGTGTTGTGAATTTACCAATTCACCCCTAAACATTAGAATGAACTGCGCACAAGAGACAGACCATCGACGACTTGACCATCGATGGGGTGTCAGTCCACAAACGGACTATCCTGCCCTCCATCGATGGGTTCAGAAAATGGAAAATGGGAGCTTAGCTCCCTATTCTAAGTACCCATCGATGACCTCTAACTACGGGGCATTGACCAGGCCACTGACTGTCCTTTGCCATCCGTAGGTGGGACTGCCTTGGGCAGTTTTGGCCACCAACATGGGTCCTTCCTATAGGACCCATCGATGGTCCTTGGAGACGTTTTCCCAGAAATTTAAAACCCGAATAGGTTCATATACATGTTTAGTAACACTCACATGAATTTCATCAAAACGAACGCGTAAAACTCGATGAAACTTGCCGAGACACACAAGGTCATTCCAAGGCAAACCTTACGAACGTCATCAACATTCTTGAACATTTGACCTCTAAACTTCACGAAACTGAAACACTAAATATAAACACTATAATAACTCATATAAGGACCTCATTAACTCACGCAACACACATCTACGCATATAACAATAAATGAGACACATAGGTGACTTAGTTTTCAAACATCATGGTCATCCCTTCACATTTGACTTCCAATACACCTAAACTCTTAGAAACTGCCCCAATAACACTTTATAGACCAATTTAGGACCTTAGACCTTCATGAAAACCATATTATTCTCTAGCTTCACCTAAGTCATTTTTGATGTATTGTAGATTTTAACATTCACATTAACGTTGAAGTTTATTTTCACATTGACATTTAGGTTGACATTGCCATTGACTTTCACATTCACGTTGATGTTCGCATTGATTTTTACTTTGACATTAATGTTGATGTTCATGTTTACATTTACATTTACGTTCACATTGAGGTTTACGTTAGCGTTCACGTTGACGTTGACATTGACGTTGACTTTCACATTGATGACATTATTTACATTTATGTTGACGTTCACATTTACACTAACGTTTGCATTGTTTTTCGCCTTGACGTTCACATTGAGAATGACTTTATGTTCATGTTGACATTTACGTCTACATTTGATGACGATGTTGACACTAACATTAACTTTGACGTTCACATTGACATTGACATTGATGTTGACATTGACGTTCACGTTTATGTCTATCTTGACTTTAACGTTGATATTCATGTTAACATTTATGTTGACGTGAACGTTAACATTGACATTGAAGTTGACATTGACGTCAAATTTGAAGTTGATGTTGATGTTCACATGGACGTTCACGTTGAACTTTAAGTTGACATTGACATTCCCTTTCATATTTATGTTAATGTTTTCATTAAATTTCACATTCATGTTAACGTTCATGTTGACATTGACGTTCACATTGACTTTAAAGTTGACGTTCACGTTTAGATTGTCGTTGACATGAATATATAAGTTCACGCTTACGTTGACATTAACATTAACGTTAACATTTAGGGTTATGTTGACATTCATATTAACGTTAATGTTGACTGTCACGACCAGAGTCTAGACCCCAGACGAGACGGACATTGTTTACCTCTCCGAGGTCGCAAACACGCCTACTTACGTCATTCATACTTCATCAAGGTTAATTTTAGTGAAAATTTTGAAACTTTTTGTTTCTTAACATACATACTAATCATTCTATTAGTTTCATAATTTTTCACCATCAATTATCTAACATTAAGATGATCAAATGAAAGAAATAGTTCAATGTAGAATTAAATGTATACTTCCAAAAATGGCACAAATACAATGTCTGAACAAAAGCGGAACGAAACGCTAGTGGAATATACTCCACTAGATCAATCCTATAACTAAGCTAAAATATAATATGCAACCATCCTCGAAAGCATGAGGGCCTACCATGTCCGGATGAATGCTCCACGTTCGGATAGTTTTAGCGTCAACCGGTAGCTCTAGCGTCCGCCTGTGCCTGCACCTAAAATTGTAGAGTTATATGGCATTAGGACACAGTTGTACTAAGTATGGGTATATTCAAGCATAAACCAAGGACATGCATGATTAAGAACAACTCTTTCCTAATAACATGAATATGGAAAGTCAAGTCAGTCGAGTTGCCAAATTGGGATTAGGAAAGTTAGTGAGCTTTCCAAATTTGGATTAGGAAAGTGAGTGAACTTTCCTATTTTTGATTAGCAAATGCCATGAGAGTAACATGCATCATAATACTTATCATATTGCACACATCACATAACATGTTACACATAGAACATAACATATTGCATATAACACATAACATTATTCATATCATTCGTTCATATGCCATGAGACCTTGGAATCATGGACTTGACATCAAGACTTCCAAAAACTGATGCCTCAACATATGGGACATCAACTAGATAGCCTTATTTAGAAATCAAAGAGTCTTCTTCATTCATACGTACTTCATTTCATTTCATTCATAGGCTATTGTAAACACCAGCTATACCTTGGATGTAGTTTAAGACTTTCATCTGGTTCGCTGGTAAATGATCAAGAATGACCTAGTGTCATCACTTATGTCTAGCACACCTCTTGATTATCCTATCACTACATCTTTGGTATCATTCATTTCATTATGTGCATCATTTGAGGCTGGCCTCATTCATTCATGGGGAACTTTAACTTTAACTGACATAGATCTTGTGAAATCATGTAATCAAGTGTCATGAAACTCCACACCGAAAAGAGGTGGAATCATCCGCCAAAGTGACCTAAAACATGATAGCGTACATGGGAATTGAACCCCGCTAGATCCCTATATTGGCAGTATAGGTTCGAAGACTATGAGATATAAGGAGACTCTTACCCGGCATGCTAGATAGTCTTATCTCATAAGAGTTACATGAACCTCCGCCCTGCCCGAAAGAAGGAATCACCTCTCATAGCTTGTTTATCGGTGCTCAGTATAAAGTTCCATTACATTCAACTCATACGTCATGGAAGTTGGCTTCTAGTATGAGGACATCGTATCTAAATAGATGATTTCTCATCTCATCATTAGTATTAAGTATGTTAATATCAATTATTTTATTAGAGTGTTCATAGAGACTGGTCTCTTCATTAACTTTACACTCTCATAGGTGAGTACGTTTTGGTAATATTTAATTAGGCTCATTTGAGATTGCTCTCATCTTTTACATTAGGCTCATATCATGTTGTAACCACATTCATTAACATTTGAATATTTGGTCTTCATAATTACTCACCCCATTTTACGTGAATGTTCATTTCATCATATGCCAGTGCACTTGGCCATTTAGTGTGTTTCACACTCTTACTTAACCCTTCTAGGGTTTAATAATTTCATTGTTCATTTCATCATTTCTTTCTTCATTTCATCATTTCATTGTTCCTTTCATCATACGCCAATGCACTTTGCCATTTAGTGTGTTTCACACTATTACTTTAACCTTTTAGGGTTACATCATTTCATCACATACATCTTAGGTTCACTTACTTTGAAACATATGCTAGGCATATGAGTCTATACATACAAGCCATTGGGCTTCATTCATACTTTGTCTAAGTGATTCATATTTACCCAAGATTATGTCATACAAGACTTATACATCTTGTGGATATTCCAAGATATTGATTTCAATCTTTAGAGGTAGCATTTATTAAATATTTACTTAGGTATTACATATGTGTCAATGCAGCATTGGGAAAGGGAACCCGATTTCGAATCCCTTGGTCAACACTTACTCTTATTTTTATCTTGAAAATCGCATTTTTTAGATTTGGGGGACCCTAGTTCGATCCCCATCAACCCCATAATATTTCCTCTTTTTTCTCCTCTCCTTTTTTGTTTAAGTCAAGGAGGTTGTGGGTTCAATCCCCCAAAAGCTCATTATTTTTCTTTATATTTATCTCTTAACTTTATCACCTATCCAATAAAGTGTGGGTTCAATCACCACTCTCCACATTTATATTCTCCTTTATTTTTCTCCTAACTCTCACATCCATTCAAGAGGTTGTGGGTTCAATCCCCACTCACCGCATCTATTTTTCCTTAAATATTTCACACCAAATTTTTTTAAAATTTCCATTTAGTGATGTCATGGGTTCAATTCCCAACGACCTCACATTTAAAAAAACTTTTAAACGAAGCACATTTTTTGTAAATGTTGGTCGACACTACAATTTCGTGCAGGCTGGAAATTTAGTCTCTTTATATCCATTTTTGTCTTAATTTTTTGTTGATTTTTTTATAGCTTTCATATAATGATGTCTTGGGTTCAATACTTAGTGATCTCACTTATTTTACATTCATTTTTCATTGCATTTTGTACCATTTTGTTTTGCCGAACCCGACCTACCAAATGCTGGAAATTTGTTCCCTATTTTAAGCTTCTTTTATCATCAATCATACGTTAATTCTTAAGGCATTTCGTGGATCATTTGGTGAATCTTTAAGTGTAATATTTTTATGATTACATTCCGCCAATAATTACAATTTCATCCAGCAACATTACACCACTTTTACACTTCATAATTTACACAAACATTCGCACATAAAATTCAACCATAAAAACATATCATTTTTCACATACTTTCGGTTGACATAACTTAACATTCTTGCAATTCCAAACACATAATCAACAACAGATTATCACAAAAATCAAACGGCATACTTAAACTACCAACAAACATACCAAAAACATGACATCTAACCTATAGGGACAAGGAGGTCGACAAGAACGGCAACAACCCTAGTTTTCGAGTAGATTCATCTGAGCCTTAAGGGTCTCTTAGGAATGGGACCATGAGTAAGAAATCCCATACCTTTTATGACGTTCAAACCTTGACTTTCTGCCCAAAATCTTCCCAAAAAATCACGTGCAAATCCCCTCAAACTCAACACCAACTGGAAGAACAAACTTCTCTTTGCCTACGTGATTGATTTCATTTTTTTTCTTATACTTTCGTTGTGAGTTCTTCAATTTTGAAGAACTTTTGTTTACCTACTATTTTTGTACGATATTTTGCAGGGAAAAACGTGAGTTAGAGCGATAGAGACGTGAGAGAGAGATTACCGTGGGATAGAAGAGATTTCTTAGGCTTAGGAGTCTAGTTTAGGACTTAGTCAAATAAGGTTTTAATTAATTATTAAAAATATGATTTCCTTTTATTTTAAATTATATAATAACTTATAAATATAAATTAATTACATTAATTTACCAACTTAAATTAAAAACAATTCAATTCATTGCTTCCACTTAGGTTCGAACCCGGGTGGAGCAAGACTTCACTTAAAGAGCCCTATTTCGGCCCTCTCTCCCCAAAATGACCCTCCACCTTATTAATTAAATAATTAAATATATATATTTAGGATAATTACGATACTACCTTTAGCCTGGAAAAAGACCATTTTACCCATAGACCTCCAAACCTAAGAGTTCCTCTTTTTAATTCCGGTAAAGACTTGTTAGAGTAAATTTTCGTATTCGAGAGCCCTACATGGTTGGACCCAACCTTTCCTAGATCAAATAACTCCCCAAGTTAGTTTGCATGGATGTAGCAAGGGTTTCGAGGTCTTGTCCAACGAGAATCAATCTGTGTGAACCCGGTCTAATCGTTGTCATTCTAGACACATTAAACATTACTTAGCATATCCATTTTTAGGGTTTATTAAATTATCCCCCCCCCCTCTTAGGAACATTCTTCCCCGAATGACACTACTCTTTACTAACAATAAGTAAGTCATCTATGGAATGTACCCGTAGACTTGAGTGTGAAGAATCGTTGACTCCTTGGAGCCTCTTCACTTGGACCATTAGGCTGAACTCTCTCCTTCCCTTGTTCTTGACTTCTCCTCTTCGGACAATCCTTCATTATGTGATCTGCTTTGCCACAATTGTAACAAGAGTTACATTCCATCATACATTCTCCCCTATGAAGTATGCCACACTTCCTACAAGGTGGCCTCTCCTGGGCTGTCAATTCTTACGAACCTCTGGGAGTAATCTCTGACTGATATCGAGCCCTGCTTAAGGTTGATGAATTCCTCAACCTTAGCCTCCTTCATTTATCTGGGAAAGAACCGCCCTAGAAAAGCCATCTTGAAAATATCCCAAGTAATAGGACCCCCTCCTTAGGCTCTGCTATCCTGCCACATCTTATACCAGGATTGAGCTACATCATTTAGCTGGTAGGATGCCAACTGAGACTTCTCAACATCAATCAGACCCAATAGCCTGAGTTTGTAAAGTGCTATATTTGGCCATCTATGCCAAAGTTGTTCTTACTTCTCAATCTGTAAACCCAGCTAAGTTAACATGCATCTCTGTTCAAGCAGCTGGAGCCTGGGGAGAAACTTGAATTACCCTAGTAGCCGCTCCTCCAATCTCCCTGCCTTCTTTTTCTCCTTGTATTCATCTTTTGGAATCTTCAAGGGTTGATGTTATATACGCTCTTAACACCAAGAAAATCCTACATTAGATAAGGCACAATAAGATTGGAAGAAGGGAAATTTTCCTATGCATCATTCAGTCTCTAATCCAGGATAGTGGTGCACTTAACTACCATGACTTAGAAACTACTCAATGTGGTTGATGTGAACTTATTATCCACGGAATTTAACCTAGCGCTATGATACCAACTTTGTCACAACAAGAGTCTAGACCCCAGATGAGACCGGCGTCGTTGACCTCTCAGAGGTCGCAGACAAGCCTACTTACGTCATTCTTACTTCATCTAGGTTTATTTAAGCGAAAAATTTGAAACTTTTTGTTTCTTAACCTACTTACAAATCATTCTACTACATTCATAATTTTTCACCATCAACCATCTAACATTAAGATGATCAAATGAAAGAAATAGTTTCATATATAATTAAATGTATACTTCCAAAAATGGCACCAATACAATGTCTGAACAAAAGCGGAAAGAAACGCTAGTGTTATATACTCCACTAGATCAATCCTATAACTAAGCTAGAATAAATAGGCAAGCATCCTCGAAAGCATGAGGGCCTACCAAGTTCAGATGAATGATCCATATCCGCATAGTTTCAGCGTCAACCTGTAGCTCTAGCGTCCACCTGTGCCTGCACCTAAAATTGTAGAATTGTATGGCATTAATACACACTTGTACTAAGTATGGGTATATGAAAGCACACAGCAAGGACATGCATGATTAAGAATAGATCTTTCCTAACAACATGATTATGGAAAGTCAAGTCAGTGGACTTGCCAAATTGGGATTAGGAAAGTTAGTGAGCTTTCCAAATTTGGATTAGGAAAGTGAGTGACCTTTCCTATTTTTTGTTAGCAAAGTCATGCCATGAGAGTAACATGCATCATCATACTAATCATATTGCACACATCACATAACATCTTGCACATAACACATAACATATTGCATATAACACATAACATTATTCATATCATTCGTTCATATGCCGTGAGACCTTGGAATCATGGACTTGACATCAAGACTTCCCAAAAATGAGGGCTCAACATATGGGACCTCAACTAGGGTGCCTTCTTTAGCAAACACAGAGTCTGCTTCATTCATTCATACATACTTTATTTAATTTCATTCATAGGCTAGTAAACACCAGCTATACCTAGGATGAAGTTCAAAATATTCATCGATTTCGCTGTGCAATGATCAAGAATGACCTAGTAACATTATTTTAAGTCAAGCTCACCTCTTGATTATCCTATCCTAACACCATTGGTATCATTCATTTCATTATGTGCATCATTTGAGGCTAGCCTCATTCATTCATGGGGAACATTAACTTTAACTGACATAGATCATGTGAGCATCATGAAAACCAGTGTCATGAAACCTCACACCAAAAAGAGGTAGAGTCACTGGCCAAAGTGACCCAAAACATGCTAGCGTACATGGGAATTGAACCCCGCCAGATCCCTATATTGCCAGTATATGTTCGAAGACTAGGAGGTATAAGGAGACCCATACCCGGCATGCCGGACAGTCTCAACTCATGAGAGTTACGTGAACCTCCACCTTTCCCGAAAGAAGGCATCACTGCTCATAGCTAGTCTATCGGTGCTTAGAATAAAGTACCATTACATTCAACTCATACATCATGGAAGCTGGCTTGTAGTATGAGGACATCATAGCTCTATAGATGATTTCTCATATCATTATTAGTGTTGAGTGTGTTAATCTCAATACTTTCATTAGAGTGTTCATAGAGACTGGTCTCTTCATTAACATTACACTCTCATAGGTGAGCACATTTTGGTAAAATTTAGTTAGGCTCATTTGAGATTGCTCTCATCTTTTACATTAGCCTAATATCATGTTGTGACCACATTCATTAACATTAGCACATTCTCTCTTCATAATTACTTAACCCATTTTACGTGAATGTTCATTTCATCATATGCCAATGCACTTGGCCATTTTGTGTGTTTCACACTCTTACTTAACCCTTCTAGGGTATCATCATTTCATTGTTCATATCATCATTTCTTTGTTCATTTCATCATTTCATTGTTCAGTTCATCATACACCAATGCAATTGGCCATTTAGTGTGTTTCACATTCTTACTTAACCCTTTTAGGGTTACCCCATTTCATCACATACATCTTAGGTTCACTTACTTTTGGAAGTATGCTAGACTTATGAGTCTAAACATACAAGCCATGGGGCTTCATTCATAGTTTGTCTAAGTGATTCATTTTTATGTAAGATTATGTGGTGTTAGATTTATGCATCTTGTAGATATGTAAAGATATTGATTTCAATCTTTAGAGGTTGCATTTATTAAATATTTACTTACATATGACTTATGTGTCAATACGGAATTGGGCAAGGGAACCCAATTTCGAATCCCTTGGACAACACTTAATTTTATTTTAATCTTGATAATAGCATTTTTCAGATTTGGGGGACCCTAGTTCGATCCCCATCAACCCCATAATATTTCCTCTCTTTTTCTCATCTCTATTTTCGTTTAAGTCAAGGAGGTTGTGGGTTCAATCCCCCACAAGCTCATTATTTTTCTTTTAATTTATCTCTTTACTTTCTCACCTATCTAATAGGTTGTGGGTTCAATCCCAACACTCCACATTTATTTTCTCCTTTATTTTTCTCCTAACTCTCTAATCCATTCAAGAGGTTGTGGGTTCAATCCCCACTCACCACATCTATTTTTCCTTGCATTTATCTCACCAATTTTTGATGAAATTTTCATTTAGTGATTTCATGGGTTTAGTCACCAATAACCTCACATTTAAAAAAAAATTCGAATGAAGCTCATTTTTTTAAAAGTGGGCCGAGACTTCAATTTCCAGTAGGCTGGAAATTTAGTCTCTTCCAATCCATTTTTGTCTTAATCTTTTATTGATTTTTTTTTTGTAGCTTTCATGTAATGATGTATTGGTTTCTATACTTAGTGATCTCACTTATTTAACATTCATTTTTCATTGCATTTTGTACCGTTTTATTTGGCTGAACCCAACCTACAAAATGCTGGAAATTTGTTCACTATTTTCAGCTTCTTTTTATCATAATTCATACAGTAATTCTTAAGGCATTTCGTGGATCATTTGGTGAATCTTTAAATGTAATCTTTTTATAATTATGTTCAGACAAAAATTAACAATTTATTCAGAAACATTACACCACTTTTACACCTCATGATTTACACAAACTTTCGCTCATAAAATTCAACCATAACAACATATCATTTTTCACATACTTTCGGTTGACATAACTTAACATGCTTACAATTCCAAACTCATAATCAAGAACACATTATAACGAATATTTAAGTTCATACTAAACTACCAGAAAACATACCAAAAACATGATCTCTAACCGATTTCACATTGAGATCTAAGGGATACTAGGGACAAGGAGTTCGACAAGAACGGGAACAACCCTAGTTTTCAAGTAGATTCATCTGAGCCTTAAGGGTCTCTTGGGAAAGGGACCAAGAGTAAGAAAAACCATACCTTTTATGACTTTCAAACCACGACTTGATGCCCAAAATCTTCTCCAAAATTCACGTCCATATCCCCTTAAAGTCAACACAAACTCGACGGACAAACTTCTCTTTGCCTACGTGATTGATTTCATTTGTTTTCTTATATTATCATTGTGAGTTCTTCAATTGTTAAGAAATTTTGTTTACCTGCTGTTTTTGTAAGTTATTTTGAAGAGAAAAACGTGAGTGAGAGTGATAGAGACGTGAGAGAAAGAGATTAGCGTGGGAGAGAAGAGTTTTCTTAGGCTTAGGAGTCTAGTTTAGGACTTAATAAAAAAAGGTTTTATTTAATTATTAAAAATCTGATTTCCTTTTATTTTAAATCATCTAATAAATAATAAATATAAATTAATTACATTTATTTACCAACTTAAATTAAAGACAATTTAATTCATTGCTTCCGACGAGGTTCGAACCCGGGTGGAGCAAGACTTCACTTCAAGAGCAAAATTTTGGCCCTCTCTCCCCAAAATGCCCATCTAACTTATTAATTAAATAATTAATTATATATTTAGGGTAATTACGATACTACCCTTAGCCTGGAAAAAGACCATTTACCCTTAGACCCTTCAAGCCTGTGATTTCCTCTTTCAAAGTCTTGTAAAGACTCCTTCGAGTAAATCTTCATATTCGAGAGCCCTACATGGTTGGATCCAACCTTTCCTAGCTCAACTAACTCCCCAAATTAGTTGTCTTTGATGTAGCAAGGGTTCCGAGGTCTGGTTTTACGCGCATCAATCCGTGTGAACCCGGTCTAATCGTTGGCACTCTAAACACATTAAGCATTACTTAGCATATCAATTTTTAGGGGTATTAAATTGAAGTTCACATTCACGTTTACATTCACACTGATGTTTATGTTGACTTTGATGTTAATATTTACATTAGTGTTCAGGCTGATGTTTATGTGTATCTTGATGTTCATATTTACGTTGATGTTGACATTGATGTTCATATTAACGTTGACATTAATATGGAAGTTCATACTAACAATGACATTTACATTGACGATGATGTTAACGTTCATGCTGACGTTCACATTGAAGTTCATTTTTATATTGACGTTTACGTTTACATTTATGTTGATGTTGACGATCACGTTCGCATTTTTCTAACATATTGACATTTATGTGGACATTGACGTTGACATTCATGCTGATATTGATGTTTTTGTTGATACTGACGTTTACTTGAACATTCACATTTAACTTGACATTGATGTTTACGTTCATATTTACTATGATGATCAGGTTCATGTTGACGTTTACGTTGACATTAGTTTACACATTGATGTATTCTGTTGACGTTGACGTTCATGTTGACATTCATATTGGTGTTGATGTTTATAATCACTTTCACATAAATGTTGAGGTTCACGTTTACATTGACATTCACATTGAAAGTCACATTGATGTTCACGTTAACATTGATGTTCACGTTAACATTCTCCTTTACATTCATGGTTACATTTATTTTTGACATTGATGTTAACGCTCAAGTTTACGCTTATGTTGACATTCACATTTACATTGAAATTACATTCCGTGACATTGATGTTTACGTTGATGTTGACGTAGACGTTTATGTTGATTTTGATGTTTACGTTTATGTGGATTTTTATGTTGACGTTCATATTTATGTCTACGTTGATGTTCACATTGATGTTGACATAGATGTTAACATTAATGTTGACGTTCATATTAACATTCACGGTGATGATCACATTCATGTTGAAATTCATGGTAACGTTTATGTTTATGTTCACGCTGAAATTTACATTTACATTGATCATTGATAGTAATATTTATGTTGACGTTGATAATGACATTAATATTTATGTTGACATTGACCTTCATGTTCACATAGACATTGATGTAGACGTTAACATTGTCGTTGACATTGACATTTATGCTGACGTTGTCGTTGACATTGACTTTTAGGTTGATGTTCAAATTGACGTTCACTTTTTACATTGACAATGACGTTGACATTAACATTGACATTGACGTTGACGTTGATGCAGACGTTTATATTTCTGTTGACGTTCTTATTTATGTTGATATTTACATTGACGTTGACGTTCACATTATTATTGACGTTGAGATTGATATTCACACTGACGTTTATGTTTACATTGATGTTGATATTGACATTGATGTTAACGCTCACATTGACATTCACGTTCACGTTGATGTTCACGTTGACGTTCACATTTTCATTCAGGTATATATTATTGTTTAGACATTCACATTGACATCCACGTTAATGTTTATGTTCATGTACACATTTACGTTGACATTGACGTTAACGTTCATGTTCACACTAATGTTTACATTGATGGTCATGCTGATGTTTAAGTCAGCGTTGACGTTAACATTCACGTTTACAATGACATTAACATTGACGTTCACATTCATGTTGACATTGATTTTGATGTTAACACCAAAGTTCACGTTTACGTTAATGTTCACGTTGATATTCACATTGACGTTCACCTTTACGTTGACATTCACGTGGACATTTACGTTGACATACCCGTTGATATTGACATTCATGTAGATGTTCATATTTATGTTGACATTTACGTTCATGTTGACAATCACGTTAGCCTTTACGAAAACATTAAAGTTATATTTAAGTTAATGTTCATGTTGACATTGATGTTTTTGTTGACGCTGATATTAATATTAGCGTTCATGTTGACCTTGACGTGGATGTTGACGATGACGCTGACGATAACGTTGATGTTCACATTGACGTTCACATTTATTTTCACGTTGATATTTATGTTGATGTTGACGTTCACATTGATGTTGAAGTTGATGTTCACATTGACATTCATGTTAATGCTGCCGTTGACATTCACGTCCACGCTGATGTTCACATTAACGTTCATGTTGACATTAATGTTGACGTTGACGTTCATGTTGATGTTTATGTAGACGTCCAAATTTGCGTTCACATTGATGTTTACATTGATGTTCACATTGATATTCACGTTGACGTTGACGTTGACGTTCACATTGACGCTAATGTTTACATATATGTTAACGTTCACGTTTATGCTGACGTTTGCATTGATGTTGTTGTTGACGTTCACATTGACGTTGACGTTTACGATCACGCTTACATTTACGTCTACGTTAATGATGACATTGATATTAACGTTCACTCTGACATTTACGTTGAAGTTGACATTAACTTTGACATTGACATTAATGTTCAGGTTGTCGTTCATGTTGACTTTCACGCTGACGTTCATGTAAACGTTCATGTTGATATTCATGTTGACGTTGACATTGAAGTTGACATTTACGTTGACTTTGATGTTGTTGTTGAGGTTTACATTGACGTTTACTATAACTTTCCGTACCCTAGATAGACCAAAATTTAGAATTTGCAGAAGTGCAGGTGCCCTTTACGGAGGGCACCTATGTACCATAGTGAGGACCACAGTTCGTGGACCAGGTCCATCGATCTTGATCCACAGACAACGGCCACAACTTACGAACCTTAGGTAGGAGCACAGTGTGTGGACCGCTTCTGTCGATCTTGGTCCATAGAAAACTCAAAGATCCCAAACGCCGGGCATGAACTACGGACCGTAGGTAGAACCACTCTCTGTGGACCACGTCTATCAATCATAGTCCATTATCCCATTCTCTTAACCAAATGACAAAGGAACAGGACAGATCGTAGGTGGGACCACGGTCCGTGGAACAGGGTCGTTGATCATGGTCCATAGACCCACTCTCTAAACCAAATGATGAAGGAACAGAACAGATCGCAGATAGGACAACGGTCCGTGGACTAGGTCTGTCAATCTCGATCCATAGACGACCGTTAGAACCTAAGGTTTGTAGTCAGGACCACGGTCCATGGACCAGGTCCGTCAGTCACTTTGACAACAAAAATTACCTAAGTCAAAATCATAAATCAAAACATAGGGGAAAAAGGTCAAGAACCCTAGTTCAAGAATGCATGAAGGTTCTATCAGTTCCAGGACCAAAATCTAAATATCTATCAGTAGATTTCATCACCTTGTGTGTGATATGTTACTAGTGGGTTCCTTTCACCCAATGGGTCCCTAGTTTTCAGTCACATTCTTGATTCCCATATCATGATTAGACCTAGGGTTTCTAGAACTTCATTAATTAATTAGTTATATGTTCCAAATCAGATTACCATGTTATTACTCAGATTTTGCATGAACTTTAGAACCCTATCTATCTAGTTCTTTAGTTCTTGAATTACATATGCTAGGTCAGATATTTCAGTTACTTCAGATATACATGCCTTCTGAGATAATTAGTTAATACATAATTATAAGATTAATAGTTGCATTCTTACTTTGCATATTTTGTTTTGAGCTATCCAATATTTACAGAAATTCTGTCATAATATGTGAACCAATTTATTCAGTGGGAGTAACATAATACCGAGTTAGACTAGGGTTCAGCGTACCCAATATTCCCTGAAGTACCAGCCAAGTAGGTTATAAGTCCCCTATGTGGGCTTCAATTTAGTGATCACGTCATCATGCCTTTATACATCTTGCAGGGTATATTGAGTCCTCTCCATGGGGCGTATATATCGGACTCCACATTTATCTCATGTGATTTTATTATCGGATATTAGTAGCTCAAACAGTTTAGTCATACTCTAATGCATTGACCATATTTACAGATTAGTTAGCATTCAGTCTCAGCATATTATAAATTTGGTCATTGCATCCAGTAACTCAGAATTCAGTATATAATGTTCAGATTATTATACATGCTCTTGTGCTTGTTCAGTTATGTTTTGTTTCGTCTTTACTTTGTCCTACGTGCTCAATTCCTTTTAAGTACTAACGCACACGTGCGGTACATCATCTAGTGATGTAAGTTTAGGTTCTCGACATACATATCGCTCTTAGATTGATTTTTGATCACTAGTTCATCAGATTCAGTGGTGAATCCTCATTCTCCAAGGATCAGAGTTAAGAGTTTCTTTTCATTAAATAGTCCTTTAGTTTCAGATTTGTCTAGACTTAGCTAGCCTTTCCTAGCATTTCTAGTCAGTTTGCAGCTTATTTTAGACATATTCAGTTTCAACTTAGTATTTAGTTAATATTTCCTTTTTTATAGAACTCGTTGTTTTTAAATGTATCAGTCATAGAATATGGGTATTCCCCGTTTTCATTTAACTTATGATTTAGCTTCCGCATTCAATTTATTATCTTTACTATGCTCATAATCATACAAGAAGGGTTACTTTGGGATCACTTGTGGTCCTAAGTCCCGTGTCCGCGTGTCGGGGGTCGTCTTGGGGCGTGAAAAATTTGGTATCAGTTCACTAGGTTTAAGTGTCCTAGGATGTCTAAAAAGCCGCACTAAAGTAGATTTCTTTTCATGGGTGTGAAGTACACCACATCTAATGAGAGGGAGGGTATGAAGTGTTTTAGGAAAACTTCACATTCTTGTTCATCATATCGTGCGTAAGGTATGATCCAATTCCATTCTAACTCAACGTTCAACGTTTAGATCATGCCTCCCCATAGAGCTAATGCAGGAACGCGAATGCCAGGTATACAAACGTAGCTCCTCCAGTCCCAGATCAGGAAGTCTCCAACGCTGAGTTCAGTAACCCCATTCATATGTTGGCTCAGAGTGTGGCCAACAAAAACAATCAGGTTTATGCTTCTGTAAATGCTAATGGTGGATCAGCATCACCAAGGGTCTGTGACTTTGTTAGTATTAATTCGCCTGACTTCTTAGGATCGTAAACTAATGAGGATCCTCAGAATTTCTTGAATGAGATCAATAAGATCTTTGAGGTGATGCAGGTCACTAGGTGTGATCGTGTTTAGTTGGAATCATACCACTTGAAGGATGTGGCTCATATCTGGTACACTTAGTTGAAGGAAAATAGGGGCACAAATGCAGCTCTTATTACTTGGGATTTTTGTAGTGAGACCTTTCTGGACATTTTTTCCCAATAGAATATAGAGATGCAAAGTCTCAGAAAATCATGAACTTGAGGCATGGTAAGATGACAGTCCAAGAGTATGGTCTCATGTTTAAACAACTCTCCAGGTATGCTCCTCACATGGTTGCTGACTCCAGGGCTCAGATCAATAGGTTTTTGTATGGAGTGTCAGATTTAGTGAAAACAGAGTGCAGAAATGCTATGTTACTGGGAGATATGTACATCTCTAGTCTTATGACTCGTGCTCTGCAGGTTGAGGGTGATAATATTAGGGAAAAACTAATAAGAATAAGAATTCTAGGACTGGAAACTACGACTATTCTTAGCAGAAATCGGGTGGTGGAAATCGCTCGCAGAGTTAGCAGAAGTTTTCAGCCCCTGCCCCTTCGTCAGCTAGTGTTGCATCCTCCTAGAACAGGTATGAACAAAAGGTTAGGGCACCATGATGTAAGTCTCAGGGGAGTGTTTACGGATACAAGACTTACTCCACTTACCCCAAGTGTGGTAAGAACTATCTGGCCGAGTGCCTTGCAGGAAAATACAGATGTGTAGGCTGCGATCAGTCTTGTCACAGGTTTAGGGATTGTCCTTCTAGACAGTGTCAAGGAGGGTTAAATTGTAGAGCTCAGTCTACAAATTAAGCAGCACAAGCAAGTCGCCCAACTCAACAGGTAAAGTTATCTAGTACAGGTGGCGATCAACACCAGAAAAGGTTATATGCTCTTAAAGCTCACCTGGATCCGGAAGGTTGTCCTGATGTTGTCACTGGTACATTACGAGTCTTTGACCTTAATGTTTATGCATTTTTTGATCTAGGGGTTACTCTCTCCTTTGTAAATCCTTATATAGCAGCCCAATTCAGTGTTAGTCGAGAAACCCTCTCAGAACCTTTCTCAGTCTTTACTCCAGTTGGTGACCAAGTTATAGCTAGACAGGTATACATAAATTACCCTGCCACAGTCTCTCAGAAAGTCACCTTATCAGATCTTGTAGAGTTAGAAATCGAAGACTTCGATGTAAGTTTAGGAATGAATTGGTTACACTCCTTTTATGCCTCAGTTGATTGTAGAACTATGATTGTTCGTTTTAAGTTTCAAAATGAAAAATTCCTAGAATGGAAGGATAGTAGCTTAGCTACTATGGGTCGATTCATTTTCTACCTTAAGGCTAGAAAGATGATCTCCAAGGGTTATCTCTATCATCTAGTTTTGGTTAAGGATTCTAGATCTCAAACCCCAACTCTTGAGTCAGTTCCGATAGTCTGCGAATTTCCAGAATTTTTTCCAGAAGATCTTCCCGGAGTCCCTCCTGAAAGGGAAATCGACTTTGAAATTGATCTCCTTCCAAATACCCATCCTATTTTTATTCATACTTATATAATGGCTCCATCAGAGCTTAAGGAATTGAAAGGGCAGTTGAAAGACCTTCTAGACAAGGTCTACGTCAGACCTAGTATTTCACCAGGGTGTGCACCAGTGTTTTTCGTAAAGAAGAAAGATGGTTCTCTCAAAATGTGAATTGACTATAGAAAGTAGAATAAGGTCACAATCAAGAATAAGTATCCCATCCCCAGGATTAATGACTTCGTTGACCAACTTCAAGGTGCTAGTCAGTTCTCAAAGATAGACCTTTGATCGGGTTATCATTAACATAGAGCCAGAGACAGTGAATTCAAAAAACAACCTTCAAAACTCGGTATGGTCAAAAAAAATTTTAATTGTGTCATTTGGACTGACCAACTTTCAATGATTTGATGAACAAAGTGTTGAAACAGTACTTGGACTTGCTCGTTATCGTCTTTATTGATGATATCCTCATATACTCTAAGAATGAGGAAGAACATGTGTGTCATCTGAGAGTTGTTCTGCAGACTCTCAAGGATCGCCAGTTATTCGCTATGTTTAGCAAATGTGAGTTCTGGTTGCAATCTATTGCTTTCCTTGGTCACATTGTATCTAGAAAGGGGATCCGAGTGGTTTCATAGAAGATAAAAGCAGTGAAACAATGGCCCAGACCTACTTGTACCACAGATAATAGAATTTTCTTAGGTCTAGAAGGTTATTATAGAAGGTTCGTGGAAGGATTTTCATCCATAGCCTCACCATTGACTTGGTTGAGTTAGAAGATGGTCAAGTTCAACGGTCAGATGATTGTGAGAAAAGCATTGTAGAATTGGAAACTAGATTAACTATAGCTCCTGTCTTGATTCTACCAGAGGGTTCAGATAGATATGTGATCTATTGTGATGAATCCACAGTTGGCCTATGTTGTGTGTTGATGCAGAGAGATAAGGTTATAGCTTATGCTTCTAGATACCGTAAGGTGCATGTGAAGAACTATCCAACTCATGACCTCGAGCATGCATCAATGGTGTTTGCACTTACGATATGGAGACACTACTTGTATGGTGTTCATGTAGATGAGTTCAGTGATCAAAAGAGCCTTCAGTATGTGTTCACCCACATAGAGTTGAATCTTCACTAGAGGAGATGGCTTTAGTTCCTTAAGGATTATGATATGAGTGTGAATTGTCATCTTGGTAAAGTGAATGTAGTATAATATGCTCATATTAGATTATTTATGGGTAGTGTAGCGCATGTTGAGGAAGAAAGAAATAATCTAGTGAAGGATATTCACAGTCTTGCTAGCTTTGAAGTTCGCCATATTAGAATATCTAACAGTGGTGTATCTATTCAGAATCGGGAAAATCTTCTTTGGTAGTGGAAGTTATGGAAAAGCAAGACATTGATCCAATCTTGCTTGAACATAAGAGTGCAGCCCATAATCAGAGAGTGGAAGGTTTCTCCCATGGGTGAGATGGTGTACTTCGATACTAGGGTAGATTGTGTGTTCCTGATGTGGGCAAGTTGAGACAGCATATTCTGGAAGAAGCCTATAAGTACAGATATTCTATTCATCCAGGTGCCACTAAGATGTATCTTGATCTGCGGGAAGTCTATTGGTGGAATGGGAGGAAGAGGGATATAGTAGATTTTTTGAGAAAGTTCTCTAATTGCCAGCAAGTCAAGGTAGAACATCAGAAACCAGGGGGTATGACTATAGAGATCGATATTCTTACTTGGAAGTGGGAATTTATCAATATGGATTTCATCACAGTTTTACCTCGTACTCGTACACAGCATGACTCGATTTGGGTGATAGTTGATCGGATGACTAAGTCTTCTCACTTTTTGGCGGTCTAGACTACAGATTCGCCAGAGGATTATGCCAAGCTATAGATTAATGAAATTGTGAGGTTACATCGGGTTCATTTGTTTATTATCTCAGATAGAGGTCCTCAATTTACCTCTCACTTTTGGAAGTCATTTCAGAAGGGTGGTTGTACTCGAGTTAACCTTAGCACAACATTTCATCCTCAAACAGATGGACAAGCAAAGCATAAGATTTTAGACCCTAGAGGATGTGTTGAGATATTGTGTGATTGATTTAAAGGGTAGTTGGGATGATGACTTTCCTCTAATTGAGTTCGCCTACAACAATAGCTACCATTCCAGCATTTAGATGACCCTTTATGAGGCTTTGTATGGATGTAGATGTGGATATCCTATTGGTTGATGTGAAGTAGGTTAAACAGCTTTGGTAAGGCCATATCAGTCCTTTATGCTATGGAGAAAGTACAACTCATTATAGATAGACTTAAGACAGCCCAGAGTTGTCAGAAATCTTATGCAGATGTAAGGAGAAGGGAACTAGAATCCCTAGTTGATGATTGGGTTTTCCTGAAAGTGTCACCTATGAAAGGGGTGATGATATTTGGAAAGAAAGGGAAACTCAGTCCAAGATATGTAGGCCCTTACAAGATCTTGAAAAGGGTTATCAAGGTGGCATATGAGTTAAACTTTCCTGAAGAATTAGTAGCAGTGCATTCGATCTTCGACATCTCACTCTTGAAGATGTGCGTGGGTGATCCAGCCTCTGTATGCCATTAGAGAGTGTCGGTAAAAGATAGTCTTTGTTACGAGGATGTACAAATTGAGATTTTTGACTGTCAGTTAGAAGGTTGAGGAAAAAAGAATTCTCTTCTGTCAAGGTTTTGTGGAGGAGTCAATTTATAGAGGGAGCTACATGTGAAGCAGAAGCACCCATGAAAGCCAAGTATCCTCACCTCTTTCGTTCTTATTCTAATCCAGCTTGAGGTAATAGTTCCTCTATAGTTTTTCAATCATTCATGTGTAAATTAAGCGTTAGAATCATGTTCCCTCAGTTTGTACTTGCATTTTCAGCGTATTTGCATGTTTTTGGTCTCAACCTAGTCAGAAATTTAGTTCTCAATGTTTAGTGGTAGGGATTGCAGCTCTCTCCCTCTATTTCATCTAGTTTAGTTTTCATTTGAGGACAGATATTCTCAAGGGAGAGATAATTCAACAACTCGTACCCTAGATAGACCAAAATTTAGATTTTCCAGAAGTGCAGGTTCCATCTACGGAGGCCACCTACGGACCGTAGTGAGGACCACGGCCCGTGGACCAGGACCGCTTATTTTGGTCCAGAGACGACTGCTAGGACCTATGGACCGTAGGTAGGACCACGGTCTATAGACCAGGTCCATCGATCTTGTTCTACAGAAAACTCAAAGATCCCAAATGACGGCCACGACCTACAGATCGTAGATAGGACCACTGTCCATGGACAAGGTCCGTCGATCATGGTCCATAAACCCTTTCTCTGAACCAAATAATAAAGGAATAGGATGGACCATCGGTAGGACCACGGTTACCAGGTCTATTGATCATGGTCCATAAACCCATTCTCTCAACCAAATGGTTAAGGAGTAGGACAGACCATAGATAGGAAAACGATCTGTGGACTAGGTCCATCGATCTTGGTCCAAAGACGACGGCCAGAATCTACGGGCCTTAGTTAGAACCACGATCCGTGGACCAGGTCTGTCGGTCACTTGGACAACAATTAATTTAGGGGTCTTCTGGTCTTTTCCTATTTCACTTTACCCCTAAGCTATGTCGTTTAGACCCTAATTTATGAGGTTTTAGTCATTTTAGGCATAAAAACATAACAACAACTTACCTAAGTTAAAATCATAAATAAAAACTTAGAAAATTAGATGCAAGAAAGGAGAAAAAGGTCAAGAACCCTAGTTCAAGAATGCATCAAGGTTTCATCAGTTGCCGCCCTTAAATTTAAATATTTATCTGTGGATTTCATCACCAGGTATGTGGGATTTCACTAGTGGGTTCTTTTCGCCCATTGGGTCCTTAGTTTTAAGTCAGATTCCTAATTCTCATATCATGATTAGGCCTAGGGTTTCTAGAACTTCAACAAAACTTCATGAATTAATTAGTTATATATTCCAAATATGATTTAACATGTTATTACTCAGTTTTTTGCATGAACTTCAGAACCCTAGCTATGTATTTATTTAGTTCTTGAATTACACATGCTAGGCCAGATATTTCAGTTACTTCAGATATATATGCCTTAGTTATTAATGATATTTATCAGATTGCTTGTTGCATTCTCAGTTTGCATGTTCAGTTTTGAGCTATCTAATATTTACAGAAATTCAGTCATAATATTTTAACCACTTAATTCATAGAAGTAGCATAATACCGAGTTGGACTTGGGTTCAGCGTACACAATTGTCGTAGAACTACTAGCAGAGTAGGTTGTAAGTCCCCTACGTGGGATTCAGTTTAGTGATCATGTCAGAATGCCTTCATACCTTTGGCAGGGTACATTGGGTCCTCTAAATGGGGTATGTACATCGGACTCCATATTTACCTCATGTGGTTTTTTTATCTGTTATTAGTAGCTCCCACAATTCAGTCATACTCTAATGCATTGACCATACTTACAGATCAGTTATTATTCAGTCTCAGCATGTTATAAATTTGGTCATCGCATCCAGTTGGCTCAGAAATCAATATATCATGTTCAGATTATTATACATGTTTTTGTGCTTGTTAAGTTATGTTTTGCTTCATATATACTTTGTCCTACATGCTCAGTACCTTTCAAGTACTGACGCATATATGCTCTACATCCTCTCGTAATATAGGTTTAGGTTGTCGAGATACAGATAGCGCTTAAATCAATTTCGATCTCCAGTTGAACATATTCAGTGGTGAGTCCTCATTCTCTGAGGACAATAGTCATGAATATTTTTTCAGTATTTAGTCCTTTAGTTTCAGATTTTGCAACACTTAGCTAGGGCCTATCCTAGCATTTCTAGTCAATTAGAGGCTTATTTCAACCATAGTTAGTTTCAACTTAGTATTGAGTTAACATTTCCTTTGTATTAAATTCATTGTTTTTAAATATCTCAGTTATGGAATATGTGTGTTCCCCATCTTTTCATTTTAAATTATGATTTAGCTTCCGCATTCAGTTTACTAACTTTAGTATGCTCATGATTATGCTAGAAGGGTTAACTTGGGATCACTTGTGGTCCTAGGTCCCGTGCCCGCGTCTCAGGGGTAGTCTAGGGCGTGACATTGAAATTCACGTTGACCTTTACATTTAAGTTTATGTCCGCATTCACATTTAAGTTGATGTTGACGTTCACATTCACTTTCACATTAATATTTATGTTTATTTTGATTTTCACGTTAATATTAACGTTCACGCTGACTTTCAAGTTGATGTTTATGTTTACGTTCCCGTTGATGTTCATATATACGTTCACACTTACTTTGACTTTAACATTAATGTTAACTTTTAGGTTTATGTTGACGTTCACTTTAACATTATGTTGATGTTCACGTTGACGATTACATTCACGTTGACATTCACATTGATGTTTCCATTGACGTTGATGTTGATGTTTACAGTGATGTTCACGCTGATGTTTTCATGTACATTGATAATCATGTTAACTTTTTCATTGACGTTAACGTTCAAATTAACGTTGACATTGGCGTGGATGTTCATACTAACATTGACGTTTATGTTTACATTAACATTGATGTTTATGTTTACATTGTTGTTCAAAATCATGTTCGCTTTACCAACACGTTGACGTTTATGTGGACGTTGACAATGACGTTCATATTAACGTTTACATTGACGTTAACATTAACATTCACGTTGATGTTCACATTGATGATCACATTGATGTTCATATTTACTTTCATGTTCAAGTTCACGTTCATATTGATGTTGATGTTCACATTGATGTTCATTTTTATGTTGATATTTACATTGATGTTGATGATAAGGTACATGTTTACAAACACGTTGATGTTCACGTGGACGTTGACGTTGATGTTGACATTGACATTGACATCCATCCATATATTGATGTTTACATTAATTATGACGTTGACCTTAATGTTCACATTGACGTTGACATTGACGTGGACGTTGATGTTGACGTTCACATTAACTTGTATGTTGATTTTGATGTTTACGTTTATGTTGATGTTGATGTTTACGTTGATGTACACGTCCACATTAACGTCTCGGCCAAAAATTTGAAAAAAGTGAGCTATGTTTTAAAAATTTTTAAAAATATTGAGGTCATTGGGAATTGAACCCAATACCTCACAAAATGCAAATTACATAAATTTCATGAGAAAAATGAAAGGAAAAATAAATGTGGTGAGTGGGGATTGAACCAACAACCTCTTGAATAGATAAGAGAATTAGGAGAAAAATAAAATGAGGTAAGTGGGGATTGAACCCACAACTTCTTGAAAAGATGAGAGAGTTAGGAGAAAAATAAAGGAGAAAAATAAAATGAGGTGAGTGGGGATTGAACCCACAGCCTCTTGAATAGATAAGAGAGTTAAGAGAAAAATAAAGGAGAAAAATAAAATGAGGTGAGTGGGGATTGAAACCACAACCTCTTGGATAGGTGAGAAAGTTAAGAGAAAAAGATTGAGCTTGTGGGGGATTGATCCCACAACCTCTTTGCCTTAAATAAGAAAGAGAGGAGGGAAAACAAGAAAATATTATGGGGGTGATGGGGATCTACCTAGGGTCCCCCAAATCTGAAAAATGCAAGTACCATGATTAATATAATATTAAGTGTTTCTCAAGGGATTCGAAATCAGGTTCCCTTGACCAATTCCATAGTGAAACATAAGTTGTACGTGAATAAACAAATAATGAATGCTACCTCTATGGATCGATCAAGATCATGGCATACAACCAAGATGCATAAGTCTTGTACCACATAATCTTGGGTAAGTATGAGTCACTTAGACGAATTATGAATGAAGGCTCATGGCTTGTACGTATGGATCGATATGTCCAGCGTACGTTTAAAAGTAAGCGAACCTAAGATTTATGTAATGAAATAATGTGAACCTAGGAGGTTTAAGTAAGAGTGTGAAACATAGAAAAAGGCCAAGTGTATTGGCATATGACGAAATGATCATTCACGTAAGGGGATTGTATACTGATGTAAAGTCAAATATAAAGCATACTCCGAAAGAATGTGTTAAGAATGAATTCATAGTTAATATGTAAAGAAAAGAATAACTTCATGACTATAGGCTCATGCATCTACGCCTAAAATCAATATCACTAAATGAACTGACTAAGAGATTATATTTATGCTTAACAATGAATAAGCAAAGAAAGAGTGGCTACTTGAGGATAGGCTATTACAAGTGAGACAAGTTGTATCTACATTTCGAATTAATGTCCCTCAATGTAAACTCCAAGAGAGCATATGTATGTTATACGATGAACAAATAATGAAAGGTGATTAAAGATGAAATGAAAAGATGTTAAAAAAGAATATGGTGACATCATAATATGAGGCTAGTGAAAGTGAGACAAGTTGTAGCTACGCCAAATATAAGGTCACCAAAAGCACTCACCTAAGAGAGTGTTGAAAACTAAAAGGCAAATCTCAATAATACTCTATATGTAAGTGTAAGGACAATTCACACTTAATACGTAATGATGAGATGAGAAATCATCTAATGAGATATGATGCCTCATATTAGAAGCCAACTTCTATGATGTATGAGACTAATGTGCGTCAAGCACATCTATGATTTTAAATAACTAATAAAGGAGTTGGCCTGGTCAATAAGAGGGAGTCATACTTTGGACTGCTTTTTTCAAAAGAAATGGAACTTGATATTGAGCACCAATAGGCTAGATATGAGTCGCAATTCCTTCTTTGGGGAAGGAAGAGGTTCGTGTAATTCTCATGAGATGAAACTATCCATCAAGAAGGGTATGGTTCTCCTTATATCTCCTAGTCTTTGATCCTATACTTCCAATATAGGGTTCTAACAGGGTTCGACTCCCTATATACGCTAGCATGTTTTGGTTCACTTTAGCCGGTGATTCCACTTATATTTGGTGTGGGGTTAAACACTGGATTCATGATGCTCACATGAACTATGTCAGTTAAGGTTAAAGTTCCCAAAGAAAGAATGAGTCCAACACAAATAATGCACATTATGAAATGAACGATACCAAAGGTTTTAGGATAGGATAATCAAGAGGTGAGCTAGATTTAAGTAATGACACTAGGTTATTCTTGGTCATTGCACAGAGAACCCGATGAAAGTCATAAACTACATTCTAGGTATAGCTGGTGTTTACACTAGTATATGAATGAATGAAAATGAAGTGCGTATGAATGAATGAAGCAGACTCTGTGTTTGCTAAAAGAGGCTGCCTAGATGAAGTCGCATATGTTTAGCCCTTATTTTGGGAAGTCTTAATGTCAAGTCCATGATTCCAGTGACTCATGGCATATGAAGGAATTATATGAACTATGCGATATGATATGTGCTATATGTTATGTGTTGTTTGCAAAATTATATGTATGATGATGCATGTTACTCTCATAGCATTACTTTCCTAATCTGATTTGGCACGTCTACTGACTAGACTTTCCATAACTCACATCGTTAGGAGATAGATCTTCTTAATCATGCATGTCCTTTGTGTGTGTTTGCATATACCCATACTTAGTACAGATGTGTACCAATCCCATACAACTCTCTACTTTTAGGTGCAGGTGTAGGTGAAAGCTAGAGCTTACGAGACTATGCTGAAGTTATCCGGACGTGGCGAATTCATCCGGACTTGGTAGGTCCTCTTGATTTCGAGGATGCCTATCTTTTATATTCTAGCTTAGATGTAGGCATGAGCTTGTGGAATATGTTCCAGTAGTGTTTCTTTCCTAGTTATTTTCAAATATTTTACTGGTGCCATTTTGGCAACTCTATATTTTTATACAGATAGGACTATGTCTTTCATTTGATTATCTTGATATTAGCTGGTTATTGTGAAACACTTATGAGTTTATGTATATAGTCTTATACAAGTTCAATGTTTCTCACTATGAAGTCTAAGTAAACAAAAAGTTAAAATTTTCTACTAAAATTAACGTAGATGATGTAACAATGGCGTATTATGGGTTGTCCGCGACCTCTAAGACGTCAACGAAGCCGGTTTCGGCTAGGATCTAGACATCGGTCATGAAAAAGTTTGTATCAGAGCGTTAGGTTAAATTATGTGGATAATAATTTCTCATTAACCACATCGAGTAGTTTCTAAGTCATGGTAGTGAAGTGCACCACTACCCTTATTTAGAGACTGCATAATGCGTAGGAAAATTCCCTTCTTATGATCTTATTGTGCGTTCTGTAATGTCTGATTTCTTGGTGTTAAGAGCGTATCTAACATCAACTCTAGAGATTCAGAAAGATGAATACGAGGAGAAACGCAGGCGGAGACATTGGAGGAGCAGCTGCTAGGGTAAATCAAGTTCCTCCCCAGGCTCCAGTTGCTGGAATGGTGATGCATGTCAACCCAACTTGGTTCACAGATGGAGAAGTGAGGACAACCTTGGTAGAGATGGACCAAGCCTTCAATTTACAAGCTCGGGCTATGACATCCCAGGTGGAGCAACAAGGTGTTCCCAAGGATATTCTACCTGCCAGCACCATGGCTAACAGGTTAAGGGGCTTCACGAGGATGAATCCTCCCGTTTACACTGAATCTAAGATTGCTGAGGATTCGAGGAGGAGTGTGGGGCAGATATGCTGCATGATATCATCTACCTTTCAAGTCTTATGGTACATGTCCGACAAGTGGAAAAAAAAGGAAGAGGAACCACACTAGGGCTAGGAACAGGTCAAGCCAAGCTAAGAAGAATTTTTCAAGAAAGAGTAGAACTGAAATCAGAGATAAGCCCAGGTTTATAAAGGGACTGTCCAACCATGGGGAGTAACGTTCATCCAAGGGTCGCTATGATTGGGATTATGAGCCCAGAGTTAAGAGAAACAGGGAAGTAGATATACCTAATGAGAGGACACCTTTTAGGAAGTGTAGCAAACTTAATGGAGGAGAGTGTAGGAGGGGATCTAACGTTTGTTATAGTTGTAGCAAACCGGGTCACATGATGATGTATTGTCCGCATATAAGAGGTCGAGAAAAAGGGACGGAAAAAGTTCAGCAGAATGGTTCAAGTAAAGAGGATCGAAGGAGGCAATGATTTTTCGCAATGAAGTCTACGGGTGTAGGTGAAGACACCTCTGGTGATGTCTCGGGTGCATAGCCTAAATTATTTTTTATGTGTATGGTTTTATGCACTAGTATAAAGTTAATATGTTGGCGTCATCATGTTTGTTGCTGACTTATGTGACTTATGTGTTTATTTATGTTGTATGCTTTGATGAGACTAGTTTAGGAAGGAGTTCCTTAGTCTATTAATGCGAAGCTGCTAGTAGGTTTCAAGGATGTGAACCAACCTACTTATATGTAAATAAGATATTCGACAATAAAAAGCATTTAATAGGTTAGATATGGATTTTCTCCATGAGTGTTATGCTACGATAGACTATCAAACCAGGGTAGTGAGGTTTTAGTTGCCAAATGAGATAGGGTATAAATGGTTAGGGCGTGGATCAATCCAACAAAGCCATATAATTTCAAATCTTAAGGACAACAAGATGTTATCAAAGGGGTTAGATATACTCCTCCGAAGGATTGTTTTGTTTAAGAAACTCAATGTTTTAGTTCAATAGTCGACTTGGTGTTGTAAGTCCAATATCGTATGTGTAATAATTGTACTATGTGAGTTAAATGAATCCATGTTTATATGTCATGTTGCTGTTTTTGCATAGTGTGGACATGATTTTTGTGTTACATGAGTTGTGAGGTGCATAAAATTAAGTGTGATTCAGAAGGAAGTTCCTCAATCTCAAATATGAAGCTTCAGATAAGGTTGATTAATATACATTATCCTGAGTAAGTGTGAACATAAATTCACAAAGAGCAAAGTCCCATGTATGTTAAAATATTTTCAAAAATCACCCTCTTTATATGAAAATGAAGTGTAGTGACATTCAGGGACAAATGTTCCCAATGGGGGGATAATGTAAAAACCCTAAAATGACTATGCTAAAAAATGCTTAATGTATCTAGAATGCCTACAATTAGACCGTGTTCAAACGGATTGATGCGCTTAGAACCAGACCTATGAAACCTTTCAAAAGCCAAGCCAACTAACTTGGTGAGTTAGTTGAGCTAGGAAAGGTTGGGTCCAGCCATGTAGGGCACCCGAATATGAGGATTTACCTGAAAGAGTCTTAACCGGACTTAAAAAGGGGTAATCATAAGTTTAGAGTTTCTAGGGGTAAAATGGTCTTTTCAAGGGTAAGGGTAGTATTGTAATTACCCTAAATATTTAAATAAACAATTAATTAATATGGTTGAGGGGCAATTCGGGTAGGAAGGGCCGAAATTGACCCTTTGAGAGAAATCTTGCTCCACCCCGGTTCGAACCATGGTAGAAGCAATGATTTGATTGATTTATTGTATCTAGTGAATTAGTTGAATAAATTAATATTTAATTTGCTGATTTAATTAATGGAAAATCAGATTTTTAAAATAATAATAATAATAATAATAATAATAATAATAATAATAATAATAATACTAATAATAATAATAATAATAACGATAATAATAATATTAATAATAATGAGGAGTCCTAGTTTGACTAAGTCTCCACCTAACTCTCCTAATCCTAATCACTTCATTCTCACGTCTCTCACTCTCATTCTCACAGTTTGTATCAGAAAAATAACTGAAAATATTAGTTCTTCACCCTTGAAGAATTTACACAAAAAAACTAAAACGAAAAGCTAAGCTAAAAACGAAAATCAACAACATTCTTCTCGACAGATTGTGCTTGGGATTTTGGTGGTAGGGCAGTGGTATCGTGGGAATTGGAAGCATTAAAACAAGTGTTTAACGACATTAAGGTATGGGTTTTCTTATCTCTTGTTACCTTTCCCAAGAGACCTCTAAGTTCAATTTAAATTCGTATCAAGAAACTAAGATTTTTCCCGTTGCATGCCCTTTTCATTAGATCCTTTGAAATATTCAAAGCATGTGTTGGTATGTCTTCTGGTAAATAATTTTAGGTCAAGTTGTGATTATGTATTAAATTTGTATTTGGAAATATGTAAGGAATGAAAGATGTATTACGGAAAAGTGTTTTACATTAATTGTTTGAGCATGGGTGTGCTGTAAATTAACTATGTTGCTGCCTGAAATTTGTGTGTTATAAATGTCGTTTTTCGTATATCAAAATGTTAAAAGTGTGACGTGAAGATAAGGGTAATGTTGCTGGAAAAATGTCACAAGAATTACTTCAAGAAACAACGTAAAAACCTTAGAGAAAGATGGATTGAAAGAGACCAAATTTGCAGCTTGCTGGAAATGTAGGTATCGGCCAAAAATTTGAAAAGTGAGCTATGTTTTAAAAAAATTTAAAAGTTGTGAGGTCATTGGGGATTGAACCCAAGACCTCACCAAATGCAGATTACATAAAAATTCCACGAGAAAAACGAAAGGAAAAATAAATGTGGTGAGTGGAGATTGAACCCACAACCTCTTTAATAAATGAGTTAGGAGAACAATAAAGGACAAAAATAAAATGATGTGAGTGAGGATTAAACCCAAAACCTCTTGAATAGATGAGAGAGTTCGCAGAAAAAGGAAGGAGAAAAATGAAATAAGGTGAGTGGGGATGGAATCCACAACCTCTTTAATAGATGAGAGATTTCGGAGAAAAGTAAAGGAGAAAAATAAAATGAGGTGAGTGGGGATTAAACCCACAACCTCTTGGATATGTGAGAAAGTTAAGATAAAAAATAAGAGAAAAAGAATGAGCTTGTGGGGGATTGATCCCACAACCTCTTTGCCTTAAACGAGAAAGAGAGGAGGGAAAAGAAAGAAAATTTTATAGGGGTAATGGGGATCAACCTAGGGTCCCCCAAATCTTAAAAATTAAAGTACCAAACTAATATAATATTAAATGTTGCTCAAGGGATTTGAAATCGGGTTCCCTTGCCAAATTCCGTATTGATACATAAGTTGTACGTGAACAAATAAATAATGAATGCTGCCTCTAAGGATCGAAATCAATATCTTGGCATACAAACAAGATGCATAAGTCTTGTACCACATAATCTTGGGTAAGTATGAGTCACTTAGACGAATTATGAATGAAGCCTCATGGCTTGTACGTATGGATCCACAAGTCTAGCGTACGTTTAAAAGTAAGCATACCTAAGATGTATGTAACGAAATGATGTGAACTAGGAAGTTTAAGTAAGAGTGTGAAACATGCAAATAGGAAAAGTGCATTGTCATATGAGGAAATGAACATTCACGTAAGGGGAGTGTAGGATGATGTAAAGTCAGATCTAAAGAATACTCAAAAAGAAATTGTTAAGAATGAATTCATAGTTAATATGTAAAGAAAATAATGATTTCATGACTATAGGCTAGTGCAAGTTAGAAAAGTTGCATCTACGCCTAAAATCAATGTCACTAAATGAAATGACTAAGAGAGTATATTTATGTTAACGGATGAATAAGCAAAGAAAGGGTGGCTACATGAGGATAGGCTAGTACAAGCGAGATAAGTTGTATCTACGTCTACAATCAATGTCCCTCAATGTAAACTCCAAGAGATTATATGTATGTTATACGATGAACAAATAATGAAAGGCGAGTAAAGATCAAATGAAAAGATGTTAAAAAAGAATAGGGAGTCATCACAATATGAGGGTAGTGCAAGTGAGACAAGTTGTACCTACGCCAAATCTAAGGTCACCAGAAGTACTCACCTAAAAGAGCGTTTAAAATTAAGAGGCAAGTCTCAATCACACTCTATATGTAGGTGTAAGGACAATTCACACTTAATACGTAATGATGAGATGAGATATCATCTAATGAGCTATGATGCCTCATGCTAGAAGCCAAATTCTATGATGTATGAGATGAATGTAATGGAAATTTATACTGAGCACCTATAGGCTAGCTATGAGTCGTGATTCCTTCTTTCGGGAAGGTAGATGTTCGTGTAATTCTCATGAGATGAGACTGTCCGTCCAGACGGGTATGGGTCTCCTTATATATCCTAGTCTTTGAACCTATACTGCCAATATAGGGTTCTAGCAGGGTTCGACTCCATATATACGCTAGCATATTTTGCTTCACTTTTGCTGGTGATTCCACCTCTTTTCGGTGTGGGGTTAAGGACTGGATTTCTTGATGCTCACATGATCTATGTTGGTTAAGGTTAAAGTTCCCAAAGAAAGAATGAAGTTATCCTCAAATAATGCACATAATGAAATGAACGATACCAAAGGTGTTAGGATAGGATAATCAACAGGTTATCTAGACTTAAGTAATAACACTAGGTTATTCTTGGTCATTGCACAGCGAACACGATGAATTTCTTAAACTACATCCTAGCTATAGCTAGTGTTTACACTAGTATATGAATGAATGAAAATGAAGTACGTATGAATGAATGAAGCAGACTCTGTGTTTGCTAAAGGAGTCTCCCTAGTTGAGGTCCCATATGTTGAGCCCTCATTTTGGAAAGGCTTAATGACATGGCATATAAGGAAATGATATGAACTATTTTATATGATATGTGCAATATGTTATGTGCTATTTTCAAAATGATATGTATGATGATGCATGTTACTACCATAGCATGACTTTCCTAATCCAATTTGGCAAGTCCACTGACATGAGTTTCCGTAACTCATATCGTTAGGAGAGAGCTCTTCTTATTCATGCTTGTCCTTGGTGTGTTCTTCAATATTCCCATACTTATTACTAGTGTGTACTAATCTCATACAGCTCTCTACTTTTAGGTGGAGGTCCACGTGAATGCTAGAGCTTATGAGACTACGCTAAAGCTATTCGGACGTGGAGCATTCATCCGGACTTGGTAGACCATCTTGCTTTCGAGGATAGCTATCTTTTATATTCTAGATTAGATGTAGGCATGAAGTAGTGGAGTATGTTCCGCTATTGTTTCTTTCCCAGTTATTTTCTGATATTGTATTGGTGCCATTTTGGCAACTCTGTATTTTTATACAGATATGACTATGTCTTTCATTTAATTATCTTGATATTAGATGGTTGTTGTGAAACACTTATGAGATTAGGTAGATAGTCTTATACGAGTTCAATGTTTCTCACTATGAAGTCTAAGTAAACAAAAAGTTCAAAATTTTCCGCTAAAATTAACATAGATGATGTAACGATGACGTATGTAGGCTTGTCTGCGACCTATGAGAGGTCAACGATGCCGGTTTCGTGTAGGGTCTAGACTCCGGTCGTACAATATTAAGGTTGACATTAATATTTACAATCATACTGACATAAACGTAGTGGTTAACGTTCAAGTTGACGTTCGCATTGAAGTTCATATTTCTGTTCATGATCACGTTCACGTTCATGTTGATGTTAACATTGACGTTGATGTTCCCGTTAACGTTCATTTTTACGTTTACATTTATATTTACGTTTACATTGATATTAACGATCAGGTTCACATTTACCAACACTTTAACGTTTACATGGATCTTGATGTTTACATTGACATTAACATTAACGTTCATACTGATATTGATTTTTACGGTGAAGCTGATGTTGACTTTAATATTCACGTTGAGTTTCACTTTAACGTTGATGTTCTTGTTGACGTTGATGTTTATGTTTACATTTAATTTGATGATCACATTGAAATTGATAATTACGTTGACGTTGGTGTACACATTACGTTCATGTTGACGTTAATGTTGATGTTCATAGTGATGTTGATGTTGACGTTCATGATCACATAGATGTTGACATAGACGAAGACATTTACGTTGATGTTGAAGTTCATGTGACATTGACATTCACATTGAAGTTTACATTGAAGTTTATGTAGACATTGACATTGACATTAACGTTCACATTAAGATTTACGTTGAGGTTCACGTTCACGTTCACGTTGATGCTGATGTTTAATTTTATATTGACATTCACGTTTATATTGATGTTTACATTGACGTTTACGTTGACTTTCACATTAAGATTGACATGGACTTTTATGATGAGTTTGATGTTTATGTTTATATTGATATTTACGTTGAATTTTATGTTTATGTTTATATTGATGTTCACATTGAAGTTGACTTGGACGTTCACGTAAATGTTCAGGTTACATTGACATTCATATTGAGGCTGATGTATAAGTTGACGTATATATTTACATTTACATTGACGTTGACGTTAACATTGACATTGACGTTGAAGTTCACGTTCACGTTGACATTCATGTTAGCGTTCACATTGACATTCACGTTCATGTTCACGTTCACATTTACACTGACGTTTACATTGACGTTGACATTGACATTCACATTGACGTTCACGTTCACGCTTATGTTCATGTTCACGTTTACGTTGGCGTTCACTTTGATGTTGACGTTGATGTTTACGTTCACGCTAACATTTACATTTACATTTATAGTTGACGTTAACATTTACATTGACGTTGATATTGATGTTCACATTCACATAGACGTTGAAATTGATGTTGATGTTGAGATTCACCTTCACGTGGATGTTGACATTGACTTTCACATTGTTGATGCATTGACATTCACGTTAACATTGATGCTGACGTTGACATTGAAGTTGACGTTGTCGATGACATGGACATAGATGTTCATGTTGACGCTGACGTGTACGTTATGTTGAATTTCACGTTTTCATTGCTGTTTACATTGATGTTGATATTGACGTTCATATTGTTATTGACGTTCATTTTTACGTTCACACTAATGTTTACATTTACGTTAATACTTATGTTGACGTTGACATTAACTTTCACATTGACATTTACATTGACGTTCACATTAACGTTCCCAGTCATGTTCACGTTGACATTGATGTTCACATTGACATTCACGTATACGTTCTTATTTAGACATTCTCTTTGATGTTTATGTTGACGCATACATTGACGTTAATGTTCAACTTGATGTTTAAGTTTACGTTGACGTTCACAATTACATTAACATTAACATTGACGTTCACATTGACGTTGATGTCTAGGTTGACGTTCACACTGACGTTGACGTTTATGCTGACGTTGATGTTGATGTTAACATTCACGTTGATATTAAAATTTACGTTCACGTTAACGTTTACATTCACGCTCATGTTGACATTGATATTGATGTTGACTTTCATATTGACATTGATGTTCACATTTATGTTCATGTTTACGATGACATTTACGTTTACTTTGATGATCACATTCATAATACTTTGACATTGACATTGACGTTGACCTACATGTTAATGTTATACGTTTACATTGACGTTGACATTCATATTGATGTTATACGTTTATATTGACGTTCATATTTTTGTTGATGTTCACAGTGACATTGACATTGATTTTGATGTAGACTTTTACGTTGATGTTCAGTGACTTTGATGTTGACGTCAACGTTGATGTTGACATTGACGTTGACATTCACGTTGATGTTTATGTTTACGTTTATATTAATGTTGACCTTTATATTTATGTTGATGTTTAAATTGACATTGACGTTTACATTTACATTGACGTTGACATGAACGTTAACATTGATGGTCACGTTGACATTGACGTTTGTGTTCATGTAACATTGAAATTCATATTGATGTTCACATTGACATTGATGTGTATGTTGACATTCACATTCACATTGACATTCACATTAACCTTCACGTTCACATTAACGTTTACAATGATGTTCACGTTGACGTTCACATTGTCGTTCATATTCATGTTCATAGTTACATTCACATAGACATTGACATTAACGGGGACGTTTAAGTTTATGTTAAAATTGACGTTGATGTTTATGTTCACGATGACATGTACGTCTACGTTGATACTGATATTGACATTAATGTACACTTTAATATTCATATTGACGTTGACATTGACATTGACATTCACATTCACGTTTACTTTCACATTAAACTTTATGTTTACTTTCACATTGAAATTCACGTTAACATTCATGTTGACGTAAATGTTGACATTGATGTTTATGTTTCCATTGAATTTAACGTTGTCGTTGACTTTGATATTGATGTTGATATTGACGTTGACGTTCACGTTTACCTTTAAATTAATGTTGACGTTCACATTAACATTTACGTTGATGTTGACATTCACGTTCACGTTCACGTTCACAATAACATCATGTTGACGTTGACTTTTACCTTGACATTCACACTAAAATTCAAGTTGAAATTCACGTTGATGTTCCCATTGACATTCATATATTTGTTCACGTTTACGTTGACGTCAACATTAATGTTAACATTCAGGTTTATGTTGACGTTGAAATTGACGTTCACATTGACGTTAATGTTGACATTCATGTTCTTGTTAACATTCACACTAACGTTTATATTGACGTTCATGATAATGTTTATGTTGGAATTCACCCTGATGTTTACGTGTATGTTAAAGTTCACATTTTCAATGATGTTGATGTTGATGTTCATATTAATGCTGACATTGATGTGGACGTTCATACTAACATTGACATTTATGTTGACGTTGACGTTAATGTTCACGTTTACGTTCAAATTGACATTCAATTTAACATTGACATTTATATTTCCGTTTACGTTGATATTAACAATCACGTTCGCAATTCACCAACACATTGATGTTTACGTGAACGTTGACATTGACGTTGACGTTTATGTTAATGTAGGTATAAACGTTTACATTCACATTTACTTTGATCTTGACGTTGATGTTGATGTTCACATTGACGTTGATGTTAATGTTCACATTGACGTTGATGTTGATGTTCACATTGATTCTCACGCCGACGTTGATGTTGATGTTCACGTTAACATAAACGTTGATGTTCACGTTGACGTTGACATTCACTATCACGTACCGAGCTACCCCTTAGACGCGGATATGGGACCAAGGACCACATGTGATCCCAAGCTAACCTTGCTGGCATGATCATGAGCATACTAAAGATAATAAACTTATGCGGAAGCGAAATCATATTTTAAAATGAAAAGATGGGGAATACCAATATGCTAAAACATCGATATATCAAAACAGAATAGTTTAATATAAAAAAGTTATAACTCAATATTAAGCTTAAACTATATCTGAAAAAATCCTATAAAATGACTTCAAATGCTTGGACAGCCCCAGTTAAGTCTAGAAAAAAATTGAAATTGAAGAACTAAATACTGAAAAGAAACTCTTTACTATTGTCCTCAGAGAATGAGGACTCATCACTGAATCTGGTGAACTCGAGATTGGAAATCAATCTAAGCGCGATCTTGATGCTGAGAACCTGAACCTACATCACGAGAAGATGTAGTGCACGTATATGTAAGTATTTGAAAATATTGAGCATGTAGGATAGACTAATGTAAAAATAAAACATAACTGAACAAGCACAAGAGCAAGTAAAATGTTTTGAACAAATTATACTCAATTTGAAGCTAACTAGATGCAATGACCATATTTATAACATGTTGATACTGAATACTAACTGAACTATATATATGGCCAATACATTAGACTGTGTCTGAAATATGGGAGATATCAATAACTGATAATAAAACTACAAGATCTAAATGTGGAGTCTGATGTATACGCCCCATCGAGAGGACCCAATATACCCTGTCAGAGGTATACAAGTATGCTAGCATGATCACTAAACTGATGCCCGCAGAGGGAACTTACAACCTACTTGGGTAGTGGTTCTGGGACTATTGTGTATGCTAAACCCTAGTCCAACTTTGTATTATGCTACTCTTAATGAAATCTATAATTAAATGGTTATGACTGAGTTTCTGTTATAATAGATAGGTCAAAAGTGAATATGCAAACTAAGAATGCAATAATTAATCTGGTAATGATGCATCTATAACAAAGGCATGTATATCTGAAGTAACTTAAGTATTTTACCTAGCATGTGTAATTCAAGAAGTAAATAAATACATAACTAGGGTTCTGAAATTAATGCAATAATATGAGTAATAACATGATAATCTTATTTGGAACATATAACAAATAAATTCATGAAGTTCAATTGATGTTCTAGAAACCCTAGGTCTAATAATGATATGGGCATCAAGAATATAATTGAAAACTAGGGATCCAATGGGTGAAAGGAACCCACTAGTAAAATCCCATATGCCTGGTGATGAAATCCACAGAGAAATATTTAGATTTTGGAGCTGGAACTGATGGAACCTTGCTGCATTCTTGACCTAGGGTTCTTGACCTTTTTTCTTCTTTCTTGCTTTTAATTTTCCATGTTTTTGAATAATGATTTGACTTATGTAAGTTTTATTTATATTTCTAGGCTTAAACTTACGAAAATATGATAATTTAGGTTCAAAACAACGTATCTTAGGGTTTAAATGAAGTGGGAAAAGAACAAAAGATCCATGAGTTATTCGTTGTCGGACCAAACGACGACCTGGACTTAAGGGCCGTCGTTCAAAGGACAGTCCATCCTTTGGGTCCGTAGGTTGGGTCTGCTCGACAGGCCTTTACTAAAACGTTCATCACTTTTTACCTGGAGGTTGGATTTTAGCACACTCGATTGCTATTGAAAGCTAATTCAATCATCTATCTTTTGACAGGTCATGGGGCACCTAATTCATTTGTGCTAAGAGTTATGACCATTAAATAATGACCCAACATCATTTTCCCCTTAATTGTCTACTAATTTTCACCTATGATCTATAGGTCCATCTAAGGACCCTACTGGTCAATAGTGGTTCTTGTTAGAGAGTGGGTAAATGGGGTCTTGATCAATAGACACAGACTCTGGACCGTAGTTTGACTAACGGACCATAGGTCCGTCCATCGATCGGGACTTAGCCAAATTTACTAAAGTGAGTTTGTGAGGGGATGCATTGGTAATCGACGGACCTGCAGTATGGGCCGTAGGTAGAACTACAGTCCCTCAGTGGTGACCGTCAGTTGCATCTGAAAATTCTGATAAGCTGATTTCTTGTGTGTTTTAGATACGGGTTGTTACATTATCTCTCCCTTGGGAACATTCGTCATAAAATGAAGACTAACTAGCTGAAATAGAGGGAGAGAGCTGCAATCCCTACTACTAAACACTGAGAACTGAGTTTCTGACTGAATTGAGTTTCGAGCGTATGCAAATACGCTGAAAATGCAAGTACCAACTGAGAGAACATGATTCTAAGACTGAATTCTTGCATTAATGACTTAAAAACTAAAGAGGAACTATTACCTCAAGCTAGAGTGGAATCGGAAGGAAAGAGATGAGGGTACTTGTCTTTAATGGATAATTCTGCTTCACAAATAACTCCCTCTACGGACTGACTCCTCCACAAAACCTTGACTGAAGCGACCTCTTTATTTCTCAACCTTCTAATCTGACCGTCAAGAAACTGAACCGGTACATCCTGATAAGAAAGACTATCTTTCACCGCCGCACTCTCAACTACAGAGGCTGGATCACCCACACACTTCTTCAAGAGAGAGATGTTGAAGACCGGATGCGTTGCTGCTAAGTCTGCTGGTAACTCTAACTAATATTCTACCTTGCCAATCCTTTTCATGGTCCTGTAAGGTACTACATATCTAAGACAGATCTTCCCTTTCTTGCAAAATGTCATTACCCCTTTCAAGTTGACACTTTCATGAAAACCCAATCATCAACTTGAAACTCTAGTTCCTTTCACCTTAAATCTTCATAGGATTTTCGATGAAATTGGGCTATCTTAAGTCTATCTCTAATGAGTTGCACTTTCTCCATAGCATAAAGCACTGAATCTGGCC
Source organism: Solanum pennellii (assembly GCF_001406875.1). Taxonomy (NCBI): domain Eukaryota; kingdom Viridiplantae; phylum Streptophyta; class Magnoliopsida; order Solanales; family Solanaceae; genus Solanum; species Solanum pennellii. The sequence continues at coordinate 40,444,040 of NC_028639.1, read as the reverse complement.
CCATGAAAGTTGTTTCACCTACTTCAAACAAACGAATAGGAGATCTCTACACCGATACAAAGCCTCATAAGGGGCCATTTGAATGCTGGAATGCTAGCTATTTTTGTAGGCAAACTCAATAAGAGGAAGATGATCATCCCAACTACCCTTGAAATTGATCACACAAGCTCTCAAGATATCCTCTAGGGTCTGAATGGTACATTTCCATCCATCAACGGATGAAGTGTTGTGCTAAGGTTAAATTGAGTACCAAGACCCTTCTAAAATGACTTCAAGAAATGAAAAGTAAACTGAGGACCTCTATCTGAGATGATAGACAAAGGAATCCCATGTAACCTTATAGTTTCATTAATGTAAGGCTTGGCATAGTCCTCTGCCGAATCAATAGTGTTGACCGCTAAAAACCGAGAAGACTTAGTCATCCTATCAACTATCACCCAAATGGAGTCATGTTGTCTGCGCGTACGAGGTAACCCTGTGATGAGATCAATATTGATCACTTCCCAATTCCAAGTATGAATGTCGATCTCTTGAGTCATACATTATCACATCTCGAAACCACACCGTAGAAGATTGGTGCAATTTATGATTGCAACCGGCGTAATTGACCTCTCGGAGGTCTCGTACAACCCCTTAGATATCATTCATCGCATAAATATAGTGAAAAGTAGTGTAGAATTAAAAATTTTCACAATACATATCAGTTTTTAAAAATCTCTTTCATATAAAGTCATAGGAAATACTAAGTCTCGATCTCGTCAAAATTAAGACACGAGAATACTTTTGGGACATTGCCCATACACAACACTAATAGAGAAATACTTAGTCTATTATAATACTTCTAATAGAGACATAAAAGACATATATGCCCTCGAGTCAAATGAGGACATACTTCAACTTCTCTTGAACGATGCTACGGTCCAAGTCATCGTTCCCAAATGCTCCTCACCTACCAACAACAATAGAGATAGATAAAAGCATGGATTAGTACAACCACATGTAATATGTATGACATAAATAATGAAAATCATGAAAATGGACATTTATTCGAAATATGCATCTTTTCATTAAAAAATCATATTATAATCATTAAAAAACATTTAACAACTTAAAAACACATAAGATAACATTTAAACATAACCTCATAATTTTTGAAGTCACTTTATAGTAACCTCAACTCACTTATCTTCACCTTAGACATCTTTTAGTTTGTAATCATCCACTTAAATCTATCCTAAGACTCACTTAATCAACACAAAGAGAGACCACCCATACAACCTCCCTAATCATGCCTAAATGATACCCAAGACTACTTATAATGAGTCACATGCACACTTCAAGACATCACACATACAAACATATAGATAATATGGCAATTCCTCATAAAAGGATATCAAAACACTTATTTAAGTAGATAAAGAAGATAACGTCCATGATTGACCTCTTCAAGACTACCTAAATAATCCTTAAGACTTCCTAAGTTTGGATCATGTCCACATAATCGACATCTTCCTTAACTAGAGTCATTCTTAAGAATCATCTAGGTAAGATATGAAGTGACCATTCCTATTCCCCCTTCACACCTTAACTAGACAACCCTTAACTACTCTAGATAAGTACTTATTAAATTAACATACTTCATAACATAGGTCATTAGCTTATTCAGACTCATACATCACATAAAGGACATTATAGTAGTGGTCTTGGACAAGACCTAGGAACTCCCAATAACACCTTCAAAGCCTATTGTGCAATGTCTAGATAGCATCCTATACAACCACAAAACTTTATAGAACTTCTTAAATGCTAATAGGTATTCCATATGATGAGAATAGGAAATAACCGACATATACCATGATAGTTAGACATGGAATCCGAAGTTCTATCCTACTCTTATGAGGTTGTTCTACTTGTCTGTTGTAGAACTTAGACACATCCATTGTAGGCACATGGTTAAGGAATATGAAGGGCATGCCTTGTATTCTATTCTCATTGTTTGACTAAAATACTTCCCTTATCATACTCACTCGGTGCTAGCCTTCTTTCTCATAGAGTAATTCAAACTTAAGGTTCACATAAAAGGGTACCATATCAAGTTCATAACCCAATTACATTTACCCTACAAAAGAGGTCTTCTAGAGTTACCTTATAGTGGCGACAAGAAGCTCATTATGACTTTCCTAAGGATTAATATGATGTCGTTCCAGTCAATTAACCTTAAGTCTATCATTTCTTAATTTTGAAGGATACCATTACGGTTACGACTCCAACATTCATAACCTTACCACTAGGTTCAAGCTTTCACATAAATGACTCTCTTAATATCATTTAAGGTCTCCTATCATTCATACATACAAGTCTAAGAGACTTTTGCATCCTAATTCAGGACATCACACATTCACGTTCATACATACATCTAGCAAGGGACACAAGACAATACCTATATCATCTTCAAGTCATCATATACACTATCATATCATCGTCAATGTGACCACATAGATGTCATGAGCGGAATCTAGACCCTAGAAGAGACCGGTGTTGTTGACCTCTCAGAGGTCACAGACAATCCTACATACATAATTCTTACTTCATCTAGATTAATTTTAGCAAAAAATTTGAAATTTTTTGTTTTCAAACATGCTTACTAAAAATTTTATTACATGTATAATTGTTCACCATCAACCATCTAACATTAAGATCATCAAATGAAAGAAATAGTTCATAGCTGCATTAAATGTGTACTTGCCAAAACGACACCAATACAAAGTCTGCAATGAAATGGGAAATGAAACACTAGTGAAACATGCTTCACTAGCTAAATCCTACATCTAAACTATATAATAACAGTAGACAGCCCCGAAAGCATGAGGGCCTACCATGTCTAGATGTAAGCTCCATGTCCGGATAGATGCAACGTCAACCTGTAAGCTCTAGCGTCCACATGTGCCTGCACCTAAAAATATAAAGTTCTATAGAATTAGTACACACTTGTACTAAGTATGGGTATATGCAAGCACCGACCAAGGACATGCATGAGAAAGGATGGCTCTTTCCTAACAACATGATTATGGAAACTCAAGTTAGTGGACTTGCGAAATTGAGATTAGGAAAGTTAATGAACATTCCAAATTTGGATTAGGAAAGTTAGTTAGTTTTCCAAATTTGGATTAGGAAACCCATATCATGAGACTAACATGCATCATCATACTTATCATATTGCACACAACACATAACATCTTACACATAGCACATATCATATATCATATAGCACATAACATCTTTTATAACACTCATTCATATGCCATGATACCTTGGAATCGTGGACTTGACATTAAGAATTTCCAAAAATAAGGGCTCAACATATGGGACCTCAACTAGGGAGTCTTCACTAGCAAAAAGAGTGTCTGCTTCATTCATTCATACGTACTTCATTTCATTTCGTTCATAGGCTAGTGTGAACACCAGCTATACCTAGATTATAGTTTAAGACTTTCATCGGGTTTTCTGTGCAATGATCAAGAATAACCTAGTCTCATTGCTTTATCTAGCTCACCTCTTGATTATCCTATCCTAACACCTTTCGTATCGTTCATTTCATTATGTGCATCATTTGTGGCTGGTCTCATTTATTCTTTGGGAACTTTAACTTTAAACGATATAGATCATGTGAGTATTATAAAATCTAGTGTCTCCCCCACACCGAAAAGAGGTGGAATCACCAGCTAAAGTGACCCAAATCATACTAGCGTACATGGGAATTTAACCCCGCCAGATCCCTATATTGCCAATATAGGTTCGAAGACTAGGAGATATAAGGATACCCATACCCGGCATGCGGGACAGTCTCATCTCATGAGAGTTATGTGAACCTCTGCCCTTCTCGAAAGAAGCCATCACTGCTCATAGCTACACTATCGGTGCTCATTATAAGGTTCCATTACACTCAACTCATACGTCATGGAAGTTGGCTTCTAGTATGAGGACATCATAGCTGAATAGATGATTTCTCATCTCATCATTAGTACTAAGTGTGTTAATCTCAATACTTTCATTAGAGTGTTCATAAAGACTGGTCTCTTCATTAACTTTACACTCTCACGGTTGAGTACATTTTGATAACATTTACTTAGGATCATTTGAGATTGATCTCATCTTTTACATAAGCATCATATCATGTTCTTACCACATTCATTAACATTAGCACATTTTCTCTTCATAATTACTCACCCTTTTTTCACGTGAATGTTCATTTCATCATATGCCAATGCACTTGGCCATTTAGTGTGTTTCACACTCTTACTTAACCCTTCTAGGGTTTCATCATTTCATTGTTCATTTCATCATTTCATTGTTCTTTTGAACATATGCCAATGCACTTGGCCATTTAGTGTATCTTACACTCGTACTTAACCATTCTAGGGTTTCATCATTTCATTACATACCTCTTAGGTTCACTTATTTTTAATCATATGCTAGAATTGTGGGTCACTTACAAGCCATGAGGCTTCATTTATAGTTTGTTAAGTGAATCATATATTCCTATGATTATGTAGTACAAGACTTATGTATCTTGTATGTATGCCAAGATTTCAATTTCGATCTAAGTAGGTGGCAATATTCTTGAACATTTAATTCACGTATGATTTATGTATCAATACGGAAATTTGGGCAAAGGAAACCAAGTTTGAACCCCATGGACAATACTTACATTTTTTGTTCACTTTATTTAAGTCTTCATGACATTGGGACCCTAGATAGAGCCCTAACATCAACATTCTACCTTTATTTTTCTCCTTGGGTTTTCTCTTATTTGGGCAAAGGGTTGTGGGATCGAACCCCCACAATCCCTTTTTATTTTTCATTTAAAATTTGTGTTGTCCAATTAACCTAGACGAAGAGGTTGTGGGTAAAACATCCACATCCTCTTTTTATTTTACTCATTATTTCGCTGGAAATCGGGAGGTTGTGGGTTCGAACCCCCACAGCCTCCTTATTTTATTTTAAATGTCGCTAGAGCTTTGAGGTTGTAGGTTCAAATCCCCACAGCCTCATTATTTTATTTTTAATTTAAAATTGGCTTAGCTAGGCGTTTGGCAGTGAGGTTGTGGGATCGAGCCCCCACAACCTCCCTTTTTTTTCTAATTTATTTCGCCCCTCTCCATTCAAGCCTTGAGGTCGTGCGTTCGATTCCCACGCCTCCCATTTTATTTATTTAAAGTTTTTCATTCTCCTTACTCGCCTGTACACCCCATTTTGAATCCCCCAGCCCCATTTCTTTATTTCTTGCGGCGATTAAGGTTCCACACATGTGAGGTCAGAGGTTCGAATCCTGGTGGCCTCACCCCTTTAAATTAATTTAATTTTCCAGATTTCCCTTCTATATTTTAGCCTAAACTAAACTTATATTTTTGGCTGTAAACTCAATCATTTTCTTAACTTATTTTCATCAATATTTCCACATGAAAACATGGGAAGATTCATGGATAGTTTAACACTTTTTTGGGGTGTATTTTATGGATTCATTTAGCTAAATTATTGGCGCTCAAATCAGCCCCACTTCCATTTTTCTGAACATCACGATTTTCATAGGTTTATGTACGTTAAATTAAAACCAAAACAATATTAAACTTAAAGCCTTAACTTGACCTCATTCATAGTAACCTTCACAGTGACATTTTTGCACATACACACTCTTGCACAAACTTTCGAGTACATGGTTGCATTTCATACGGTTTCACGTACACAAACATAATTATAGTCATCACAAAAACATAACATACACCTAAATCTACCATCAATCATACCCAGCCTACGATTGATTGGGATTTAGTGACAGGGGCATGCAAAAGGGGAAACAATCATAGTTCTTGAATGACTAGTATGAACCTTAAGGGGTCTCTTGGGAAAAGGACCAAGAGAGAAGAAAACCCATACCTTATTTTGACGTTCAAACCTTGAAGTTTCTGCCAAAAAACTCCACTCAAGAACACGTATAAGCCTCCTCAGTATTAAGTCCACTCGAATGACAACCTCCCTTAGCCTAGTGTGAGCTTAACGTTTGTTTTCTTGTGATTTCGTGTTTGTTCTTCAAGTGTGAAGAACTTTATTTATTTTTCTTCTTTTGTATCTTATTTTGGTAGAGAAATATCGGGTGAAAGAATAGGAGTGATTGAGCGTGAGAGTTAAGAGATAGACGTGAGAGAGAGTTGAAGTTATAGGAGGTTTAGGAGTCTAGTTTTAGGACTTAGTTAATAGTGTTTTATTTATTTAATAAAAATCTGATTTTTATTTTATTTTAGATCAGCTAATGAATAATAATCAGTAATTAATTATATTAATCAATAACATAAATAATAATCACATTAATTCATTGCTTCCACCTAGGTTCGAACCTGGGTTAAGCAAGACTTCACTTCAATAGCTCAATTTCGTCCATCTCTCCCAAAATTGCCCCTCCACCTTATTAATTAAATATAAATTATATATTTAGGGTAATTACGATATTACCCTTTGCCTGGAAAAGGACCATTTTATCCCTAGACCCTCCAAACCTAAGATTTCCTCTATTTAAGTCCGGTAAAGACTCCTTCGAGTAAATCTTCGTATTCGAGAGCCCTACATGGTTGGACCCAACCTTTCCTAGCACAGTAACTCCCCAAGATAGTTGGCTTGGATGTAGCGAGGGTTCCAATGTTTGGTTCTACGTGCATCAATTCGTGTGAACCCTGGTCTAATCATAGGCATTCTTGACACATTAACTATAACATAGTATATCCATTTTTAGGGTTGTTACATTATCCCCCATTAGGAACATTCGTCCCCGAACGACACTACCAATATTTAGCTTAATGCTAGTCATATCATAACATAATTACTATGCACAGCCAAGCAATAACAACAAAATATGGAGAGATAAGGAAACTTAGACTTAAGAGTAGGAAGTCTTATCTCAAAAGCTAAAAAGATGAGGGTAACGGGATCTCATGTCGGCCTCAGCCTCCCACGTAACACCCTCAACAAAATGATTTCTCCACAATACCTTCACTGTAGCAATCTCCTTGTTCCTCAGCCGCTTGACCTGTCTGTCTAAGATCTCAACAGGTACCTCCTCATAGGACAAGTCTTCATCGACCCAAACCTTCCAAAGGTAGAATAGATGCTGGATCACCTAGGCACTTCTTTAACATGGATATTGAAAGACTGGATGGACAGAAGCTAGCTCAGCAGGCAATGCCAACTCATAAGACACCTCACCAACACGCTGTAGGATCTCGTAAGTCCCAACATACCTTGGACTCAACTTCCCCTTCCTGCAAAACCTCATCACCTCCTTCATATGTGATATCTTCAGATAGACCTGGTCACCAACATCAAACTCTAAGGGCCATTTTCTGTTATATGCATATGACTTCTGTCGACTATAAGTAGTAGTCAACCTATCCCTAATCACTCTGACCATCTGTAAGGCCTCATGAACGATGTCTCAACCCAAAATGGATGACTCTCCAACCTCGAACCACTCAACTAGAGATCTACACCTCCTACCATACAGTACCTCAAGCGGTGCCACCCAATGTTGGAGTGATAGCTATTATTATACGAGAACTCTATCAAAGGCAAATGGTTATCCCAGCTACCCCTAATGTCAATCACACACGCTCCTAACATGTCCACAAATGTCTAAATGGTGCGCTCTGCCTGCCCATCAGTCTGAGGATTAAAGTCAGTACTAAGCTTTACCTGCGTGCCCAAGCTTTTCTGGAATGATCTCCAAAAATGTGAAGTAAACTGAGCTTCTCTATCTAAAATGATAGACAGAGGAATCTCATTCCATCTCACAATCTCATCCATTTAGAGTCTCGCATAGTCCTCGGCTCTGTAAGTAGACTTCACAGGGATAAGGTGGGTAGTGTTAGTCACTCCATCCACAATAACCCATATGAAGTCATGTTGTCTCCTAATCCTAAGAAGACCTACCACAATGTCCATATTAATGGCCTCTCACTTCCAAGTCGGAACCTCAATTATCTATGTAAGACCACCAGGCTTAAGATGTTATGCTTTAACCTGCTGACAGTTAGGACACTTGTCCACATATTTTGCAATGTCTTTCTTCATGCCATCCCACCAATAACTCTGTTTAAGATCATGATACATCTTGGTGGAACCTAGATGTATGGAATATCTAGAACCATGGGCTTCTTCAACAATCGTGGTCGTAAATCATCCACATCTGGTACACACAGCCTGTATTGATGCCTAAGTATGCCATCACCACCCAAAGCGAAAGACTCATTCATCTTTATCAACACTGAATCCTTAATCTCCATCAACACAGGATCGATATGTTGACCTTTCTTGACTTCAGCTACCAAGGGTGATTGAGAACTAGGATGAACTGAAACACTCCCACTAGTATAGTCAACCAATCGCACACCTACTCTGGTCAGTCTGTGTACATCTTTTGCTAACACCTTCTTTTCATCCTCAATATGGGTTGTACTTCCCATGCTCATCCTACTCAAAGCATCGTCTACAATGTTAGCCTTACCTGGATGGTAGTGAACATTCATGTCATAATCCTCCAACAGCTCCAACCATATTCGCTGACGTAGACTCAACTTCCTTTGTGTGAACACGTATTGGAGACTCTTGTGGTCTGTGAACATATCCACATGCACTCCATACAAGTAGTGCCTCCACATCTTCAATGTAAACACCACAGCTGCTTACTCCAGGTCATGAGTTGGATAATTCTTCTCATGAACCTTGAGTTGTCTCGATGCATAGGCTATCACCTTACAACCCTGCATACGAACACAACCAAAACCAACCCTAGATGCATCACAACAAACAGAGTAATTCTAACCACACTTAGGCGAAGTAAGCACTGGGGTTAAAGTGAGTCTGTCCTTGAACTCCTGGAAACTCTTCTCACAAGCCTCAGTCCATTCAAACTTGGCCTTCTTCTTAGTTAGAATTGTCAGTGGGACAGCAATGGAAAAAAGACCTCCACGAACTTGCGGTAATAACCAGCCAATCCTAAGAAGCTACTGATATCTGTAGGAGTATGAGGTTTTTTCTAGTTCTTAACAGCCTCAGTCTTCCTCGGGTCCACCTCTACACCTTGATCGGACACAACATGACCTAGGAAAGTTACTGATCTAAGACAAAATTCACACTTGCTGAATTTGGCGTACAACTGATGTTGTCTAAGTACCTGCAAGGTTAGTCTCAAATGTTGTTCATGCTCTTCCTTGGTCCTAGAGTAGATGACAATTTCATCAATGAATAGTATGACGAAAGAGTCAAGGTATTCACGGAAGACCTTGTTCATGAGATCCATAAATGCAGCAGGTGCAATCGTGAGACCAAATGACATAACCAAGAACTCATAATGACCATAACGGGTACGAAAGGCTGTCTTTGGTATGTCTCCACCCCCAACCCTAAGCTGATGATAACCTGAACGAAGATCAATCTTAGAGAAGAAACTAGAGCCTTGGAGCTGATCGACCAAATCATCAATTATGGGAAGTGGAAACTTATTCTTCATAGTGTACTTGGTTAACTGTCGATAATCGATACACATTCTAAGGGTCCCATCCTTCTTTTTCACAAAAAACACTGGAGCACCCCAAGGAGATTTGCTCGGATGAATGAAACCCTTATTAGTGAGATTTTTTACTTGCAGCTTCAACTCTTTGAGTTCAGCTGGAGCCATTCTGTAGGGAGTAATCTAAAATCGTTTAGTATAGGGTCCTAAGTCAATACCAAAGTCAATCTCTCATGGAGGAGGGACTCTAGGCAAATCATCATGAAATACATCTAGGAAATCATTCACAACAAGCAGTGAGTCTATGGAAGGACTGTCATGATCTAAATCATTAACTCACAATATGACATATTAACCCCTTGGACATCATTTTATTGTCCGTAAGGTTCGAAATCAAGGGATTAGGACAAATCGAGCTGTACCCCTCCCAGACTAGTTCCTCTTAATTAGGGAAACAAAATCTCACCACTCTACTACGACAATCCAAAAAAGCATAACAACTGTGAAGCCATTCCATGCCAAGGATAACATCAAAATCATGCATGGGTAACTCAACCATGTTTGCACACATAGTCTTACCACTTACAACTATTGGTCAATCCTTGTATACCCTATCAGTTTTTACATTTTCTCCTAAAGGTTTACTAACCACTATAGGATCATGAAGAACTTTAGTCAATATTTCAAAAGTGAGAGCAAGAAAAAATGTTACAAAGGAAAGATTAGACCCTGGATCAAGTAAAGCATAAACAGAAAGTTAGAATACTTGCAGCATACCTATGACCACATCAGAGGACTTCCCCTTCTCCTCCCTGCCCTTTAGGTCATGAAACTTGTTACTCATAGGAGGCTCGGCTGCTGTTTCACCCTGTGGATTAGGCCTACGCTTAGCATTACCTATAGTCTGACCTCTGTTATGTGGGCAGTCTCTAACCATATGCCAACTCTTGCTGCAACCGAAATAGGGATTAGTTCCCTGTCTGCACTCTCCACTGTGAGCACGGTCACACTTAGCACAGTTCTTTTTGTGACGTTGCACCTCACCTCAATTGCCCTTCTTGGTCTCAGGTCTGCCTCCTTTAAGTGTTGTACTCCTCTGGGAATTAGAATTTCCAGAACTCTGCTGCCCCTTCTTTAACCTGGGCTGCTCACGGACACCAAAATTGTTTCTATGGCCTCTATTGCTAGGACCTGCCTGATGTTGAGGCTTCAGTCTCCTAGCATCACGAACGCCCCCTTTTTTTGCGGCTGTCCTTTACCTGCTGGACATGCACCATCAACCTTGAGAGGTCCATGTTATCATGGAGCATCGTAGACCTACCCTTCTCCTCCAGATCTCCGTTGAGTCATGTGATGAACCTGCTCATCTCATCCGTGTTGTTAGATACAAGGGATGTAGCATACCTGGATAATTTAACAAACTTCAGTACTCATCTCATTCTTGTTGTTAGATACTAACGAAAATATTATACATGAATAGTTTGACAAACTTCAGGGAACACTCCTAAACTGTCATTGATCCTTGCTCAAGGTTGATAAACTCCTCAACCTTCGCCTCCCTCATCTCCCTGGGAAAGAATCTCCCCAGGAAGGCTGTCTTAAACAGCTCCCAAGTGACCGGAACTCCGTTCAAAGCTCGTCTATCCTGCCACATCTTGCACCAAGTCTGTGCAATATCCTTGAGTTAATAGGAAGCCAGCTCTGCTTTCTCAGTATCGGTGGCCCCCATATCCACAAAAATCTTATGCACCTCATCCGCAAACTCGTGGTGGTCCTCTGAAGTCTTAGACCTTGTGACAATAGGAGGGTTCATCCTCGTGAAGTCTCTAAGCCTGTCATCCATGCTACACAATGGTAGGTTCTCACTCTCAACATTTTTCCGGTTGACCTGGGCAGTCATGGCCCGGACCTGCATAGTGATGGCCTCTACCATCTTGGCCAGAGATGTACGCACCGCCGCATCAGTCAACCCAGCTGGGTTAACCGGCATAGCCACTCCTTCACCTGGAGCTTGGGGTGGAAATTGATAGTCCCCAGCAGCTGCTACTCCTCTTCTCTGACCAATAGTTCTCCTAGTATCATTCTCTTAAAATAATAAGATTTATGTTAGACACGCCCATAACACCATGAAATTTGACATTAGCTAAGTTACGATGAGATCATAAGAAGGAAGATTTTCCTACGCATCATGCAGTCTCTAATTTAGGATAGTGGTGAACTTCACTACCATGACTTAGAAATTACTCAATGTTGTTGACGTGAACTTATTATCTTAGAAATTTAATCTACTGCTCTGATACAAACTTTTTCACGACCGGAATCTAATACCCCAGACGAGTCTGGCGTCGTTGACCTCTCAGAGGTCGCAATCAAGCCTACATACGTCATTCTTACTTCATCTAGATTAATTTTAGCGGAAAATTTGAAACTTTTTGTTTCATAACATGTTTACTAAACATTTTATAACATGTATAATTTTTCACCATCAACCATCTAACATTCAGATCATCAAATGAAAGAAATAATTCGTAGTTTCATTAAATGTGTACTTCCCAAAAAGGCACCAATACAAAGTCTGAAATGAAATGGGAAATGATACACTAGTGGAACATTATCCACTAGCTAAAGCCTACATCTAAGCTAGATAATAACAGTAGAAAGCCTTGAATGCATGAGGGCCTACCAAGTACGGATGAAAGCTCCACGTCCGAATAGCTGCAACGTCAACCTGTAAGCTCTAGCGTCCACCTGTACCCACACCGAAAAATATAGAGTTGTATGGAATTAGTACACACTTGTACTAAGTTTGGGTATATGCAAGTACACACGAAGGACATGCATGAGAAAGAATGGCTCTTTCCTAACAACATGATTATTGAAAGTCAAGTCAATGGACTTGCCAAATTGAGATAAGGAAAGTTAGTGAACATTCAAAATTTTGATTAGGAAAGTCAGTAAGCTTTCAAAATTTGGATTAGGAAAGTCATACCATGAGAGTAACATGCATCATCATACTAAACATATTACACACAACACATAACATCTTACACATAGCACATATCATATAGCATATAACACATAACATCTTTTATAACACTCATTCATGTGCCATGATACCTTGGATTCATCGACTTGACATTAAGACTTTCCAAAAATGAGGCCTCAACATATGGGACCTCAACTACGAGTCTTCATTAGAAAACACAGAGTCTGCTTCATTTATTCATACGTACTTCATATTATTTCGTTCATAGGCTAGTGTGAACACCAGCTATACCTAGGATTTAGTTTAAGACTTTCATCGGGTTCGTTGTGCAATAATCAAGAATAACCTAGTGCCATTACTTGAGTCTATCTCACCCTCTTGATTATCCTACCCTAACATCGTTTGTATCATTCATTTCACTATGTGCATTAGTTGAGGCTCGCCTCATTAATTCTTTGGAAACTTTAACTTTAACCGACATAGATCATGTGAGCATCATGAAATCCAGTGTCTCCCCAACACCCAAAAGAGGTGGAATCACCGGCCAAAGTGACCCAAAACATGCTAGCGTACATGGGAATTTAAACTCGTAAGATTCCTATATTGGCAGTATAGGTTGGAAGACTAGGAGATATAAGGAGACCCATATCCGGAATGCCGGACAGTCTCATCTCATGAGAGTTATGTGAACCTCGCCCTTCACGAAAGGAGGCATCACCGCTCATAGCTAGTCTATCGGTGCTCAGTATAAAGTTCCATTACATTAAAATCATACGTCATGGAAGCTGGCTTCTAGTACGAGGACATCATAGCTCAATAGATGATTTCTCATCTTATCATTAGTATTAAGTGTGTTAATCTCAATACTTTCATTAGAGTGTTCATAGATACTGGTCTCTTCATTAACTTTACACTCTCATAGGTGAGTACATTTTGGTAATATTTACATAAGATCATTTGAGATTGCTCTAATCTTTTACATTAGCCTCATATCATGTTGTCACCCCATTCATTAGCATTAACACATTTGCTCTTCATAATTACTCACCCCATTTTTTACGTGAATGTTCATTTCATCATATGCCAATGCACTTGGCCATTTAGTGTGTTTCACAATCTTACTTAACCCTTCTAGGGATTCATTATTTCATTGTTCATTTCGTCATATGCCAATGAACTTGGCCATTTAGTGTATCTTACAGTCGTACTTAACCCTTCTAGGTTTTCATCATTGCATTACATTCCTCTTAGGTTCAATTATTTTTAATCGTATGCTAGACTTATGGGTCTATACATACAAGCCATGAGGCTTCACTCATTTTTTTTAAGTGACTCATATCTTCCTAAGATTATGTAGTACAAGACTTATGTATCTTGTTTGTATGCCTAGATCTCGATTTCAATCTAAGTAGGTGGCTTTATTCTTGAACATTTAATTCACGTATGAATTATGTATCAATACGGAAATTAGGGCAAGGGAACCCAAGTTCGAACCCATTGGACAATACTTACATTTTTCCTTGACTTTATTTTTAGTCTTCATGACATTGGGACCCTAGATCGCGCCCTAACATCAACATTGGGACCCTAGATCGCGCCCTAACACCAAGGACATGCATGTGAAAGGATGGCTCTTTCCTAACAACGTGATTATTGAAAGTCAAGTCAGTGGACTTGCCAAATTGAGATTAGGAAAGTTAGCGAACTTTAAAAATTTGATTAGGAAAGTCAGTGAGCTTTCAAAATTTGGATTAGGAAAGTCATACCATGAGAGTAACATACATCATCATACTTATCATATTGCACGCATCCCATAACATCTTACATATAGCACATATCATATAGCATATAACACATAACATCTTTTATAACACTCATTCATATGCCATGATACCTTGGAATCATGGACATCACATTAAGACTTTCCAAAAATGAGGGCTCAACATATGGGACCTCAAGTAGGGAGTCTTCACTAGCAAACAGAGAGTCTGCTTCATTCATTCATACGTACTTCATTTCATTTCGTTCATAGGCTAGTGTGACCACCAGCTATACCTAGGATGTAGTTTAAGACATTCATCGGGTTTCCTGTGCAATGATCGAGAATAACCTAGTGTCATTGCTTGAATCTAGCTCAACTCTTGATTATCCTATCCTAACACCATTGATATCGTTCATTTCATTATGTGCATCATTTGAGGCTGGCTTCATTCATTCTTTGGGAACTTTAACTTTAACTGACATAGATCATGTGAGCATCATGAAATCCAGTGTCTCCCCCACACCGAAAAGAGGTGGAATCAATGGCCAAAGTTACCCAAAACTTGCTAGCGTACAAGGGAATTTAACCTCGCCAGATCCCTATATTGGCAGTATAGGTTAGAAGACTAGGAGATATAAGGAGACCTATACCTGGAATACTGGACACTCTCATATCATGAGAGTTGTGTGAACCTCCTCCCTTCCCGAAATGAGGCATACCGCTCATAGCTAGTCTATCAGTGCTCAGTATAATGTTCCATTACATTCAAATCATAGGTAATGGAAGTTGGCTTATAGTATGAGGACATCATAGCTCAATAGATGATTTCTCATCTCATCATTAGTATTAAGTGTGTTAATTTCAATACTTTCATTAGAATGTTCATACAAACTGATCTCTTCATTAACTTTACACCCTCATTGGTGAGTACATTTTGGTAACATTTACTCAGGCTCATTTGAGATTTCTCTCATCTTTTACATTAGCCTCATATCATGTTGTCACCCCATTCGTTAACATGAACACATTTGCTCTTAATAATTACTCACCCCTTTTTAAACGTGAATATTGAT
This sequence comes from Solanum pennellii, assembly GCF_001406875.1. Classification (NCBI taxonomy): domain Eukaryota; kingdom Viridiplantae; phylum Streptophyta; class Magnoliopsida; order Solanales; family Solanaceae; genus Solanum; species Solanum pennellii. The sequence goes on along the minus strand of NC_028639.1, from coordinate 40,428,663 downwards.
TTCATCATATGCCAATGCACTTGGCCATTTAGTGTGTTTCACACTCTTACTTAACCCTTCTAGAGATTGATCATTTCATTGTTCATTTCTTCATATTCCAATGCACTTGGCCAGTTAGTGTATCTTACAGTCGTACTTAAACCTTCTAGGGTTTCATCATTTCATTACATACCTCTTAGCTTCACTTATTTTTAATCGTATGCTAGACTTATGGGTGTATTACATAAAAGCCATGAGGCTTCATTCATAGTTTTTTAAGTGACTCATATCTTCCTAAGATTATGTAGTACAAGACTTATGTATCTTGTATGTATGCCAAGATCTCGATTTTGATCTACGTAGGTGGCGTTATTGTTGAACATTTAATTCATCTATGATTTATGTATCAATACGAAAATTTGGGCAAGGGAACCCAAGTTCAAACCCCTTGGACAATACTTACATTTTTCCTTGTCATTATTTTTAGTCTTCATGACATTGGGACCCTAAATTGAGCCCTAACATCAACATTCTATCTTTATTTTCTCCTTGGGTTTTCCTCTTATTTGGACTAAGGTTTGTGGGATTGAACCCCCACAACCCTTTTTTATTTTTCATTTAAAATTTGTATTGTCCAATTCACCTACACAAAGTGGTTGTGGAATCAAACCCCCACAACCTCTTTTTATTTTATTCATTATTTCGCTGGAAACTGGGAGGTTGTGGGTTCGACCCCCAGACCCTCCTTATTTTATTTTTAATTTCGTTATGGTTGTGAGATTGTGGGTTCGAACCCCCAAATCCTCCTTATTTTATTTTTAATTTAAAATTGGCTTAGCTAGGCGTTTGGCAGTGAGGTTGTGGGATCGATCCTCCACAGCCTCACTTTATTTTCTAATTTATTTCGCCCTTCTCCTTTCCAGCCTTGAGGTCGTGGGTTCGATTCCCACGCCTCCCATTTTATTTATTTAAAGTTTTTTCATTCTCCTTGCTCGCCTGTACACCCCATTTTGAATCCCCCCAGCCCCATTTCTTTCTTTCTTGCGTGATTAAGGTTCCACACAGGTGAGGTCACAGGTTCGAATTCTAGTGGCCTCACCCCTTTAAATTAATTTAATTTTCCTGATTTCCCTTCTATATTTTAGCCTAAACTAAACTTATATTTTTGGCTGTACAATAAATAATTTTCTTAACTTCTTTTCATCAATATTTCTACTTGAAAACTTGGGAAGATTCATGGATCCTTTAACACTTTTTTGGGGTGTATTTCATGGAATCGTTTATGTACATCAAGAATTTCATAGTTTTATGTACGTAAAATAACAACCAAAACAATATTAAACTTGAACCCTTAACTTGACCTCATTCACAGTAACCTTCAAAGTGACATTTTTGCACATACACACACTTGCACAAACTTTCGAGTACATGGTTGCATTTCATACGATTTCAAGTACACAAAGATAATCATAGTCATCAAGAAACCATCACATACACCTAAATCTACCAGCAATCATACTCAATCTATTGTTCATTGGGAGCTAGTGAAACAATCGTAGTTCTTGAATGACTAATACGAACCTTAAGGGGTCTCTTGGGAAAGGGACCAAGAGATAAGAAAACCCATACCTTATTTTTATGTTCAAACCTTAAAGTTACTGCCCAAAAACTCCACTCAAAAACACGTCTATGCCTCCTCAATATTAACTCAACTCGAATGACAACCTCCCTTAGCCTAGTGTGCGATTAACATTTGTTTTCTTGTGATTTCGTATGAGTTCTTCAAGTGTGAAGAACTTGGTTTATTTTTATGATTTTTTATATTATTTTGGCAGAGAAATATCGTGTGAAAGAATGGGAGAGATTGAGCGTGAGAGTTGAGAGATAGACGTGAGAGAGAGTTGGAGTTATAGGAGGTTTAGGAGTCTAGTTTTAGGACTTAGTCAATAGGTCTTTATTTATTTAATTAAAATAAGATTTTAATTTTATTTTAAATCAGATAATGAATAATAATCATTAATTAGTTATATTAATTCAATATCTTAAATAAAAATCACATTAATTCATTTCTTCCACCTAGGTTCGAACCCGGGTGAAGCAAGACTTCACTTCAAGAGCTCAATTTCGGCTATCTCTCCCCAAGTTGCCCTTCCACCATATTAATTAAATAATTAATTACATATTCAGTTTAATTACGATGTTACCCTTTTCCCGGAAAAAGACCATTTTACCCGTAGACCCTTCTCTGATAATGTATATTATGTATCATGTAAAGTTTTAATTTTTTTGTAGTAATCCTCGTCCCAGTTCTTGTTAAAGGTGTCTTGTACCTGACTATTATAGGGTGGAAATATTCTTTTCTTAGTATGCACTAATATATTCATGTATATGGTAATATAATAATACATTTTTTGATGATGCAAATAGTATCATTAAGTATGAAGGTATGTAAGACAATTTGATAGACTGCACTTACACGCAATTATTGTCATGAACGGCTATTTCTTTTTAATATGTTGAATTAACTGGGCCAACTTGATCTGGAAAACTCTGCATATTATGTCCTCCCATCTACCTCAACATCTTCACCAATTTAGCACAACATTACATTAATTTCTGGCAATTTTTTGTTACAGGTGAAGGTAAGAAATAAATCTGGGTATCCGGCTCATCTACATATAGCCATTGCATCCTAATAATTTTGTGCCCTGTAGCGAGGTCCCCCAGTGCGTGACGAAGGTAGTATAATTGTTTTTCCCACCTTTAATCAATCTGAATCTCCACCTACAATAACATCCATCAAGCCACCAAAAAGATCAGCCCTAAGTTTTGGTTTGTTATTTCGGATATATCTAAATCGTTCTTCTTCAATTTTCATGTAACCATCCATGATGTACTTCTGTAGTAGCCTACCAGATTTTTGAAGAGTGTGGCCCTCTCTAAGTGGTTGTTGTAGGTGGTATGCATAAAATAGTCTCATTGTCGATTTTTCTCGGGTATATGTTTCATGGATTTAAGAAACCAATTGTATGCCCAGCCTATATCCATCCTCTCCATATGAGTGTATTAATAAGTAAGTCATTGACATGAGCATGGTTGTAAATCGAAGATCCTTTGGAGACCATTATTATGATTCTTTTGGATAGGAGACGCAGGAGAATACAAGAGAACTTCGAATTTAGGGCCTCAAACGTATAACTATCATTTTCTAAAATGTACACCCACAATATTGATAGTTATACGTTTGAGGCCCTAAATTCGAAGTTATCTTGTATTCACCTGTCATATAGTAGATTATTGGTAGTGAGTATCAATATTATATGCATGAACATTCGAGTTCTTTACCCACTTAAGATTCAAGTTTATATGTTATTATGTGTGTTGTTCAAGGTATTAGAAATATCCTTGTACTATGGCAACTACTTATGTTGCTACTTCTCTCGGTATGGTTTTGAAGTGAGACGTCTTCACATTCCTCTATAATTGAATGATCAAACAGGTTAGCTTCTTCCGCTGTAGAGTAATTTTGACAATATTATTACTAAGTATTGATCATCAAGTTAGTCGTTTGTAAATAGAAAATGGGTTAGGCTACATATGATGATTTGTGTCACCATTTTCCAGTGTCCTTGATGAAAATTTTAATGTATTCATATGCAGTAGGTAGTATACAATTAAACTGTTAGAGCCTGCAGTGGCGGTATATGTGGATGAATTGAAACGTACACAGTCTTTGTTGTTGCAACTGTATGGTTGGGCTATTTGTTTGCTTCATCTTGTTTGCCATGATTTTGACAAAATGTACAATTAGATCTTCTTTTTTATGTGGTTGATCTTTGTACTTCCTCTAAACTAATGTGAGATTTAGCTTCAAGCGGGCATACTTGGGCATGAATTTTCTGATTTTTAGTAATTCATCTGTGCTCTTATTGTTGTTCGTTGTTACTATATAACTAATTCCCTTTTTTGTGAACATCTTGTGTTGGCTTTCTAACCCAGGTAGTAGTTTTTGTAGTTCCTTAGCATAAGTGGGTATGTCTGTAGACCCACAAAATGCCTTAATAGTGTTTGTAATTATCAAATCCATTATATCTGTCCCCATGATCTAATTTCCTCATATGTGCTAACCTAACTTATTCGAGAACCCGTTATTTATAAAAGATGAATTAGAAAATATATTAAATGGATTGTAGACTGTTTATCAATATTATTTTGTAAATGTATCAAATGTTACTGTTTGTATTGGTAATAGATGTGTGCTTAACTTTATTTCGGTAAGGCACTAATTCGTCTCCTTTGAAGATATAACTGTAATGTTTGCGCCATTGGCTACACTGATCACACACATTTTCCAGACATTTTATACTATATTTGTTTATGGTTGTTCAATATTAGTTTGAATACAAATTCCTTACTAAAGAGGCTCTCAATTTGTGATTGTACATGAGTATCACTTGTGGACAATTGATTAACCAATTTGGAAGCAAAAGTATCAAACAACTCTTCGGCGACGCCATCAAAAAGGACCAAAGTAGTTTTCCCAACATTGTCTTTTACTTTAATGTGTATTTTGTAACTGTGTGTGAAGAAAATATTATAATTGGTCTAACACTAAGACTTTTAATACTTTTTCAATAGTTTGCATACCCGACCAATGGGAAGTCACATCTTTTTCTGCACTTGTGACATGTGTAGATACCATATGTAGGCTCTATTTTTTTTGTTGCGTAAGTTGCATAATATGTAATATCAATCAAGGAAGTTATGTATGTCAATGATTTTAGCCTGAAATGTAACAGTACATTCTTACCAAAGGTCAAAATTATCACATGACATTGTATTATAAGGCTGTTGATTTATTATACTGTTCACAACGTATGAAGGGTTCATAAGGCACTAACCTCTATGTCGTTACTTCAGTACGAATCAAGAAACTCTGTAACAGTCATCCAATTTTGGAACATTGCTTCGTCAATTGATATGTTACTTCCATTAGCACTCTCAATTGTTTGTATGTGAACGGGTCGTTGAAAAATTCTAAATAAAGGAGGTGATGTCATCCATTGGAAGATTAACGTGTGTTTTGGTTTTTGCGGTGGTTGAAAAAGTAATTTCATCTTTAATGAAATAAGCCAACATCAAATAACTGATGGTTCTAAATAGAATTTACCTCTAAATTTCTTTATGGTTATTGCCGTAACAATGATATTGTATGGTCCAGACACAGTGGGGAATAAATAGGGGTAAAATCCTTCTCCGCATTCCTCCCATAATGTTATTTTTTCTTTGGCAGGGGGATCTGCTCTAAACATATGATATAATGTATTGGTGTATAAAATGATATGTTTCGTTGAAACAATACTAAATCGATGAATATATAGTTGTTAAGGGTTAGTGTGCTTACGAATTAGTAAGAATGTTGATATCGTATTTTGTCCACTTTGAACCGACATTCTCATAAGTCCCTATTCAACATAAGCATACGACCACATGTACAAGTATAAAAGGGAGAATTTTAAGTACATAGGTTAATAAATTGGCGCCACATTAATGATGTGAATAAGTATAACTGATAGGAGGTTGTTGTTGTTGAGCCTTAAATGAACCATGTTTTGATAAATTAACTGGAAGTCATTTAGAGGGATATCAACAGTATAATCCTGGAGTATGTCTGTTATACGAAAGAAAGTGATTTTAAAATTAGACATTATTGGTATGTATTCACCCATACTTTCAGAAACCTTAGAGTTCCTTATAATGATCGTTGAGACTTCACTCAACTTATCGCAGAACCTGTTAACTTGATTCTTTAATATTAACGTGTGTACCAAAGTTCATTGTTTTTGTTATTTTTTAAGTGCGTCCTTAATAAACAAACGAACAAGTTGTATAAAGTAAATAGGGTAGGGTTATTACCTTTTCGTCAATAAGTATCATGGCCAAACTTATCGTCTCGTTTCCTCGATTGTAGTTTATGAATTCCCACATTCTGCAAATGCGTACTCTAACCAACAAATTATTGTCACATCCCAAAACAATACCCTAGAAGTTAGGGTACAATCTTTGATTGAAACCGGCGGCGTCGAACTCTAGAAGTTCTTAGACAAGCCTCTTTCATATCATTCATTGCATATACATAGTGAAAATTAGTGCGGAATGAAAATTTATCACAAAAAAAACATAGTCTTCAAAATCTCTTTCATATAAAAGTAATAGAAAATACTAAGTCTCAATCTCATAAGCTTAAGGCACAATAATACTTGGGACACGACCCATACTTCAAAATACAAATATAGAAATACTTTGTAACAACCCTAAAAAATGAATAAGATTAATACTTAACGTGTCAAGAATGCTTACAATTAGACCAATTTGGTGGAACCTAGATGTGTGGAGTATCTGGAACCATGGGTCTCTGCAATGATCCTAGTCCACAAATCATCAACATATGGTACACACAGCCTGTCCTGGTAACTAAGAATATCGTCATCTCCCAAAGCAAAAGACTCATTCATCTTAATCAACACTGAGTCCTTCAGCTCCATCAATATAGGATCAAGATGCTGACCCTCCTTGACTTCAACTACTAAGGATGATTCAGAACTAGGATGAACTGAAACACCCCCACTATTAGAGTCAACTTACCGCACACCCAGTCTTGCCAGACTAGGTATATCTTTCACCAACTTCTTCTTCCCATCCTAAACGTGGGTTGTACTTCTCATGCTCATCCTACTCAAAGCATCAGCTACAACATTAGCTTTACCTGGATGGTAATGGACATTCATGTCATTGTCCTTCAACATCTCCAACCATCTCCGCTGACGTATATTAAACTCTCTCTGTGTGTGAACACGTACTAGAGACTCTTGTGGTCTGTGAACACATCCACATGCACCCCATACAAGTAGTGCCTCCACAACTTCAGTGCAAACACCAAAGCTACCAACTCCAGGTCATGAGTGGGATAATTGTTTTCATGGACCTTGAGTTATCTGGACGCATAAACTATCACCTTAACACCCTGCATAAGAACACAACCCAAACAAACCCTAGATGAATCACAATACACAGTGTAATTCTCACTACACTTAGGCAAAGTAAGCACCAGGGCTGAAGTGAGTCTATCCTTGATCTTCTTGAACATCTTCTCACAAGCCTCTATCTATTCAAACTTGGCCTTCTTCTAAGTCAAAGTTGTTATTGAGGCAACAATGGAAGAAAAACCCTCCACAAACTTGTGATAATAACCTGCCAATCCCAAGAAGCTACGATTATCTACAGGAGTAAGATGTTTTGGCTAGTCTTAATAGCTTCAGTCTTCCTGGCATCTACCTCCATACAATTGTCAGACACAACATGACCCAGGAGGGTCACTAATCTAAGACAGAACTCACACTTGCTGAATTTGGCATACAACTGATGTTGTCTAAGTACCTGCAAGGTTATTCTCAAATGTTGTTCATGATCTTTCGTGGTCTTAGAGTAGATGAGAATGTCATTAGAGAATACTACGACGAAGAAGTCAAGGCATTCACGGAAGACCCTATTCATGAGATCCATAAATGGAGCAGGTGCATTTGTGAGACTAAATGACATAACTAAAAACTCATAATGACCATAACGAGTATGAAAGGCTCTCTTTAGAACATCTTCTTCCCTAACCCTAAGCTGATGGTACCCTGAACGAAGATCAATCATAGAGAAGAAACTATACCCTTGGAGTTGGTCGAACAAGTCATCTATTATGGAAAGTGGATACTTATTCTTGATAGTGACTTTGTTGAGCCGTCGATAATCGATACACATTGTAAGGGTTCCATCTTTCTTTTTCACGAACAACACTAGAGCGCCCCAAGGGGAAATGCTCGGCTGAATGAAACCCTTATCAGTGAGATCTTTTAACTGCAGCTTCAACTCTTTGAGCTCAACTAGAGTCATTCTGTAAAGAGGAATTGAAATTGGTTTAGTATCGGGTTCTAAGTTGATACCAAAGTCAATATCTCCAGGGGGAGAATCTCTAGGAAAATCATCAGGAAATACATCTTGAACTCATTCACTACAGAAACTGAGTCTATAGAAGGATTATCATGATCTAAATCGTTAACACTCACAAGATGACACAATAATCCCTTCGACATCATTTTATTGGCCTTAAGATTCGAAATCAAGGAATTAGGACGACTCGAGTTGTACCCCTCCCAAACAAGATCTTCTTCATTAGGGAAACAAAATCTCACAACCCTACTACGTCAATCCGTGCAAACAAAACAACTATGAAGCCAGTCCATGCCAAGAAAAACATAAAAATCATGCATGGGTAACTCAACCAAGTCTGCACACATAGTCTTACCACATACAACTATTGGGCGATACTTGTATACTATATTTGTTCTTACATTTTCTCTTAAAGGTGTACTAACCACTATAGGATCATGCACAACATCAGGTAATACCTCAAAAGTGAGAGCAAGAAAAGGATTTAAAAGGAAAGCGTAGACCCTGTATCATGTAAAGCATAAACAGAAGTTGAGAATACTGGTAGCATACTTGTGACCACATCAGCGAACTTCTCCTGCTCCTCCTTGCCCTTCAGGTCATAGAACCTATTCCTCTTAGGAGGGTCAGCTGTTGCTGAATCTTGAGAATTAGACCTACGCTGAGAACTTTGAAAATATATTCTATTACCTGCATTGATAATAGCCAAAAATATCGGGCGTATGTTATTCTTGCAACTTCCTCAATGGTCTAAAGAGTTGCGAAAACTTCTGGATTGGTGATCCCATTGACCTACGCGAACCCTAGTTAGATTCAGGCATGCTACACTTTTTAGTTATTGGGAGAACCTAAGGACTCTCTTTCTGATTCAGGAAACAACTCTCAGTACCTCTAGCCTGACCTCGGTTTTGTGTGTAGTCTCTAACCATGTGTCCACTCTTACCGCAACCGAAGCAGGCATTAGTGCCCTGACTGCACTCTCCACTATGAGCACGGCCACACTTAGCACATTTCTTTCTAGGACGCGGCATCTCACCTCCATTACCCTTCCTATGTTCGGGTCTGCCTCCTCTAGGTGATGTACTCCTCTGAGAGTTCGAGTTCCCTGGACTCTGTTGCCCCTTTTTGAACCTGGGCTGCTCACGGACCCAAAATTATTTCTGTGGCCTCAATGGCTGGGACCTGCCTGATGTTGAGGCTTAGGATTCCTAGAATTACGAATGCCCCTCTTCTTGTGGATGTCCCCTACTTGCTGGACATGCACCATCAACCTGGAGAGGTCCATGTTATCGTGGAGCATCGCAGACCGACACTCTTCCTCCAAATCTCCGTTGATTCCTGTGAGGAACCTGCTCATCTCATCCCTGTTGTTAGATACAAGGGAAGTAGCATACCTGGATAGTTTACCAAACTTCCGGGAATACTCCGTTATTCTCATTGATCCCTGCTTAAGGTTGATCAACTCCTCAACATTTGCCTCCGTCATCTCCTTGGGAAAAAATATCTCCAGGAAGGTTGTCTTAAACAACTCACAAGTGATCGGAACACTGCCCAAAACTCGGCTATCTTGCCACATCTTGCGCCAAGTTTGTGAACATCCTTGAGTTGATAGGAAGCCAACTCTGCTTTCTCAGTATCTGTGGCCCCCATAGCCACCAAAATCTTATGAACCTCATCCACAAACTTCTGGGGATCCTCTGCTTTATTACACCCTGTAAATATAGGAGGATTAATCCTCGTGAAGTCTCTCAACCTGTCATCCATACTACAAATTGGTGGGTTCTCCCTCTGAACATTTTGCCGGTTAACTTGGTCAACTATGACCTAAGCCTGCATAGTGATGGCCTGTGCCATGTGGGACAGAGATGCCCACACCTCAGCATCAGTCAACCTAGTATGGTTAACCGGTATAGCCACTCCTTCAGCTGGAGCCTGGGGTTGAACCTGATTTCCTCCAGCAGCTGCTCCTCCTCTTTTTTGATTAATTGTTCTCCTAGTATTCATTTTCTTAATAATAACAAGGCTTGATGTTAGACACGCTCATAAGATCAAGAAATCAGACATTCGGAAAAAGGCATGGTGAGATCAGAAGGGAAATTTTCCTACGCATCATTCAGTCTCTAAATTAGGATAGCGGTGCACTTCACTACCATGACTTAGAAACTACTCAATGTGGTTGATGTGAACTATTATCCTCGTAATTTAACCTAACACACTGATACAAACTTTTTCACGACCGGAGTCTAGACCCTTGACGAGACCGGCGCCGTTGACCTCTCAGTGGTCGCAGACAAGACTACTTACGTCATTCTTAGTTCATCTAGGTTAATTTTGGCGGAAAATTTGAAACTTTTTGTTTCTTATCATGCATAAAGGTCATTCTACTTACATTCATAATGGTCACAATCAACCATCTAACATTAAGATTATCAACTGAAAAAATAGTTCAATAATGCTTTAAATGTATAATTTCAAAAATGGCACCAATACAATGTCTGAAATAAAAACGGAACGAAACACTAGTGGAACATACTCCACTAGCTCAATCTTATAACTAAGCTAGAATTTAATGGGCAAAAATCCTCGAAAGCATGAGGGCCTATCTAGTTCGAATGAATGCTCCATGTCCGGAAAGTTTTAGCGTCAACCTGTAGCTCTAGCGTCCTCCTGTGCCTGCACCTAAAATTGTAGAGTTGTATCGGGTTAGTACACCCATTTACTAAGTATGGGTATATGAAAGCACACACCAATGACATACATGATTAAGAACAGCTATTTCCTAACAACATGTTCATGGAAAGTCAAGTCAGCAGACTTGCCAACATTATCATACTTATCATATTACACACATCACATAACATCTTGCAAATAGCACATAACATATTTCATATAGCACATAACATTTTGCATATCATTCATTCATATGCCATGAGACCTTCGAATCATGGACTTGACATCAAGACTTCCCAAGAATGAAGGCTCAACATATGAGGCCTCAAATAGGGAGCCTTCTTTAGCAAATACTGATTCTGCTTCATTCATTCATGCGTACTTCATTTAATTTTGTTCATAGTCTAGTATGAACACCAGTTATACTTAGGACGTAGTTTAAGACTTTCTTCGGGTTTGTTGTGCAATGATCAGGAATGACCTAGTGTGATTACTTGAGTCTGGCTCACCTCTTGATTATCCTATACTAACACCTTTGGTACCATTCATTTCATTTTGTGCATCATTTGAGGCAGGCCTCATTCATTCATTTTGAACTTTAACTTTAACCGACATAGATCATGTGAGCATCATGAAATCCAGTGGTTCCCCCACACCGAGTAGAGGTGGAATCACCGGCCAATGTGACCTAAAACATTCTAGCGTACATGGGAATTAAACCCCGCAAGATCCCTATGTTGGCAGTAGAGGTTCGAAGACTAGGAGATATAAGGATAACCATACCCGGCATACCGGGCAGTCTTATCTCATGAGAGTTATGTGAAACTCCGCCCTTCCCTAAAGAAGGCATCACCGGTCATAGTTAGTTTATCGGTGCTCAGTATAAATTTCCACTACATAAAACTCATACGTCATGGAAACTAACTTCTACTATGAGGACATCATAGCTTAATAGATAATTTATTATCTCATCATTAGTATTAAGTGTGATAATGTCAATACTTTTATTAGAGTGTTCATAGAGACCAGTCTCTTCATTAACCTTACACTCTCATAGGTGAGTACATTCTTGTAACATTTATTTAGGCTCATTTGAGATTGCTCTCATCTTTTACATTATCCTCATATGATGTTGTCACCACATAAATTAACATTAGCACATTTGCTCTTCATAATTACTCACCCCTTTTTACGTGAATGTTTATTTCATCATATGCCAATGCACTGGCCATATAGTGTGTTTCACACTCTTACTTAACTCTTCTAGGGTTTCGCCATTTCACTATTCATTTCATCATTTCATTGTTCATTTCATTATTTCGTTGTTCATATCATCATTTCATTGGTCATACATTAGGTTCACTTATTTTTACACGTATGCTAGAATTATGGGTCTATACATACAAGCCAAGAGGCTTGTTTCATAATTCGTTTAAGTGATTCATATCTTCCTAAGATTCTGTGGTACAACACTTATGGATCTTGTATGTATGCCAAGATATCGATTTCGATCTAAGTAGGCACCATTATTCTTTAATATTTAATTCATGTATGACTTATGTATCAATACGGAATTTGGGAAAGGGAACTCGGTTTTGAATCCCTTGGATAACACTTACATTTTACATTTATTTTATTTTGGTCCACACGGATTGGGGACCCAAGATCAAGCCCCAACGCCTTCATATTCTTTTTATTTCTTTTCTTTTCATTTTCTCTTTCTTGGCCGAGGGGTTGTGTGATAGAACCCTGACAACCCCCTATTTATTTTAATTGCTTTTTCCATTGCTTCTTCGAATTTACCATGAGGTTGTGGGAGAACCCCCAAAGCCTCACTTTATTTTTCATCTCTCCCTTTCCAACTAGAGGTCGTGGGGTTCGATTCCTACGCCTCACACTTATTTAATTTTCGTTTTTACTTAAGCTTGACCGAGAGGTTGTTGGTTCAAATCCCACTCCTCTCATTTCTTATTTTCATACTTTATTTTCCAGCCAAGAACATGGTTCGAATCCCCTTCTCCACATTCGTTTTGACTTCTTTATTTTCATGGTTTTCAACATGGTGAGGTCACATGTTCAATCCTCCATGATCTCGCTTGTTTTAATTCATATTTTCACAACATCTTGAACCCTCTTAACTTGACAAAAACTCATCATTTGAAACAGGAAATTTTGTAGTTTTTCTTCAGCATCTTTTCATGAAGTTACACATTAGTTAATAGGGAATTTCATAGTTAATTTAGAACATTTTATGTGCATTTTCACGGATTCGATTAGACAATAGTTTCTCACTCAATTCAGACTCATTACACTTCATATGGACATCACGATTTACATAATTTTCTGCACGTAAGATCACAACAATAACATTACAATTTTTGAGCCTTAACCCGAGAAAACCTAGTCACAGTCACATTTTTGCACACACATGCACATAATTTCGGAACACATAGGTTGTCATTCTTACGATTTCAAACACACATACATGAACATATTCATCACGAAAAAGCAACACACGCCTAATATCTACCAGCAAACATACCCAACCTACGAATCATTGGGATTTAGTGACAGGGACATGCAACAGGGAAATAACCCTAGTTTTCGGACGGAATATACTGAACCTTAAGGGGTCTCTTGGGAAAGGGACAAAGAGAAAAGAGAACCCATAACGTTAAAACCTCGACTTTCTGCCAAAACAACTCCTCGAAACACACGTGCAACACCGAAAGTTCAACACCAACTCGACGGACAAAATTCTCTTTGCCTACGTGATTGATTTCGTTGTTTGTTTTTGTCTTTCGTGGTGAGTTATTCAAGTGTGAAGAACATGGTTTATTTTTCTGTTCTTGAAGTTATTTAACGTGAAAGAGAAGAGAGAATGATCGTGAATGTTGAGGAGATAAACGTGAGAGAGTGAGTTTTATTAGGCTTAGGAGTCTAGTTTAGGACTTTGTGAAATAATGTTTTATTAAATGATAAAAAATCTGATTACCCTTTTTTTGGAAATCAGTTAATAAATAAAAAATATTAATTAATTAGATTAATTTACCAATTAAATAAAAAACAATTTAATTCATTGCTTCCACCTAGTTTCGAACCTGGGTGGAGCAAGACTTCACTCTAAGAGCCAATTTTCGGCCCTCTCTTGCCAAAACACCCCTCCACCTTATTAATTAAATTATTAATTATATATTTTTGGGTAATTAAGATACTATAATTAGCTTGTAAAAGTACCATTTTACCCCTAGACCCTCCAAACCTAAGATTTTCCCTTTTTATGTCCGGTAAAGATTCATCCGAGTAAATCTTAATATTTGGGAGCCCTACATGGCTGGACCCAACCTTTCCTAGCTTAACTAAATCCCCATGTTATTTGGATTGGCTTTCGTAAGGGTTTAGAGGTCTGGTTCTACATGTATCAATCTGTGTACCCCGCCTAATCGTAGGCATCCTAGACACATTAAGCATTATTTAGCATAGCCATTTTTAGGGTTGTTACAGAACATCAACACGAATATAAATGTGAACGTCAACTTGAAAGTCAGCGTGAACGTTAAAGTAAACATGAACGTGAATGTTAACATTAATGTGAACGTGAATATAAATGTAAACATCAACGTAAATGTGAATGTGAACGTTAATGTAAACGTAAAGGTAAATGTAAACGTCAACGTCAATGTCAACATTAACATCAAAGTCAATGTCAACGTCAACTTCAATGTCAATGTGAATGTAAACGTCAACATGGACTTTAATGTGAAAGTCAGCATAAACGTCAACGTGAACGTGAACGTCAATGTCAATGTCAACATCAATATGAACGTCAAAGTGAATGTTAACGCCAATGTCAATGTGAACGTCAACATCAACGTCAGCTTAAATGTTAATGTCAACATAAATATAAACATTAGCGTCAATGTAAACGTCAATGTCAATGTGAATGTCACCGTGAACCTCAACGTAAACATCATCTTGAACGTAAATGTGAACATCAATATAAGCATCAACCTTAACGTGAAGTTAGATATTAATGTCAAGGTGAACGTCAATGTGATCATGAATGTCAACGACAACGAAAACCTGAATGTATACATGAACGTCAACGTCAATGTTAATGTGAACATCAACATCCACGTAAACATCAATGTGAACATAAATATGAACGTCAACGTGAATGTCAACATCAACATCATCATCCATGTCAACATAAACGTGAAAATTAATGTCAACATGAACATTAACGTCAACTCTAGCGTCAACAAAAACATCAACCTCAATATGAACATCAATTTCATGTCAATGTGAAAATCAAAGACAGTATAAACATCAACATTTTAGTAAATGCGAACGTCATTGTCAACGTGAACGTAAACATTAACGTAAACAAGAATGTCAATGTAAACATCTGTAACATTCCAGAAAATTACATGCCTAGTGAACATCCAATAGGTCTTTAGGAATGCATATTGGGGGTACATAGGTTTCCCAATGTCAATATTGTAAAATATTGGGCATTGTATATAAAATATGCTAAAAGGTGTGAGCCAATTTCTATATTTACCCAAGTACGCATAACATGTTCCAAGATAATTTAGAATTGTACCTACAATGTAGACCCTATAATAAAATTATAAATTGTTTTCATTCACAACCCAATTCATTAGGTACTAGGCAACAAGGTTTCAAGCCTAGCACCGTAGCACATAAATATTTAAAATGATTATGCAGATTAAGCAGTGTCCAAGGACATAGTGAGGATCTTTGGGACAATAAGTAAACATTTCCAAATGAACCATAAATAATAGTTAATTAGGAAAGTGCAACCAACCCATGTGCAAGACATGTGAAGAAGCTGCCGAAGGAGGGGACCACCCTAACCGAATTCGGTTAGGGTAGTTAGGGGGAAAACGTGCACAAGGGACCACTCACTGTGGGTCCTAACCTCCGTACAAATTATAGACTCTAACCTACTGCCCTAAACAAGTAAATAACCTAGGACATACCGAATTGGGCCCATTAGTGCACCCAACAACCTAGGACAAAAAACGGGTTGACACTAACCTAGTACTAATTAAAGAGATAACCTAGTAACTAACCTAGGATGGTCCAAAAGGTTAGTTATGGTCCTAACAACTGAGGGGTACTTTATTAATTCCTTTAGGTTACCTAATTAATTAATTCATAAAATTGATTAATTAATTTAAAAGGGAAAAACCGAAATCAAAAAGCAATATCAATATTTCGGTTAAAAAAAGAAAAAGACAACCTAGTACATAACCTAGGATAGTTCAAAGGATTAGTTATGGTTATAACGACTTAAGGGTAATTTAATAATTACCGTAGGTCACCTAATTAATTAAATTATCCATTTAATTAATTAAACTAAAGGGGTCAAACCGAAATACTTACACTAAGCTAGTACAACTAAAGCAACATCCTAGTACTTAACCTAGGATGGTCCAAAAGGGTTAATTTTTGTTCCCACGATTTAGGGTAACTTTATTAGTTACCCTATGTATCTTAATTAATGAAATTATCCATTAAATTAATTAATTTAAAGGGGAAATACGATATTCTTAGGAAAAATTTTAGATTTGACCAAGTATTGTGTTTTCCTAGTTCAAATTAATCTAGGAGGGGATTTTTAGTATTTAGTTAATTAATTTGTTTAATTATCTTATTAAACCTAAGTTTAATGAGTCAAGATCAGTTCATAAACCTAAAAATCACGTTCAAACTCAAAGAAAAGGCGAAGCAAAAACAGTAAACAACGAACGCAAGAAAAAGGTAGAAAAATTATCGATTTCTCGAAGGCGATTTCAAGGTTCCTTGAAAGTTTCGTTCAAGGTGGTTTTCGTAGATTAAGTTCCACATAAGGTATGTGTTTCTCTCCAGGAATTCTTTCTCCAAGAGAAATTTCTTTCAAATGATTCAAAGATCTTGAAAACTAGGTTGTTTTCCGTCGTTGTTGTCAAACTCCTTTCCCTAGTATCCTTGTTACGATTTCAATGTTGAATAGGTTAGAAATCATGTTGTTGGTATGTGGAGCTGGCTGATCTTAATGTGTATGATTTTTGATTAAATAATGATTGAATGAACCTATTGATTGGATTTGTTTTATGCTAAGTGTTATTATGTGAATTAAAAGAATGATACTATGTTAAAGATATGTCAGAAAATGTTATGTATGAAGATGTTACAGTCTGTTGTTCATACTTGTTGTTAATATGACCTTATAAAGATTATATATTCATCAAATGCTAATATGATTCTGCCCAAGATGTTTAAAAGAGTTATGCTTAAATTTATGTTTCAAGGTTGGCTAAACAGATCCCCATGAAATCATAAGTTGAATGAATGTGTGGGTTATGCCAGTAAAATGGCTAACAATGTCCTACCCAAAAGTTGAATGGAATTGGCTTATATTATTGCTTTTAAAAAATTATGGAATGATTTGCTAATGAATAATGTATCCCAAATGGAGCACGCTTGAATCAAACTTTTCCTTATGCTAACAAAATAGTTATGAAATCTATAGCCAATTGCTTACCCCAATACTAATCTTATGCCAATAAATTGGCTAACACAAATTTTTCAAACAAGTTGTAGCGAATTGGCTATAATATTATGTTAATTAACTAAAAGATTGGCCAATGTATTAATATATAAAAACATAAGCATGTTGAACATGAAAATTGGCTTATGCCAAAAAATATGGTTATGAAATCTACGCCTAATTGTTTGTGCCAATACTATTCATAGACCAATAAAATGGCTAATTATACATTGTCTAAAAGTGACGCATGTAAATGGATATAATATTACGCTAAATAATAAAAAGATTGGGTAATGGTTCATAAATATTAAATTTAAATATGAACATACGTAAAATTGGCACATGCCAACAAAAATGGTTATGTAGTTTAATATTCAAAGATTGAGGCCAATACTAATCATATTTCAATCTTGTGTAGTTAGAGTATCAAATGATAATATAAGCACTTCTAAACAAATTTAATGAACACATAAGCAAGGGCATGCCACTTATTAGGATAACTCCCAACATGCTCTAAAAGAATGACATATGAACTTATGAAACTCATTGAATGAAGTGCTCATCGTCCAAAAACGATGATATGAATATACTACACTAAAGTAAGAAAGTAACCTGAGTTATAACATAATTAAAGGGGTCTAAAGAAAGTAAGCGACCAGAATGGGGTGTTAAAGGAAGTGAGACAAGTCTCAGTTACACCTAAGATACTATGTTAAAAGAATACTCACGTATGAAGGTGTTAGAATGTGTGAGCCAGTCTCATTAACACCAAAGGATGATACGTAAGAAAAATTCACATTTCATTAATGTAAAGTAAGGATGACCAATAATCAATAGAGTAAGTAAATCTAAATCTAGAAGAAGGCCTCCATAATTCTTGAGTTAACACGAAAAGAAAAAGAAGAAATGAACATTCACATAATGAGGTGAGTAATTATGTTAATCTGATGCTAGTGAAAATGGTGATTACATGATAAGAGGCTAAGTTGAATGGTGAGACATGTCTCAACCAATACTAAGTAAAGGTCACTAAAAGTACTCACCTAAGAGAGTGTTGAATATCAAGAGACAAGTCTCAATCATACTCTATATGTAAGTGTAAGGACAATTCACACTGAATACTAATGATGAGATGAAAAATCATCTAATGAGCAATGATGCCCTCATTCTAGAAGCCAGCTTCAATGATGTATGAGTTGAATGTAATGGAACTTTATACTGAGCACCGACAGGCTAGCTATGAGCGTTGATGCCTTCCTTCGAGAAAGGTAGAGTTTCACGTAACTCTCATGAGATGAGATTGTTTGGTATGCCGGGTGTGGGTCTCCATATATCTCTTAGTCTTTGAACCTATACTGCCCATATAGGGATCTAGGAGAGTTCGACTCCCTATATACGCTAGCATATTTAGGTCACTTTGGCCGGTGATTCCACCTCTTTTCTGTGTTGGGAAGACACTTGATTTCATGATGCTCACATTATCTATGTCGGTTAAGATTTAAGTTCACAAAGAAAGAACGAGGCCAGCCTCAAAGTATGAAAGATAATGAAATGAATGACATCGAAGGTATTTGTGCAAGACAATGAGGAGGTGAAATCAGATTCAAGTAACGACATTAGGTCATTCTTGGTCTTTGCACTTCATGATCCCGATGAGAGTCTTAAACTTAATCCTAGGTATAGCTGGTGTTTACATCAGCCTACGAATGAATGAAATGAATAATATTAAGTACGAATGAACGAATGAAGCAGACTCTGTGTTTGCTAAAGAAGGCCTTCGGGTTGGGCCCTCACTTGAGATGTCTTAATGCTACATCTAAAATTCCAAGGTCTTGTAGATATGTAATGTATAATATATAAAACATTAAAATGTTAAATAAATTACCCATAACATCGCTAACAAGAAGGTAATGAAATCAATGGAATGATCAATAAAGAATGGCTTATGAAATGTAACTAATATATAGTTTATTGAATGACTTGCTATAAGAATAATCAAAGCATGTCCAATGAAGTTTACAATAAGTAAAGTGTATAGCTAATAACGAGTCTTCATGTCATGAAAATGAACAAAGCAAATTGAAATTGGCTTATAATGGCTTCCTTTATTAGGAAAATATCAACGACAATAATGAATTTAAGTATGCTTATCAAAAATGATTAACTAATGTATTTAGCGAATAAAGATTGACTTATAAAGAACTCATGCCAAAAGTAAGCAAGATCATAAGCTGTAATGATATGCCCCAAGAACTATGCACATTATGCAATCAACTAAAGAATGAGTATAGTCAATAAGTATTGACTTATAAATATATTCATGCCCCAAATTGTAGTTAAGTCATTTCCTTAATATCTTGAATTACATACTTAATTCATTGTGGGTATGGGACTACAATGAATCATTGCACTTGTAAGTAAAACATAGGAACAAAGGAGTTATTGAACTACAAAACAACAAGCAGAAAAAGAGTGAAAAATAATCTTAGTGTACAAAGAGGAGCTCTCAGCCTAAGAGGATCAAAATCTCAAATCGTCGCCCGAGTTGTTATAAAATTATGTTTATGATACTAATGTCTTGTAATTATATATAAAATGAGTTTTTTTCTTTGAATGTATTTCATACCACAATTCACAACTAACGATTTTGGAAAGTGTAGTGACTAGAATTTCCAGAAATAGCATGTTGTTTAGGAAGAAATTTCTTTGATCATGCATAGCCTAATGTGTATGTGTGCATACACCTATTATTAGTACAAGTGGTTTACTAACCCCAACTATTTACTATTTTATAGATGCCGGTTAAGGTGCAGATTGACGACTGTTGCAACGGTTTGGACGTCAGCATTTCTCAAGCCCATTTGGTAGGTCCTCTTGATTTCAAGGATGCTACAGTTTTAGTCTAGCCTTAGTTTTACATAAATCTAGTGGATATTGTCCCTAGCGTTTCATTTGTACTTTCATTTCGAAGCTTTTGTAATAAGGTCGTGTTTGGCAAACGTATTTAGGATATATTCTTATTCTGTTTCGAATTTATTCTTATGATAGATGGTTATTACATTTATGTTGAGGGTAGTATATGATGAATTCATGAAATAACTATATGAAGTCTATGTATACTTCATACATTTAAGAGTTTTAAATTTTCCGCTAAAATTAACCATATGAATGTTATGAATGCAAGATGAGGCTTGTCTGCAACCTTTGAAAGGTCAATGACGTCGGTTGCGATTTGGACAAAATCTGGGTCATGACAACATCAATGATGATGTCAATGTTAACATAAATTTCAACATGAACTTTAATGTCACCGTCGACATAAGCATGAAGTCAATATGAACTTTAAGATAAACGTCAACGTTAGCAAGAAAGTTTGTGTGAACATCAACGTCAACATCAACGTAAATGTGAATGTCAACATCAATGACAATGTAAATGTGAATGTCAACATCAACGTAAACATAAATATCAACGTGAAAGTCAACGTAAATGTCACCGTGAACGTTAATGTGAATGTCAACCTCAACGCCAATATCTATGTGAAAATAAACATCAACTAAAAGTAAATGTGAACATCTTAACTACAACGTACACGTGAGCAAAAATGTCAACGTAAACATGGACGTCAATGTGAACATGAATGTGAACGTGAACATCAACGTGAATGTTAATGTGAAAGTTAACGTCAACGTCAATATCAGCATCAACGTAAACATAAACGTTTGTGAAAATGTTAACATCAACGTCAACAATAATGTGAACATCAATGTCAATATCAATGTAAACATCAACGTAAAAATGAACATTTACAACAATGTCAATGTGAACGTCAATGTTAAAATCAACATGAAAGTCAATGTCAACAAAAACTTCAACGTGAATTTCAACGTCAATATTAACGTGAACATGAATGTCAATGTCTACGTCAATGTCAACAAGAATTTGAAGGTCAAAATAAACGTCAACATGAACATAAATAGCAACGTCAACGTAAATGTGAAGGTTAACGACAAATGTAAACATAAATCAGCATGAACGTAAATATAAACGTCAAAGTAAACATGAACATGAACATCAATGTGAATAATAATGTAAACGTCATTGTAAATGTCAACGTGAATGTGAACGTCAATGTGAACGTAAACGTGAATGTAAACTTCTTTCATCACAAGAGTCTAGACCCTGACGAGACCGGCGTCGTTGACCTCTCAGAGGTCGCAGACAAGCCTACTTATGTCATTATTACTTCGTCTAGGTTAATTTTAGCGAAAAATTTGAAATTTTTTGTTTATTAACATACATACTAATCATTCTATTAGCTTCATAATTGTTCACCATCAACCATCTAACATTAAGATCATCAAATGAAAGAAATAGTTTAATATAGCATTACATTTATTCTTGCCAAAATGGCACCAATACAATATCTGAACAAAAGCAGAAAGAAATGCTAGTGTAACATACTCTACTAGCACAATCCAATAACTAATCTAGAATATAACGGGCAAGCATCCTCGAAAGCATGAGGTCCTTCCAAGTCCGGATAAATGCTCCACGTCCAGATAATTTCAGCGTCAACCTGTAACTCTAGCGTCCACCTGTGCCTGCACCTAAAATTGTAGAGTTGTATGGTATTAGTACACACTTGTACTAAGTATGGGTATATGCAATCACACACCAACGACATGCATGATTTAGAACAACTCTTTCCTAACAACATGATTATGGAAAGTCAAGTCAGCAGACTTGCCAAATTGAGATTAGGGAAGTTAGTGAGATTTCCAAATTTTGATTAGGAAAGTGAGTGAACTATCCTAATTTGGATTAGTAAAGTAATTTTATGAGAGTAACATGCATCATCATACTTATCATATTGCACACAGCACATAGCATCTTGCACATTGCACATAACATATCCCATATAGCACATAACATTTTTCATATCATTCGTTCATATGCCATGATGCCTTGGAATCATGGACTTGACAGCAAGACATCCCAAAAATGAGGGCTCAACATATGGGAACTCATCTAGGGAGACTTCTTTAGCAAACACAAAGTCTGTTCCATTCATTCATACGTTGTTTAAGACATTCATCGGGTTCGTTGTGCAATGATCAAGAATGACCTAGTGTCATTACATAAGTCTAGCTCACCCTTTGATTATCTTATACTAACACCTTTGGCATCATTCATTTCATTATGTGTATCATTTCATGTTGGCCTCATTCATTCATGGGAACTTTAACTTTAATCGACATAAATCATCTGAGCATCATGAAATCCAGTGTCATGAAACCCCACACCAAAAAGAGGTGGAATCACCGGCCAAAGTGACCCAAGAAATGCTAGCATACATGGGAATTCAACCCCGCCAGATCCCTATATTGGAAGTATAGGTTTGAAGATTAGGAGATATAAGGAGACCCATACCCGGCTTGCCGGAAAGTCTCATCTCATTAGAGTTACGTGAACCTCCGCCCTTCCCGAAAGAAGGCATCACCGCTCATAGCTAGTCTATCGATGCTCAATATAAAGTTCAATTACATTCAACTCATACGTCATGGAAGCTAGCTTCTAGTATGAGGACATCATATCTCAATAGATGATTTCTCATCTCATCATTAGTATTAAGTATGTTAATCTCAATACTTTCATTAGTGTGTTCATAGAGACTGGTCTCTTCATTAACTTTACACTACCATAGTTAAGTATGTTTTGGTAACATTTACTTAGGCTCATTTGAGATTGCTCTCATCTTTTACATTAGCCTCATATCATGTTGTCACAACATTCATTAACATTAGCATATTTGCTCTTCATAATTACTCACCCCATTTTACGTGAATGTTCATTTCATCATATGCCAATGCACTTAGCCATTTAGTGTGTTTCACACTATTACTTAACCCTTCTAGGGTTTCATTATTTTATAGGTCATTTCATATTTTCTATGTTCATTTCATCATTTCATTGTTCATTTCATCATAAGCCAATGCACTTGGCCATTTAGTGTGTTTTACACTTTTATTTAACCCTTTTAGGGTTATATCATTTCATCACATACATCTTTTCACTTACTTTTAAGCATATTCTAGACTTATGAGTCTATTTATACAAATTATGGGGCTTCATTCATAGTTTGACTAAGTGATTCATCGTATCATTCTGGAAATTCATATGTCTAATGAAAAGCCAGTATACCCTTAGGATAGTCTATTAGGGGTATATAGGCACCCCAATGCCCGATATTGAGAAATATTGGGCATAGTATAGAAAAATTGGCTAAGATTTATTAGCCAATTTTCTATATATGAATAACAAATATACTTTTTGGGTTGTCATACCCCAATCAAAGATTGATGTTAAATAAATGTACTTGCAATGAAGACCCTAAGCTAAAAGAAAATCCATTATGAATAGTTTCACACAAAGTACTAGGCATCCAAGTGTCAAGCCTAGTACAATTCCACACTACCATTTAAAATGATCATGTAAATTAAGTAGTGCCCAAAGACATAGTGAGGGTCTTTGGGACGATAAGTAAACATTCCTAAAGGAACCATAACTTCATAGTTAGTTAGGAAAGTAAAACCAACCCATGTGCAAGCACATGTGCAAGACATGTGAAGAAGCACCAATGGAGGGGACCACCCTAACCGAAAACGGTTAGGGTAATTAAGGGGACAAAAACGTGCATAAGGGACCACTCCATGTGCGGCCTAACTTCCTAACCAATTTTATTCTCTAACATACTGCCCCAAATATCTAACTAACCAAGGAATAACCGAATTGGACCCATTAGTGCACCCGACAACCCAGGACCAAAACCAGGTTGACACTAACCTAGTACTAGTTAAAGAGACAACCTAGTGCCTAACCTAGTGTGGTCCAAAATGTTAGTTATGGTCCTAAAAACATAGGGGTACTATATTAATTACCCTAGGTTACCTAATTAATTAACTTAGCAAATTAATTAATTAACTTAAAAGGGATAAAACTGAATATAAAAAGGAAATTTTCAGATTTCGGTTAAGACAAGAAAGGGACAACCTAGTACCTAACCTAGGATGGTCCAAAGAGTTAGTTAAGATCCTAAAGAATTAAAAGTACTTTATTAATTACCCTAGTATACTTAATTAATTTATTTATCAAATTAATTAATTTATTTAATGGGGCGAAACCGAAATCACAAAATAGTTTCCAGAGTTTGGTTAAAACAAGAAAAAGACAACCTAGTACCTAACCTCGGATGGTTCAAAGGATTAGTTATGGTTATAACGACTTAAGGGTACTTTAGTAATTACCCTAGGTAACATAATTAATTAAATTAGCCATTTAATTAATTAAATTAAAGGGTTGAAACATAAATTCTAACACTAACCTAGTACAACTCAAGAAACATCCTAGTACTTAACCTAGGATGGTCCAAAAGGGTCAATTTTTGTTCCAATGACTTGAGGTTACGTTAGTACTTACCCTAGGTACCTAAATTAATTAAATTAAGGATTTAATTGATTAATATAAATGCAAAATGTTGACTAAAACTACAGTCAACACCAATTTCCAGATTTGACTAAGTGTTATGTTTTCCTATGTTTAGTCGAGTTAGGACGTGTTTTTTTAGTAATTAGTTTATTAATTTATTTAATTAACTTGTTAAGCCATAATTAGAATATGTCAAGGTCAGTTCCTCAACCTAAAAGCAACGTTCAAACTCAAACGAATACATGACTAAAACAAGAAAACAAGCGTGAGAAATACAGTGAACAAAATGCAAGAAAAAAAATAGAAAATTTCTTAGATGATTTTCAAGGTTTCTTCGAGGATTCTTCAAGGTTCTTTCATGGTGGTATTCATAGATTAAGTTCTACTTAAGGTATGGGTTTTCTCTCATTGAATTCTTTCTCCAAGAGGATTTTCAAATGTTCCAAACACATGAATTTCCAAACTAGGATTGTTTCCCTATGATATTGTTGAACGTCCATCTCCCTAGTTATCCTTGTTTTCGATTCTTAAGTATATAGATGTAATATTGAACATGTTGTTGGTATGTGGTTCTAACTGATTTTATATGTTTTGGATTTATTAATGATTAATGAGGTATATAGATTGGATTCGGATGATTGAGTGATTAGTTACACAGATTAATGAATGAAATAATGCTTACTTTTGTGTTCGAGAAAGATGAAGTTGTTATGAGTTGTTTATGAAGTTGAGTCTACTTTTATAGGTTGTTCATTGAATGATGATTATAAGTTAATTTAATTTAAAAAGGTTGGCTTATAAAAAATAAAGTTTAAATGACCACCATATTTTAATGTTTGGTTTATGCCAACAAATTGGCTAGCAAAACTATGTCAAAAATATTATATCCACAAAATGTATGAAGTTATAATAACAAAGTGATAACAATCTCTACATCAATGAACTCATAACATAGGGTATGACAATCAACTGGACAAGTCCCAACATACCCTATCCACACGAACATGTGAACGTAATAGCATTGAATAATTAGTTATAACTTTCATAAAGAATCAATGCTAGTTCATGAATCTATAATGCCAAAATAACTTCATATTTTGTCTAAACCAAGTATTGAATTGTTCTTGTAAGTTAATCAAAGATTAAAAGTTCAGGTGTAGTGAATGTTTGGCTTATGCCAATAAATTTGTCTACAAACATTATTTTCAAAATATGTATTAGAATTGGCTAATGATTCCATGAAATTATATTAAATGAATTGCTTGCCTTATGCCAATAAAATGGCTAACAATACATAGTCTATGAGTGATGAATGAAATTGGCTATAATTTTATCTTTAAATAATTAAAAAAAATAGATAATGGCGAAGGTATACCAAAATAAACATGAATGAGTGTAACTTTGGCTTGTGCCAATAAATTGGCTATGAAGTCAGTTTTCAAATTTTCTAGGCCAATACTAATTTTGCGCCAATCATATATAGCCAAAGTATTGAAATGACAATATAAGAACATCTAAAGTAATTCAATGAATCCATATCCAAAGGAATGCCAATAATTGGTAAAGGTCCCAACATGTCCTAGCCAAATGAACTATATTATGTTTTGTTAAAAGTTTTAATTCTGCACTACTTTTCACTATGTTTATGTGATGAGTGATATCAAAGGGCTTGTATAAGACCACCGAAAGGTCGAGTACGCCGGTTACAATCCGAGATTGTACCCTATATTCTAGAGTGTGGTCTTGGTATGTGACATTATACATCAACGTCTATGTGATCGTGAACATCAACATCAACATCAACGTGATCGTCAACATTAACGTCAACATCAATATAAATTTGAACGTAGTGTGTACACCATCGTCAACGTAAACATTAACCTTAACATAAAATCAAAGTAAATATGAACGTAAACTTCAATGTCAACATCAAAGAGAATATCAACGTCAAAGTGAACGTCAACGTGAATGTTAAAGTCAACATCATCATCAACGTAAATGTCAATATCAGCATGAACTTAAATTTCAATGTCAATGTCGATGTCAATGTCCACATAAACGTCAACGTGTTAGTAAACGCAAATATGATCATCAATATCATTGTATACGTAAATGTAAATGTCAACATATAAATGAACGTCAACGTGAACATCAACATTGACGTGAACATCAACATCAACGTGAATGTGAACGTGAATATGAACGTACATATGAACATCAATGTGAATGTAAACATGAACATTAACATCAACTTCAACGTTAATATCAAAGTCAGTATTAACATGAACGTCAATGTTAACGTTAATATGAATATTAACGTCAACGTCAAAGTTAATGTCAACGTCCATGTAAACGTCAACGTGTTTGTAAATGCGAACATGATTGTTAACATCAACGTAAACGTCAACTTAAAAATGAATGTCAATGTGAATATCAACGTGAACTTTAACTTCAACATCAATGTAAACGTCAACGTTAGTATGAACGTCCACGTTAATATCAACGTTATTATGAATGTCATCGTGAACAACAATGTAAACATCAACATAAACATCAATGTAAATGTCAGTGTGAATGTCCACGTGAATGTGAACATCAACATTAATGTCAATATGAATGTCAATGTTAAAGTTAAGGTCAACTTTAGTCATCAACGTAAATGTCAATATCAGCATGAATGTTAATGTCAATGTCAATGTTAACATCCACGTATAAATCAATGTGTTGGTAAACGTGAATCATATCGTCAACATCAACATAAACGTCAATGTTAAAATGAATATAAATGTGAACATCAATGTCAACGTGAACATCAACATCAACGTGAATGTGAACGTGCACATGAACGTAAATATGAACATTAATGTGAATGTCAACGTGAATGTTAACGTCAACATTAACGTAAATGTCAACATCAACGTAAACGTAAACGTAAACATTAATGTAAACGTCAACGTCAACGTCAACATTATCATCAATGCCCACGTAAAAGTAAACGTCTTGGTAAATGCAAAAGTGATAGTAACCATCAACCTAAACGTAAACATAAATATCAACGTAAAAATGAACATCAATGTGAACGTCAAAGTGAATGTTAACATCAACGTCAATGTAAATGTCATCATTTGTATGAACGCCCATGTCCACGTCCATGTCAACCTCAATATGAATATCCACGTCAAAGTAAACTTGAATATCAATGTACATGTAAACATCAGTTTAAATGTCAACGTAAACATCAGCGTCAATGTCAACATACACGTCAGCGTGAATGTCAATGAGAAC
Organism: Solanum pennellii; assembly: GCF_001406875.1. Taxonomy (NCBI): domain Eukaryota; kingdom Viridiplantae; phylum Streptophyta; class Magnoliopsida; order Solanales; family Solanaceae; genus Solanum; species Solanum pennellii. The sequence continues at coordinate 40,400,684 of NC_028639.1, read as the reverse complement.
GTCAACATTAACGTTAATGTAAACGTCAACATAAACCTCAATATTAACATCAAAGTTAATGTCAACGTAAGCGTGAACATATGTATGAATGCCAACAGGAACATAAATGTGAACGTCAACATGAAAGTCAACGTGAACGTAAACATCAATGTGAATGTCAACATCAACATGAACAGTAACGTTAACATGAACGTGAACGTCAATATCAACGTAAATGTGAACTTAAACATCAATTTAAACATAAAGATCAACATGAACATCAATGTCAATGTCAACTTCAACATCAACATCATAATAAACATCAATGTCAACTTCAATGTCAACGGCAACGTGAATATCAACATGAACGTTAACATGAATATTAATGTAATAGTCAACGTAAACGTCAATATGAACGTCAATATCAATTTCTATGTCAATGTCATTGTCAACGTCAATGTGAATGTCAAAGTGAACATTAATGTCACCGTCATCATCAATGTTGACATAATTTTCATCGTGAAAGTAAAGGTCAACGTCAATGTGAATGTCAACACCAACATCTATGCAAACATTAACGTAATTGTGAACGTCAACATAAATGTAAACATTAGCGTCACTGTGAACGGCAATGTCAGCGTCAACGTCAACATGAATGTCAATGTGAAACTAAACATAAATATCAATGCGAACATAAATGTAAATGTTAATATAAACATCAATGTGAACATGAACGTCAACATTACTGTCAACGTGAACGTCAATGTGAATATCAACGTAAAGGTGAATGTCAACAGCAACGTCAACCTGAATGTCAATGTGAACATCAACTTCAATGTCAATGTGAACATAAACATCGGTGTGAACATATATGTGATCATCAACATGAACGTCAAATTTAACGTCCACATGAATGTCAACGTCATTGTCAATGTCAATGTAAATATCCACGTCAACGTCAACGTGAATGTTAATGTCCATGTAAGCGTCAACAAAAATATCAATGTCAACATGAACGTCAATGTCAACATAAACATCAACATTTTGGTAAACGGGAACGTGATCGTCAATATGAATGTAAACGTCAACATAGACATGAACGTCAATTTGAACATCAATATTAACATGAACGTCAATGTAAACGTTAATGTGTACATCAACATTAATGTCAACTTGAATGTAAACATCCATGTTAACATAAACGTGAACGTCAATATGAACAACAACATGAATGTTAGCTTAAACGTCAATGTTAATGTGAATGTCAACGTTAACATCAATGTAAATGTGATTCTCAACGTCAATGTCAATGTAAACGTGAATGTCAACATCAACGTAAACTTAAATATGAGTATGAACATCAATGTAAACTTAAATATGAGTGTGAGCATCAATGTTAACGTCAGCATGAACATGAATGTGAACGTCTATGTCTATGTTAACATAAACATTAATGTGAACGTCTAAACGAGAATGTACATATGAACGAAGAGAAAAGACATAAAGTGACACCAGAAGATGTCAGAATTTTTAAAAAGACACCTTAACTATGCAGATATCTTATTACCCCCCCTAAACTATTCCGAACATATATTATTACATTATTTTTCGATCAATTTCAGATTTTAAATGGCAAGTGTAATCACACACCAATCATTGTGTGACACGTGTTAATTAAATTTGAAATATCATTTTCTTTTCATTTAAAATTTTCTTTATTTCTTTATCTTAATTTTTGACTTATTTTAGTTTTATAATTTTAATTTTAATTTAATTTTAAGTTCATTTAAATATTTAATTCATCTTCCATCCCAACTTTCAAGCTCCCTCCATTTTTTTCTTCATTTCTCCTTCACCTGTCACCCTCACCTAACCCCACACCCACATCAAGTTGAACCCCTCCATTTTCTTTCTCTTTCCTTCTTCATATTTTGTCAAATTTTTTACTTTCCAAAATTATACCATTTTCTAGACTTTGTTAAGTTATTGATAACAAAACTAATTATTTTTCTAAGAAAGATCAAAATCTTGAATGTATCATAATTTATTTCATTTTCATATTAATTAAAAACTAGAAATGATAATATTAAAAGCATAAGAATTCTATGAAAATCGAAAAAGTTTAATTGAAATTCGAATAAATAACTAAAAAATGCATACTAATAATCTTGAAATCTAGTGGGTTTATCATATTGTTCTAAATGTATTAAAATATGTAGATATAATTTTAAAATTTAAGGGAACTAAACTAATAGTAGAATAAAAGAGAGGCGAAGTTGTGGTAAAAAGTGACACTGAAAGTGAATTTTTGAAGAAGAGTGATGAAAGAAAAAGAAAAAAAATAATGAGAAAAAGTTAAAATAATAAGAAATATAAAAATATATGTTTTATAGTAAAATTCTTAAAAAAATTATATTATATTTATTTTTTTAGTTTGTTCACGCTCTTTAAGAGAGTGCATACACTCTCCATGCCAGATGGACAAAAAATGATAAAATAATATCATTTCAGCATTGTTTAGGGGGATAATAGGACACTTGCATAGTTTATGTGTCTTTTTGAAAATTTGGTACAACTTCAGGTATAACATTATGTCTTTTGTCTATGAACGAAAACACCAATGTTAACATGGACGTCAACGTGAACATTAATGTGAATGTGAAAGTTAAACGTGAACGTGAACATCAACGTAAACGTCAATGTAAACATTAACGTCAACATCAACATTAGCATAAATGTAAAGATCAATGTAAACATTAACATAAACATGAATGTCAACATAAACGTGAACGTCAACACCAACGTGATCGTAACCGTCAACATGAAAGTTAATGTGAACATCAATGTCAATATGAACGTCAATGTGAACATCAACGTGAAAGTTAATATCAACGACAACATTAACGTGAATGTCAATGTCAACATCAATGTCAATGTCTACGTCAAAGTCTATGTGAACGGGAAGGCCAACGTCAACGTCAACATCAACATGAATTTCAATATAAACTTCACAATAAATGTTAATGTCAATGATCAATGTAAACGTATATGTCTATGTGAACATAAACATCAAGGTCAATCTAAACATCACCATGAACGTGAATGTTAATGTGAACATCAACATAAATATCAATGTAAACGTCAACGTGAACATGAACATCAATGGGAATGTTAACATGATTGTCAACGTGAACGTGAACTTCAATATCAACGTCAATTTCAACGTGAACGTCAAAATAAACATCAATAACAACATCAACGTCAATATGAAAATGAATAGTAATGTAAACATGAACGTGAAAATCTATGTCAACATCAACATAAACATCAACATGAACATCAACGTCAACGCTTACTTCAACATGAATGTTAACGTGAAAATGAATGTGCAAATCAACGTAAAGGTCAACTTGAACATAAGTGTCAACAGCAACGTGAACGTCAAAGTGAACGTTAATGTTAACTTCAACATCAATGTAGGAGTAAATGTCAGCGTGAATGTAAACGTCATCATCAATGTGAATGTAAACATAAACATTACCGCGAATGTGAACGTGAAGGTAAACGTCAATATGAACAGGAATGTGAATGTCAAAGTAGAGACTGACGTAAACGTCAATGTAAACGTTGACATGAAGGTGAATGTCAATATGAACGTGAATGTCAACGTGAAAATTAACGTAAACATCAATGTCATTATGAATGTCAATATGAATGTCAATGTATACATCAAGGTCAATGTGAACGTCAACGTCGACATGAACATCAATGCAAACATTAATGTCAACATCAATGTGATCGTCAATGTAAACGTAAATGTCAAAGTCAACATAAACATCAACATAAACATAAACGTTAACACTAACATTAACGTAAACATAACATCAACGTGGATACCGACGTCAATGTGAACGTCAATGTCAATATCAAAGTCAACTCAACATCAACATCAACATCAACGTCAATGTCACACCCGGGTTCTAGATCCTAGATGAGACCGGCGTCATTTACCTCTCAGAGTTCGCAGACAAGCCTCTTCTTTACTTTTATCACAATCATACAGTTAAATTTAGCAGATAATTTAAAACTATTTAACTTTACGGCAGTGTACTTTGACTTCATATAATTTCTGCATAAGAGTGATATACTAATAGCTCAACATAAACAACCATCTGTTAATAGATGGAACAAATGAAACAAAGAATTCATAATATAATTAATAGTTGCCAAAGCGGTGTTAATATAAAATCTTTGAAGAAATGTTTGAAAGGAAATGCTAGGAACAACATCCACTAGCTATGTCTAATGTACTAAAGCTAGAATATAAGCATAGGCATCCTCCTAACTCAAGAGGACCTACCAAAGTCTGGAGGTACTAGTCCAAACTGCTTCTACTGATCTTCAATCTTCTTCAAGGGCCTACAACTATAAAAATAAAAATTGTATATGGGTTAGTACACACTTTTACTAAGTATGGGTGTATGCACATAAACAAATAAGGACAATGCATGATCAAGGAAAGCTCTTCGTAGAACGACATGCCATTTTTGGAAAGTGAAGTCACTTTACTTTCCTAATTCGATATTTATGAATTATGCTATGAATATGACACATTTTCATGCATTTAAAGCACACAACTCATTTTCTATATGAACATAATACCTTGAGATCATGAACATAATTATGGAACAACTCGAGCAAAAATTTATATTTTTGATCCCCCTTAAGTCGAGATCTCCTTTTCCCACACATAGATTATTTTAAGTCTTTTATTCTTTTGGTTGTGTAGTTCAACGATCTCGTTTGATCATATGTTTTACTTACAAGTGCAGTGATTCATTTTAGTCCCATTCCTACAATGAATCAAGTAAGTAATCCAAAAGACTAAGTAAAAAATTTGACTACCCTACTTACAAGTTATGCTTTCCATTCTTGTTAAATTAGTCATGATGTCGTTGTAAGCCAATCTTTATCGGCTATGCCTATTATTTGATCATTTACATAAAATAAAGATTATTGGATATGCCCATTATTTGATCATTTGCATGATATAAAGATTATTGTCTATGCTCATTATTCTAGCATTTGCATGATACAATGATTCTTGGCTATTCCCATTATTTGATTATTTGCTTAATATAAAGATTATTGGCTATACCCATTATTTGATCATTTGTATGATATAAAGATTATGGGGCATTGATTAGCCATTATGTTTTGCTCCCTTTATTGGCATAAGCCAATAGCTGTTAAAACCTCATTCTTATCAAACACATGTGCTTTGATTTACTTATGCTTTTGATTAATTAGTTAACTTTGAACTTACATATCGTCTTTTTTGATATCATGTTCACTTTGAACATACTTTTCTTTCTTTCTTTCTTTCTTACTTTCTTTAAGAAATCTTTAGCATTAAACTGACATAGATCATATGAGCTAACATGAAATCCGGTGTCTTCCGCACACTGAAAAGAGTTTGTTCACCTGCTAAAGTGAAACCGAATACTAGCATTTAAACGACATGGATCATGTCAGCTAACATGAAATTAAGTGTCTTCCCCACACTGAAAAGAGGTAGTTCACCGGCCAAAGTGAAACCGAATAATTCCTAGCTTTGTTAGGTGGATCCACTAGCTGGTAACCTATGCTGGCAACATAGTTCAAACACTAGGAGATTTTTGAGACCCTTATCCACCTTGGTGGTAGTCTCATCTCATGAGGGTTACATGTGCTTGCAGTAGCTCATTGCTAGTCTATCGGTGCTTTGCTCAATTTATAATACTTTACAACTTTTAGTGTTGACTCATGCATTATGGAAACTTGCTTCTACTATGAGGTATGCTTAGCTAAATTTATGGCTTGTCATCCCTTTATTTACTTGATGAATGTGAACTTGAATCTTACATTATCATTATGGTGTGAATGAGACTTGTCTCACGATTTCTAACACCCTCTTATGTGAGTATCTTTAACATAATTGTTTAGGTGCAAGTTAGACTTGTCTGATTTCCTTTAACACCCCATTCTAGGTCAATTTCATGACTCATAAGCTATTATGTTATTTCATTACTCACATTATCTTTTTAATCATTATTTGGTAGTCTTGTACTATTCTTTACGAAAAGTGTAAGGACTTATTCATCGTGCTACTATGTTCACAAGATCTTTTAAATAGGGTATTGTTGGGACATGTCCCAATCATTTGCATACCCTGGGTTATGAGTTCATTGAGTTACAACTTGTCAAGTAAATCTTTAACTTGTATTTGTCCTTACAAGAACATAATAATTTACATTGGCCATATAAGATTAGCATGACTTATTCATTGGCTAACTTTATATCATTTTTTTGAAATAATATTAATAGCCATTTTATTGGCATAAACCAAACTTTCACAAAACACTGGTCATGAGAATATCATTAGTCAAGTACATGAACTTCATGTATATACTATAGTAATCTCATCATTTTAAGAGAGCAAACTTTTAACAATTTCATCTTCTCCAACACAAGTGGCATTAAAATATTTCTTATCTCATGCAAATAATACTCTAATCATACGGATATAACTTATAGGTCTCATTCAAGATTATCAAATCGTAGAAACCTACACATTATGGTTAGTTAGCACCACATACCAACAACATGCTCGAGATTTTCATTATACATACTACTAGAATCAAAAATAGGGAGATCTAGGAAGATGAACATTCAATTCATTGGGAACAACCCTAGTTTCGATTTTATTGGATTCAAAAACGTTTGAAAATCCTCTTCGGGAAAGGAATCCAAGAGAGAAAACACATACCATACTGTAGAATTGAATCTACGATGATCACCTCGTTCTTTTCATAAAAATCTTGAAGAACTGCCTTGAAATTGCCTAAGGAGAATTGTTCACTGTTTTTCTTACGTTTGTTACTGTTTTTTGAGTCGTGAGGTGTCTTACCTAGTTAAACATGAGTCTAAGTCTTAGGAACTGAATATTGACTAATTAAACTTAGTCTAATTAACTTTATTGAATAATCAATTATCTAATTACCAAAATGCCCCTCCTAAATTTACGAAAAATCGGAGAGTACATGACTTAGCAAAATTTGCAAGTTTGCTAAGGCTTTCGGCTTTGACTATGATATTTAATTAATTAATTAAGTTTCTAATTTAATTAATTAAATGACCTTTTGTAATTACTAAAAAAACCCTAAGTCAATAGGACCATAACCAGCCCCTTTTGACCATCCTAGGTTAGGTACTAGGATATTTCTTTATTTAGTTATTCGACTAGTGTCACCCGGTTAGGTCATAGAATTTCGGGTACACTAGTTAGTTTATTTCGGTTAGTCTTAGGTTAGTTAGTTATTTAGGTCAGTTATTTAGAGCCTAGAGTTTTTTATGATGCTAGGCCCCACGTGGCTTAAGCCATTCGCGCGCCTGCCCCCTAACCGCCCTAACCGAATTAGGTTAGGCTTGGTTGACTGTATCTTGGCCGGTTAGCACATGTGCTTGCACATGTGTTGCTTCTCATTTATTGTCCAAGGACCCTCACTGTGTCTTTGGGCACTGCTTATTCTACATGATCATTTTAAATGATCATGTGCTATGGTACCTAGGCTTGACACTGGGACGCCTCGTACCTAATGTGTGTAATATGAAGTCAAAATTTTTAGCTTAGGGTCTTCATTGCAGGTACAATTCCTAAACAAGGCTGGATTGGAGAATTTTAACATCAAAATATATCTTAATACATAGAAATTTACTAACACCCTTAAGACAATATTCTCTAACATGCCCAGTCTTACTTAATATTGGGCATTGTGATGCCTATGTACCTCTAATCATATTCTTAATACCTAATAGACCCTTCACTAGACAAGTACATTTTCTGGAATGTTACATTATCCCCCCTTAGAAACATTCATCCCTGAATGACACTAAACATCATTTTGAATCAAAGAGGGTATTTTTGAAATACACATCAACATACGTGAAACTTTACTCTTTGTGAATATCTAATTCACAAGTTACTCTGTATGATGCACATCACTTAAAGATTATCTGAAGCTTCATATCTCAGATTGAGGAACTTTGTTCTCTATCTCACTTTAACTCAATGCACAACACAACTCATGCGACACAAAAATCACGTCAACGCTATACAAAAACTCCAACATGAATGCAAGCATGAAATCATATTTACTCATATAGTGCAAGTATAAAACACCTAGTTATGGGCTTAAACCACCAAAACTGACTAATGCACTAAAATTTAGTGTTTATAAAACAAAATTAGACTTAGGAAGAGTATATGTAACCTCAAGAACTGAACAAGTGAGGGTAACGGGATCTCATGTCGGCCTCGGCCTCCCATGTTGCTCCCTTAACAAGGTGGTTCCTCCATAACACCTTCACGGTTGAAACCTTCTTGTTCCTTAGCTGCTTCACTTGGTGATCTAAAATTTCAACTGGAACCTCTTCATAAGAAAGGTTCTCATTGACTCCTAACCCCTCAACAGGCAGGATGGATGCTGAACCGCCTTGACACTTTTTAAGCATTGAAACACGAAACACTAGATGAACTGAAGCTAATTCATTTTGTAACTTCAGTTTATAAGAAACATTCCCTACTCGGTGTAGAACCTCATATGGACCTATACACCTAGGACTAAACTTATCTTTCTTACCAAACCTCATCACCCCTTTCATGGGTGATATCTTCAGGTAGACTTGATCACCTACCTCGAATTCAAGAGCCCTTCTCCTGTTATCAGCATAGGATTTTTTATGACTGTAAGCAATAGACAATCTATCCCTGATCATCTCACCTTTTCCACAGCCTCATGTATGATGTCATGGCCAAGGATAGAAGACTCTCCTACCTCAAACCACCAAACTGGGGACCTACATCTCCTGCCATAGAGTGTTTCAAAAGGTTTCATCCCAATATTTGAATGGTAGCTATTTTTTATAAGAGAACTCAATTAGTGGCAAGTGATCATCCCAACTCCCCGTGAAGTCAATAACACATGCTCTCAGCATGTCTTTAAGGGTCTGAATGGTACGCTCTGCTTGTCCATCCGTCTGAGTATGAAAAGCAGTACTGAGCTTGACTGTGTACCCAAGCTCTTTTGGAAAGATCTCCAAAAGTGAGAAGTGAACTGGGATCCCCTATCTGAAACGGTAGATAAAGGGATCCCATGACACCTCACTATCTCGTCAATCTACAGCTTGGCATAATCTTCGTCTCTGTAAGTATACTTCACACGAATGAAGTGAGTAAACTTCGTCATCATATCAATAATGACCTAAATGGAATCATGTAGTTTCCTGGTCCGAGGCAAACTAACCACAAAGTCCATATTAATAGCCTCCCACTTCCTCGTTGGAATCTCAATCGACTCGGTAAGATCTCCAGGCTTAAGGTGTTTGGCCTTAACCTGTTGGCAATTGGGGCACTCCTCCACAAACATAGAAATATCTCGCTTCATATCTTCCCACCAATAGATCTCATTGATATCATGATACATTTTTGTGGAACATGGATAAATGGATTACCTGGAGCCATGACCCTCTGCAATAATATTAGGTCTCAGATTATCAATATTGGGCACACAAAATTAGCCCTAGTATCTAAGCACACCATCCTTCCCTAGGGATAAGATTCATTCAGCTTATTCAACACTGAAACTTTCAACTACATGAGCACTGGGTTGAGATGCTGCTTATATTTAACATCTATAAAAAATGAGGATTCAGAACTGGAATGAACAGAAACACCCACACTTGGTGTATCTACCAGCCGTACCCCTAACCTAGCCAATTGGTGTACCTCTTTAACCAGATCCTTCTTCTCATCATCAATATGAGACACATTGCCCATACTCAATCGGCTCAAAGCATCGACCACTACATTTGACTTACTTGGGTGATAGTGGACAATCATCTCATAATGCTTGAGCAGCTCTAGCCATATTCTGTGACGAAGATTCAATTCTCCCAGTGTAAAAACATAATGTATACTTTTATGGTAAGTAAATACATCAAGATGTACACCATATAAGTAATGTGTACAAGATTTTAAACGCAAATACCACACCAGCTAACTCAAAATCATGGGTAGGGTAATTCTTCTCGTGGATTTTGAACTGTCTTGATGTATATGCAATCACCTTGCCATCCTGCATAAAAACACATCCCAAACCTACTGGGGAAGAAATACAGTATACCACATGTCCTACACCACTTCTCGGCAACATGAGAACTGGGGCTGAGTGTCGGTCTTTGAGTTCTTGAAATCTCTTTTCACATGTTTCAGTCCACTCAAACTTCCCCTTCTTCTTTGTTAAAGCTGTCATGGAGCAGCAATAGTGGAAAAGCCCTCATGTAACTTGTGATAGTAATTAGCCAAACCCAAGAAATTCTAGATATCTGTAGGAGTGAGGGGTCTCGGCCAATTTTTATTGCCTCAATCTTTTACAGATCAACCTCTACAACCTGGTCGGACATAACATGACCAAGGAAGGTCATTGATCTCAACCAAAACTCACATTTGCTTAATTTTGAATACAGTTGATGTTTCCTGAGTACTTGCAATGGAATTCTCAAATGTCGTTCATGGCCTTCTCTTGTCTTTGAGTATATGAGGATGTCATCTATGAATAGTATGACAAAAGAATCAAGATATTAATAGAAGACCCTAATTATAAGGTCTATAAATGCGGCTGGTGCGTTTGTGAGACCAAATTACATGACAAGAAACTCGTAATCACCATACCTAGTACATAAGGCAGTCTTTGGAATGTCCTGTTGTCTCACTCCAAGCTGGTGATACCCTGACAGGAGATTTATTTTAGAAAAGAAACTTGAGCCGTGTAGCTGATCAAATAGATCGTCAATTCTGGGAAGATGGTATTTGTTCTATATAGTGACTTTGTTGAGTTTACGGTAATCTATACACATTCTAAGGGTTCCATCCTTTTTCTTAAAGAACAACATTGGAGCACCCCATGGGGATATGCTCAGCTGGATGAAGCCCTTATCAAGTAGATTTTTTAACTACAACTTCAACTCTTTGAGTTCTGCTAGAGACATTCTATAGGGTGGGATGCAAATTTGTTTGGTGTTGATATCTAAGACAACACCAAAGTCAATTTCGCGTTCAGGAGGGATTCCTGGTAAATCCTCCGAAAAGACATCTTGAAACTCATTCACTATGGACACAGAGTCTATGGAAGGAACTCCATGTTCTATGTTATTGACTCTGACTAAGTGATATAGATACCCATTAGATAACATCTTATTGGCATTAGGATGGGAAACTATTTGGCCTGTTGGATTTGAACTACGCCATTCCTATTCCAGCTCTAACTCATTAGGAAACTGAAGCGTTACTACCCTGTTTCGACAGTCTATGGTAGCATAACACTTATGGAGACAATCCATACACAAAATTATATCAAATTTAAGCATGGTTAATTCTATTAGGTTAGCATAATGATTCTGTCAAGAACAGTTGTTGGGATATCTCTATATACTTTTTCAACTTTAATGTTGTCCCTATGGGAGAACTAACTATAAAAGGTTCATTCAAGATACAAGGAAGCAAGTCAAATTTACTAGCTACTAAAGGAGTAACAAAAGACAAGGTGGAAACTGGATCTAACAATGCATACACAGAAAAAGAAAAGACATGCAAGTTACCAATGACCACCTCAGCTGACTTCTCCTGCTCCTCTCTACTCTTTAAAGAATAGAACATGTTCCTCTTGGGAGGCTTGACTGCAGCAGTAGGATTAGGCCGAGGCAGAGTATCTGCCTTGGCCTGATTCTTCACATGTGGGCAGTCCCTGATCATATTCCCTCTCTTGCCTCACCCATAGTAGGAATTAGAACCTACCATGCACTCACCTCCATGCGAACAACCACACTTACCACACGACTTTCTGTCACACTGGGCATTTCTATCATTGCCCTTCTTGGGGCCAGACTTTTCCCCTTTGGCATTAGTGTTCCTGGAAGGTGAAGGATTACGTGAGTGCTGGTGCCCTTTCTTTGCACTTGGGCCTGTCCTGGACTCCAAATCAAACTCCTACAAGTTCTAGAACCAGCCTGATCCGAGGACCAAGGCTTCTTGACTTCTCGGCCTCTCTTCCTCCGACGACTCTCCTCGACCTGTTGTGCATGTACGAACAGCCTAACAAGGTCCATGTTATCATGCAATATGGCTGCTCGACATTCCTCCTACAGATCCTCCGGTACACCAATCACGAACCTACTCATCTTATCTATGCTACTGGACACCAGGGAAGAAGAAAATTTTGAAAGTTTAACAAACTTCAAGGAGTATTCCTTGAATGAAATACCTCCCTGACGCAGGTTGATGAACTCCTCAACCTTAGCCTCTCTCTACTCTCTGGGGAAGAACCTTTCTAGGAATGTAGTCTTGAGAATGTTCCATGTGATAAATACTTCTCTTGGTGCTCAGCCATCTACCCACATCTTGTAACATACCTGAGCCACATCTTTGAGTTGGTATGCAGCCAACTCAGCCTTCTCATCTTCATTAACACTCATAGAACGGATAATCTTGAGACCTCGTCCAAAAATTCCTGGGGATTCTCATTGGTTTTTGACCCAAAGTAGACTACAGGATTCATCCTGCTGAAATTTCTTAGTCTGCTAGCCATGGTGCTAGATTGTGGGTTCTCCCAGGGAGCACCCTCTCTTGTGGCCTGGGCTGTGATAGCTTGTGCCTGAGTAGTGATGGCTTAGGCCATCTAAACCAGTGTTTCTCTCACTTCTCCATCAGTCAACACAGCTGGGTTGATAGGCACTTGAACTCCTGCAGCTGGGGTGTCACGACCAAGATTTAGTAATCCGAATCGAACCTGGCGTCGTTGACTTCTCAGAGGTCGCAGACATGCCTCTTCTTCCATTCATCACATTCATACGGTTAATTTTAGAGGAAAATTTAAAACTTTTTGTTTATAGTTGAAGTATATATAGACTTCATATAAACGCATATTTGTAAGGAAGCTCATTGCTCATACATCAACCATCTAATTAAAAGATCATGAAACTTGAAAGAAATGGAATCTCATGTCATATGTAATACATTCCAAAACGACATCATTAGAAGCGTCTAAATAAAATAGAAAAGAAACACTAGTGGAACATACCTCGCTAGTTCAAACCTACTACTAAGAAGGATATATAAAGGGAGGCATCCTCAAATGCATGAGGACCTACAAAGTCCGGATGAAATCCCTAAGTCCGAATAGCTACAATGATACCCTCAACGTCGTCCTGAGCCTGCACCTAATATAGGCATATTGTATGGAATTAGTACACACTTGTACTAAGTACGGGCAGATGCAACATAACATAACGGTAATGCATGAACAAGAATGTCTCTTCCTAATCAACATGCTTTCTTAGAAGGTCAAGTCTCCTGACTTTGACTATTTCGTAATAGGAAGGTCATATCATAAATATGTCACATATCATAAACATATATATTCACATAATATACATTTCATGTTTCATAGACATTTCATATCCATGAAACCTTTGAATCATGGACGTAGCATTAAGATTTCTCAAGTGAGGGCCCAAAATATGGGATCTCAACCTGAGGGTCTCCTTTAGCGCACAAAAATCCCGCTTCATTCATTCATTTGTCCTTCACATTATTCATTTCATTCATTCATAGGCTGATGTAAACACAAGCTATACCTAGGATGAAGTTGAAGACTCTCATCGGGATCATGAAGTGCAATGACCAAGAATGACCTAATGTCATTACTTGAATATGGTTCAACCTCTTGATTGTCTTTCACAAACACCTTCGGTATCGTTCATTTCATTATCTTTAATACATTGAGGAACTTCAACCTTAACCGATATAGATCATGTGAGCATCATGAAATCCATCTTCTAAGAGCATCTTCTACTACATTCGCCTTACCAGGATGATAATGCACACTCATATAATAATCCTTAAGGAACTCAATTCATCTCCTCTGGCGAAGATTTAACTCTTTCTAGGTGAACACATACTAAAGGCTCTTATGCTCAGTTAACATATCTACATGAACACCCTACAAGTAGTGTCTCCGTAACTTTAGTGCAAACACCACTGATGCAAGCTCAACGTCATGAGTAGGATAGTTCTTCTAATGCACCTTAATATGTCATACCTACGGACCATAAGTCCATCTACGGACCATGCGGGTCAATTGTTTCTCTTGTCAGAGAGTGGGTGAATGGGGTGTTGATCGGTGGACTCATACTACGGACCGTAGTCTGACCTACAGACCATAAGTACGTCTGTCATTGAAACTAGGTCAAATTTTCTCGATTGAGATTTTGGGTGGTGTCTTACACCATCGACGGATGTGTAGGACAGACTGTGGGTCAGGCTACGATCCGTCGATGGCCTCCATCTGTTGCACCTGTAGATTTTCTGAAAAACTAGTTTTTGGTCATTTTTGGATACGGGAGTTACACTTGGTGACTAGCATGATATTTTTCATTCCTTGATAGATTAGTATGTCATCAATGATGATAATAACAAACATGTCTAGATAAAGTTTTGATACTCTGTTCATAAGATCCATGAATGTTGTAGGAGCATTAGTCAACCCAAAAGATATGACGAAAAATTCATAATGCCCATATTTGGTTCTAAAAGATGTCTTTGGAATATTATGTTCCCTAACATTCAACTAATGGTATCCTAATATGACATCATTTCCTAGAAGTAGGAAGCACCCTGAAGCTAGTCTAAAATATCATCAATCCTTGGAAGAGGATATTTATTCTTGATGGTGACCTTGTACAATTTGCGGTAATCAATATACATCCTATGGGAACCATCATTCTTTCTCACAAACAAGACCGGAGCGCCCTAAGGTAAGACACTTGGCCGAATGAAACCTTTATCTTACAGATCTTTAAACTATTCTTTCAACTCTGCCAGTGCCATTATATATGGAGGAATATAGATAGGATGAATATCTGGAATGATGTCTCTACTAAAGTCTATTTCTCTCTTAGGAAGGACTCTGAGTAGATCATGAAGAAAGACTTCTGAAAACTCTTTTACTATTGGAAATTACTGAATAGGAGGTGCCTCAACACTTGAGTCATTAATCGGACTAAGTGATAAACATATCCCTTAGAAACCAACTTTATTTCCTGAAGGTATGAAATGAAACGACCCTTAGGCACTTCTGAACTTCATTTCAATTCTAAGAACATTTGGAAACTAAAACATGACTCTTCGACTTTTATAATCCACTGAGGCATAACAGGAATGAACCCAATCAATAACAAGGATGACATCAATGTCTATTATGTATAACTCAACTAAATATCCCATGGTAAGTATCTTATGATTGACGGAAATGGGACAATAACGATAGACCCTCTCTGCTAGAACGGATTCACCAAAAGGTGTAGTAACACTAAATGGTTCACTAAGTTTCTCAGAATTAATATCAAAGTTCATAACAACATACAGAGTTACAAATGATAAACTCGTTCTTGGGTCTAGCAATGCATAAACTGTAAAGTCAAAGACATGAATCATACTAGTGACAATATCTGGAGAATTCTCATGCTCATGGCGATTGTTGAAAGCATACAAGGGGTTTGTTCCTCCCCCAGTTTTGGAAGTAGATCTTCTATGTACAAACCTTTCTGGTGGAGCAACTGATGAAGACTGGACTCTCTTGCCCCCACGAATATTTTCCTACTTATTCATTGGAAACTTTCTCATAATTTCCCCTTCGCAAATTCGGATTGGACTATCCTTGCTCCAACAACCCAACTTCAGAAAGGCATAACTCACTAATACGATATTGAAATCACACAAACTTGCAGTCGTTGGAAAGATCTCACCAAGGGATTTCCAACTATATCAAGGACTACCTCTAATTCATCCTAAGCTAGGATTTGGCCATTTTAAATTGAGGAAAAATGAACTTTTCCCCAACTTGAGAAAATTTCCATATTTTAATTCTTTCCAATGTTACTATTTCAACTTCTAAGCTTCTTCCAAGCTATCTCAATTGGCGAGATTTTACAATATCTCCCCACTGGGAACACTCATCCTCAAATGAGATTACTCTTACCAGGCAAAGGGTGTAACATATAGTTCAAACACCCAACATGCTAATGCAAACAATCAACATGCTCGCTTATAACTTAAGTGGTATTAAGAATAAAATTAGTACCTTCATATGAGTTTTCTCCTGATATAAATATATGTGGATTAATCTTCTTCCTATTTTATTTACCTTCTCAAGTAGCTTCTCAACAAACTTATTTCTCCACAGTACCTTTTACTTAAGGCTACTTAGTTTGTTCTCAACTAGTGAACTTGGCGATCTAGATTCTTAACTGGGGACCTCCTCATAAGAAAACTTATCATTGATATCAATATTCTCTAGTGATATGATATGTGAAGTATCCCCATGCACTCCTTCAACATGGAGATATGAGACACCAAATAGACTGTTGCTAACATTTGTGATAGCTCCAACTCACAAGCTACATTCAAAATACTCTTGGATATTTTGTATGGACCAATATAGTGTGACTAATCTTCCCCTCATAACACCCATCATAGGTGAAACTTTTTAAATAACTCAATCATCTACCTCAAACTCTAACTCCATTTTACAAACATCAATATTGTATTTTCGGCAACTCTGCGATGTATCCAATTTTTCTTAAATGACTTTCATTTTATCCATAGCTTGATGTACTAACTCTTGTAATATCAACCTTGCTTTACAAACTTCAAACCATCCAATAGAATATGATCTGTATTTTTTCCCATAAAGAGCTTTATAAGGAGACATTTGGATGCTAGAGTGGTAATTATGGTTGTAAGCAGCTCAGTGTCAGATATTGATTGTCCCAATTACCCATGAAATTAATCAGACAATCTACTTCAATATCTCAAAACCATCTCCCCCTTGTTCAAAAGCCATCACTTTTCTTATGAACACTTTCCTTTAATTCAAACCTGATAGTGTCTTATTTTTGTTCATCTTTTACTTTTTACACTAATGATGATTCAGACCCATTCATCACCAGTGCTCGTCATTCAGTGGAATTCATTAGTCGAACCCCTAATTGTGCAAGCCTATGATCTCATTTGTTAACCCTTTATTATATTCCTCAAAATGGCCTGTACTACCCATAGATAACCTTCTTTCTCTATATTAATCTTTTTCTGACTAAACACATGTTGAATACGCTTGTGATCGTTGAACACTTCCACATGAACACCATAAGGATAATGGCATCATCTATCTAAGCAAATACTACATGAACCAACTTTAAATCATGGGTTAGGTAATTTTTCTCATGAACTTTCAACTTTCTGGAGGCATAAGCTATAACTTTGTTATTATGTATTAACACACAACCCAAACAACCTCTAGATGCATCACAATACACCATAGAAACTTGAGTACTTTTTGATAAAGTCAAAATTGGGCAGTAGTCAACTTCTTTTTCAATTCCTGAAAGCTTTTCTCACAAGCTTCAAATAGTTTAGAATTAATTGTCTTGTGACAAAACTTTGTTAAAGGAGACGAAATAGATGAAAATCCCTCAACAAACCTTCTATTATAGTCACTCAAACTCAAGAAATTTCTTATATCCGTTCGAGACATGGGTCTGGGCAAACTTTGAACTATTTATATCTTTTTGGGTATCAAATCTAATCCCATCAACAAAAACTATGTGGCCCAAGAAAGCCACAGACTTCAGAAAAAAACTCACACTTGGAGAACTTGTCATATAACTCCTTATCTTTCAAAGTCTGAAGAACTATCTTGGGGTGACTAGCATGATCTTCTTCATTCTTTGAATAGATTAGTATGTCATCAATGAAGATAAAACAAACAGATCTAAATATGGTTTTAAAACTCTATTCATAAGATCCATGAATGTTGCAGGTGCATTGGTCAAACCAAAGGACATGACCCAAAACTCATAATGACCATATCTGGTTCTAAAAGTTGTCTTTCGAATATCACATTCCCTAACTTTCAACTGATTGTCGCCTGATATGAGATCAATATTTTAAAATGAAGCACCTTGAAGATGGCCGAAAATATCATCTATCCTTGAGAGAGGATACTTATTCTTGATGGTAAACTTATTCAATTGGTGGTAGTCTTTACACATCCGAAGGGAACCATCTTTCTTTCTTACAAACAAGATTGAGTGCCCCAAGGTAAGACACTTGGTCGAATAAAGCCCTCGTCCAACAGATCTTTCAATTGTTTTTTCAACTCTTTTAACTATGTTGGTGCAATTTTATATAGAGGTGTACTGATAGGGCGAGTATCCAGAAGAAGATCTATGTCAAAGTCTATCTCTCTCTCAGGAGGGACTTCGGGTAAATCATCAGGAAAGACTTCTAGAAACTCCTTTACCATAAAACTGAAACTAACTGAATAGGATGTATCTCAATACTTGTGTCATTAACTCAGACTAAGTGATAGACACACCCCTTGGAAACTAACTTCTTTGCCTTAATATGCGAAATGGAACGACCGATTCGTACTTCTGAACTACTTTTCAACTCTATAATTGGTTCACAGGATATTGGAACTTGACTACTCGAGTAGTGAAATTTATCCACAATATGGATGAAGCCAGTCCATACCTAGAATCACATCAAAATCTACCATGTCCAACATAACTATATCAGCCATGGTGTTATCATGATGTAAAGAGGACAATCACGATAGACTATTTCCGCTAGCATAAACTCTCCAACAGATGTAGGAACACAAAAAGGTTAACAAAGTTTCATAGGAGAATCTCAAACTAATTTGCAACATAATGAGTAACAAAAGATAAACTTTCCCCTGGTTCTATAAAAGCATAATCATCAAAAGTAAAGACTTTGATCATACCATTGACAACATCTAGAGAGTTCTCTTGGTCTCGACAACTAGTGATACCATACAGACGGTTCGCTTCTCTATCTTTCCTGAAGTAGCTTATCTAGATGTAAATTTTATCGAGTGAAGCAACTGAAGAAGACTAGGCTATATTGCCCTCTTTATCATTCGTATATCTTTTCTTAGGACACTCTCTTGTAAATTTACCATTCTGTCCACACTTGAAGCAATCTTGAAACACCCCTGAGTGGCTCCTACATAACTTGGAATATGCACAAGTCTGAGTACCCCTTGTTCCTTACCACTTTGCGAACACAAGTCTAGTTCTTAAGCTTTGATAATCTTGAGTATTGTACACATGGTTCCCCAGTGCAGGTGCACTAGTAGACGATGAAGCAGGTCTGTTCTGCTTCTATTAGAAAGAAGACCAGTTCACCTTATTCCTTTGTTGTCCGGACTCATTCCTTATGTCTTAGACCTCTTATTCTTGACCTCTTATCTATCCCTCAAGTTTTCCTCTTCAACTTATTGCACATGTATCATTAGCCTTTCTATGCCCATGTCATATATTAACATCACAACCTAACTTTCCTTACTCAACAAATGACACAACACAGCTACAAACTAGATTGTTCTACTCCTCATGTCAACAAATATCTCTTTCATTTTTTTGCTCACGGGGAAAGAAACATCCCATGAAACACTCTCATAACAGTCCAAGTCACAAACGGTTACACGTAAACATTATTTAGAAAGAAACTTTTTAGAGATAAACTCTAATGCACAAATTGATTGTGAAAAAAGTGAGGAATTTCCTAAATTTGCAGACTCTTTATTATAGATGTGGCGCGCTTCATATTGATAAGAAGGACTCTTTAGATACAACTTAATAGACTCCCTACGACTCTTGAAATCTATCATCTGATACCAAGTTTTTATCGCCACGAGCCTACACCATAGATGTGGCCAACTCTCCAAGACAATTGTTTACCCTCAAGAGAAATGTTGGCTTGAGTTTTTTAACTTAGCGGAAGACTTAAAGAGAAAAGATAAATAAAGAAATAACTTAAAATAATATGTAGCCAAAATGGCAACTCAACTCTTATAGATTACTAGTGAAATGAAAAGACCAAAAAACTAACATTATCTCTTTGTGAAGCCTCTAAAATAAAGAGGGATATTGGGACAGGACCCCAATCATCCAAACAACCAAAAACTAGAACTATAACTTGACAATAAAGATGTCCTCTTAAATGAAAGAAGGCTCACCAACTGACTCTGAGCTGCTCACTAGATCAACGCTACACTGAATGTTGATCCTAGTTACTTATGTCTGTATCATGATACGATGCAGGCCAACTGGCATTAGTGCATTGATGTATGAGTATGCGAGTTGGAATTCTAAAATAACTTAAGCTTGAAGAGAGTAAGAAGGAACATTTGCCTTGGCTCTGCTCCACTCATGAATAATATAACTCAATATAATTAACTCGTTTTAGAATAATGAAATTTAAAAACATGTGCAGTATAACGAAATGTTATTTAAAATATGGTTTTTAACTCTGTGTATGCAAAGATACAATTAGCTCTGACATATATGTAAAAATATTAAATAATCTGATGTAAACTCATAATCTTAATAAAAGACATATCATGCTTCCACTCAAACTCAACTTGTGCAATGCATGAATGAAGTGCCATACCCCATTGATACTAAGCAAAACCTCTTGAGAAACAATGCAATTACTACTATGGGATTTTCTCTAACCATCAACCATCACTTAGTAGTTACAATGATGATACGACATTACTCGCCCCACGCTGCCTGACTATCCTAACCTTTCAAGTGTATAGGATATGAACTATCTAATGGATTCACAAGTCCATTGTGAAAAGGATTCATCTAAAAAAAATGAACCTTTTCTACCCATGAAGGCTTCATGGTTTTCATGGTGACTTGAGTTAATATGAAACTCGCATCCCCACATCGGTTATCAATACTAATCCCAAAAAATATTCTTAACTTATATTCTTTATTAAAAAAATAAACAACTTGTCGTGTGATTTGAGATTAGTGCTCAAAAACATAGCTCAAAGGCTATCTTGGAAATCTAAGTTTCACCGTTTGCTTCATTTATTATAAAGCTATAACGCTTTTCAGAAAACTAGCCTGAAGTCTCTTTCGAAAACTCTGTTTCCGTTATTGTTCAAAGGCGAAAAACATTTCTTTTAAACTTCTTTGGGAAGACATAGTCCCCATATATTTCTTTTAAGAAAGAACTTCATCTCTTTACTCTTTACTCTTTACTCTTTACTTAGCTTGAAACTTGAGTCTTAAATCAACTCTTCGGGAAATACATAGTTCCCTTATATTTCTTTAAAGGAAAAACTTCAAATCTTTACTCTTTACATAACTTGAAACTTGAGTCTTAAAACAAAGTTAAAAAGTTGGTAAAGACCCTTGAGAACTCTTAAGAACTTTGATTTGACGTACCTTCTAACTTCTAGATTTGACTCTTAACTTTTTTGACTTCGATCATAACTTTCCTTGAATTGGATTATTGATTCAAGGTTCATGACCTCATTTTTATAGATCATTTCATGATTTTTAGATGTACCTTAGAGTGTTTGAATCAACTAGAAAAAATGGGTACATCACTTAGGAACTAGTACGAAAAGATGGGGGGTGAATGGGGGGAATTGGCGTCCTTGGCGCTCTTAGAGGCGTGGGGCGCAAGGCCCCAAACATTAGACGACATGTTGGGGCGCTCTGGATGGCGTGCCGCCCAAAGGGCCTACGGACAGAGACTGTCATGTGGGGATATGGGAGGCACGGCTCCCCAGGGCCCTACGGACAGGCATTTTGACTTTTCTTCTCTTTTTTTTATTCTATAAACCCTCTAAACATCCATGGTTCTCACCCTAAATACTTAAAATCATTAATACCCTCAGTAGAAAATATATTAGACTATAAAAACAACCTGGAAACAATAATCAAATTAAATCTAGGCATGCAACAACTCAACCAACATAATTAAACAATGTTCTTCAAGAATTTTATTTTTCATCATTCAATCTACTAAAAAGGCTAAATTATAAAAGTTTGTGTGTGGGTGAACTAAATCATAATGGAAAGATCTCACATATATTTTTAGGGATCACCCCCGTCGAATACCACAAGCCGAACTTCGACGATCATGAATGTTCTTGCTTTCTCTTCTCCTTTCTCATCTTTTCTCTTCTCTCAAAACCCTATCTTATTTTTCTAAAAGCGTTAACTGAATAAGATAAGTGAAGACCCCAATTTATTACCCAAAAATGAAATAAAATATTTGGGTTATGAAAAGAAAATTTTCCCCTTCCCAAATATGGATTGGACTATCCTTACTCCAAACTCCTAACTTTCGAAAGACATAACTCACTCATACTATATCAAAATCAAGCAAACACGGCGGTATTTGAAATATCTCTCTAAGGTATTTTGAACCATATCAATAACCTCCTCTAACTCATCCCGAGGTATGATTTACGACCTTCTAAAGTTAATCCAAAACACACTTTCCCCTAACTTAACAAAATGTCTAGATTTTATTTCATTCAAAAGTGACAATTTCAACTTTTAAGCTTCATCCTAGCTATCTCAATTAGTGCAATGTTACCACTATAGTCAGACCCTAATGTTCATTAGTTTTAATATTTTCCTAAAAACTTGTTGGTACTTAAATATTACCAACTTTTAGATGTAGTGGTTTTTAATTTGCCCAACATCACTTTCACTACTTGAGGTTGTAGTGTTGTTATGTCTAGTAACTTTTCTCCAACTCCGTAAATGCAAAGGAACATTAATTCTAACATACTTGATATTGTTTTTGACTGTCTGAATGTAAAATTGACTCATGTGTTATTTCTTTGGTGAGTTCCTATAAAACTAGTGTACTTCTAGGAACATGGATGACTAAATATCCCTTTTCTAGAAATTTGACATTTGTCTTAAAAAATTGGCTTATTTTCTTTAGGACAATTAAATAAACCTTCTTTCATTATTTTTGGATATCCCATAACATACATATTTCATTCCTGATTTGAAAGGATTTGAATTCAAATGTAATATGTAGTTCTTAGAACATATCCCAAAACAAATAAAATATCAATGAATAAGACAATTATTAATCTCATCATATTCATAAGAGTCTATATCTTTTTTATTTTAAAACAATCTATTATAGAGTGTGGTGTAGACAATTGAAATCTAACTGTTCCATTAGATAAGTGACTCACTTTGCAGAGAGGTATATGTCACTACAATCAAATGGCAGTGACTTTATATATTTCTCATGATGTTATTTTAATTTTTCTTCAGATTTTGAGTTTATCAAGACTTTCAGACTTTAAGAACATCAAATTCGCCTCTTGCCTGAATGATCATTTACCGTACAAATAAGAATAGACTAATTCTAACTTATCACAACCTTTATTTACTTTTTAGAGGATAGGTCTCTTAGTCCTTTTTATTTCTAAACATGACTCGCATGTTGGTAGTGACTTCACTTTCAATTAACCTTTATGTTCTTTCTCTAACAAACTTCAAAGTTCTATCCAGAATAAATGACACTGACTCTACTGTACATATAATTTTCATTCAATTTAAATGATATAGATTAATATTCAATTCATGCAATATACAATAAGAGATAACATATTTATCAAACTCAAAAGAGTTACAATAAATATATTAAGTGTATGTCTCTTATTTAGATAGAAACCAAAAATAATTACACCTAACATAAACATATATTAATGCAACTTTTTAAAAAATTAATTTCTTATTTCTATCTAAATAAAAACTTCTCAAATTGGATATAATTGAAGGAAAGGCTATATAGGTACGATAGGAGGGTACAGTTGAGTAGTATTAAGTTAGTCCATAAAGTCTATTGAAAATTTTTGATATAATATATTAAATAGATCATAATATGTAAAATAATCTTAAATAACAAAATCAAGGGCTGATTTATACATATATATCCATGCATCTGGAATAGAGAATCGATGGGATTGGAGGACTACTCATGAAATACACATATATAATGACAAATATTCACTCCATAAACTTATCTAAATCTTATCACATGGAGAGTCTACTGTTAGTTCGCGTGAAGTGAAAATCGCCCTAGTTATATTTATTTAATCATATATCACTCTGTTTAGAAGATTTAACACATATTATAAAACTAGCAATAGTGATTTGTATTAATTATATCCAATATGGAGGAAGGTCTATGCATGAAAGTAACACTTCAACACAATTTAATCATGGTAATCAGGGGAGGGATCTCCAAAACACAATATGATTAAAACTCAATAACTAAATACTAAATTCACCAAATTTCAAATAAATTAATGTCCTTCTTTCTAATCCAAAAATTATGATCAATTAGGTTGAAAACGTCATCTGGTCATGATAGAATTTACATTTTTTTCATTTGAAAGTTCTTATCACATATCAGCATTTGTGAAATACACGAATCAAGAATAAACAACAAAAATCTAAAACTAATTACATTATCTGAATATTATTTTTCAAAAATCTATATGTTTATGAATGCATTGAATACAAAAACTCAAAATATATAATATTTATATATCTTGAATTTTAAATTTTGACGAAAATATGACTACTCACGCAATATAAATATGTGGTGTCAGTTATTAACATCAATAGATTTACAACAAAAGTTAACTCATATAGAGAGTATATGTTAATTTAAGTCAAGTGAATATCAGTATATATAGATGCATTGATTCAATCAAATATTACTCAAATTAGGAAAGTCAATATAAATAATCAAAACTAGAGAGTAAACTTTAATGACTTGTACTAATTGCATTCGATATGGAGGAAGGTATAGGCCAACTCATGGACTGAATACATCACTAAAATTTTCTGATGAAAACCATAAAGAACAAACTCTATCACCACAATACATAGAAGAGTAATTTTTTGGTAAAATTATTTTTTCAAGGTACAAAAACTATCTAAAAACATCATATGAACGACCTCAAATTACCAAATCACTACATAACAATGAGTATTTTAAATTTGATCGTTTCTGTTGAACCTACAAAATTTCAGATTAATCAGAGTGCAAAACTAATATTTATATCCCAAACTATGATCAAATTCAGATTTAAACGATTTATGAAAAAATAACAGATCTACATCCTTACCATATATCAATTCATGTTAACTCATAAACTGTAATAATGTTCCACATATAACCAATATAAAGAATAACGTTGATACTAAATCAAATTTTAGTTCCAAAGAAAAACATTAAAATCATTTTAACGACCTCAAAGAATCATAACCATAGCAATGAAAACTTCGCACTAGGTTGTTATTAATGAACTTACATAATTTCAGCTCAAATGGAGTCTATAAAGAATCTTTATTTCCAAAGTTATGACCTAATTCAAATTCAAGTGATTTATGCATCTTTAGGAATTAAAACAACATGACCTACACTCTTATCACATATCAATTTAGGTTGAATCACAATGTGAAGATAAATATAACTGACGTGAACAATGACCTTATCATACACAAATCGAATTTTAATCTAACCAACTAACTAAAATTCCTCTAAACGTTTTTCGATGGAAGTATCAAATTTTTAGTTAACAAGAAATAAAGAAATTCATGACCACCTAAACTATGACCAAATCTTAAATGATTCGTTTTTGGCATAGTTAATAATTAAAACAAGTTGATTGAGATTTTCATCTTGTTTAATAATTATATCATAGCACAAGATGTACTATGTGCTTTCCTTTGATTAAGACAGACAAATAACGTTCTTATATATCAAATTGTCCTTTAAATTAATTAAGAATTACTAGCATCTTATGGTAAATCTCTATTCAAGTAAATGAATATTAACAAATCTCACACGTATATAGTCATAAGAATTTTATTGATTCGAAAATAAACAAAACACTTAATGTTATAATTATTTATTAATAAAAAAATTTGTTAATTTTTTTAAATAAATATACGTTTATAATAATAAATGCTTGTAACATTATTCAATAGGAGAAACATCAAAAGTTTTCTTATTCAATGGTAGTAGTGGTTGTTGCCGTCATTGTGATTCTCTTATGAATCCAATGAATACATCATATATGTTAGTATGCCTTAAATAAAGAATTTGACCGATTGAAAAACAAATTTCTGCCCAAAAAAAAATTATTTAACACGACATTAACAATTAACAAAAATTAAGGAATTACTTAGATAAAGAGGCTTAGACGTCATTGTTACATTCTTCTAACTTGCATTAGATTCGTAATAACCCATCTCACAATATTAAGGTTCATGAACAATTCATTCAAAAACATGGTGGTAATTTCATATTAGAATTACTAATGAACCCAAATTGTTTCCAAGTTTACGAAAAATTAATTTGACAAGTCAACATATTTATGTATATGATTGAACACACATACAAATATATATCATGTTATCTAGTTATTAGAAGTTTTATACCTCTTATAGTCAATTGTTGAAAAATAATATGCACATCGGAAGCATAGCAGAATTATAAAACATACATGATTGATAGAACAACACATTGTTTATGCTAGACCAACTACAATCATGCAAGAACATGTGATATTTATGAATTTAATTTCAGAATTACCTCTTAAAGCATGAGCAGATATATTCAAGTGAATCAACAAGCTAGTCCACAAGCTAGAACCTTCAAGCAAATCCACATGCTAGTCCACAAACTGGACAACAAATTATTTTCTCCACAATTTCGAGTTGAGACAGATTAGTATGTATCCTCTCTCCGACATTGAGAGAAGGAATGCATTTGAAGTTGAAATAAAAAGTTGTCTCTGTTTTGTGGACCTAGGCTCTAGTTTTCTGCCATTTTTCCTAAATTATAAATAGATTCGGATTTTATTTCATTATTCATACTTTTTATGAGTTTTATAGACTGGCAACTTTTGGAGTTGTTTCATCTATTGATAGGGTTCATTTCTAAACTTTACTTTATCAAATCTCTTGTATGTGTCACACCCCTTATTTTTCCTCAAAATTGATTATGTAGCACTACTGTATTTTTTAAGAATAACTAATCAACTTGTTCTTTTGTTTCATTAATTTGGCTATTAGAGAGAAATTGTATTACTTGCGCGACCACGTACACTTGCATGTGTGTTTGGGAGCAATAGTACTTTAAAGGGTTCTAAGATAAGAGTAGGGGCATGGTACCTCGGTAAGTTTTAGGGTTTGAGTATTTATGATCAGATAGGCTAGGCACCACTGCATCTTGCATAGGTTGTTGGTGAATATATTTCTTCTGAGGTAATTTTGACAACAGCTGAACAATATTTAAAGGTGGTAAGGTCAAGGATACTAATAAGTTCCTAACCTTGTGCCATGATATTCTTGAGGTAGTAGGCATGGTTGATGCATTTGGGGTTCATTTTTTTGCACTTCAGCTCCGTGGATGTACTAAGTAGTGTTGGTAGACTTATGCAAGGTCAAGATTGGTTGGGTATCCACCGGTATTGTAACATCTCGCAACTTGAAATATCTAATGATAACATAAGAAACTAAAAGTAATCATTTTTTTTCAACAAAAGGAAAAATCTGGAAAATTTCCCTAAGTTAAGAAAATTAGTTTTTGTCATTTCAAACGATAATAACTTCTAGCTCAGAATGAGTCAGAGTAATTCTTGACAAGGTTGGAATGATCTTTGAAATATCTTTCCAATGCCGCCAACTTTGCGCGATTTTTATACCGTATGAGTGAGTTATGCCTTTCGTAAGTTGGGTTGTGGGATTGAGGAAAGTTCACATCCGGATTTAAGGAATGGAAAACTAGTCTTTTCACTAATTAATTTCCTATTTTGTTTTTGGGGTTTATTGGGGTAAAAACAAGTCTTAATTATGTTTTGGAAAATTCGAACTAAGCTTAGGGCTTGGAGAAGAGAGAAAGAAGAAGAAGGTAGAGAAAATTTAAGAATTTCGCCAAGAACGACAAGCTTGCTAGTGAAATTTGTTGGGGGTGGTCCAATCAAGGTTTGTGACATCATTTTGTGTTGGTAGTTCACCAACACACCAAGTTTGTTTCAATTCATTTATTTTCGAATTGGTCGAATGATAATAGTGAATTTCTTGAAGAATATTGTTGAATGCCTAATGTTGAATTGATTGTAATTCTGGGGTTTTTTTTGAGTTAGATCTATTTGGTATTTAATGTAATAATGATCCTAATGTTTTGGGGGAAAACAATAGAAGTTTAGAGGGTTTAGCATTGAAAAAATGAGAAGAGAAATTTTTTTCTAGGGAGGGCCAGGCAAGGCTGGGGAAGCACACTTGTAGTGCGTCTAAAATGAGCCCCAGAATTTTGGGGCTGGCGCAGAGCACCACTGGTGCGCTCGGATAGGTGTTTTTCTCCTAGTGTTCGTTGGTTAGTCTTTTTGAGTCATGTTGAAGTGTATTAACACTATCCGGTGATTTTAAGTACTTCCAATGATTACTAAACACCCAGGAATAATCCAAAACCTGAATCATAACCTTGAATTCATAATTTCATTCAAGGAGAGTAAAGAGTTATGTCCAAAGTGAAGATCAAAGTCAAAGAAGTTAAGAGTCAAGTCTAAAATCTAAGAAGAAAGTCAAAGTAAGTTTTTAACGTTTTCAAGAGTATTTAACAAACATTTTAACCTTGTATTAAGGCTCAAGTTTCAAGTTAAGCAAAGAGTAAAGAGTTGATTTCATAAGGGAACTAAGTATTCCCTAAGAGTTACAAATACATTTGAGCAAGAAAGGAAGCTAGACTTCCAACATAGTCTCTGGCTAGTTTTAATAGAGGGAAAGTATGATATCCAAGAGAGATTTTAAAGTTAAGTTTGAGCAATTACCTCAAAGCAGATAAGAAGTTATTTTAAAAACATATGAAATAAGTATTTTAGGATTAGTATAGAGCACCTATATGGGGACATGAGTTCTTATTAACTCAAGCCCGCATAAACAAAGTAGCCAGCATGGACAGAAGAAGGGTCATACCTTTAGATGATTCCTTAGTGCTTTTTAGCGTAGACAAGTGGATCCACTTAGTATTTCAGGTCTTATACTAACAGCACAATATTGAACTATCCTCATGCAACATGAGGTAAGATATTTTACCATCATTAAGGCTCATAAAGATAATTGTCGGTTAGAGAATCTCCCACATAATCTATATTACTTCATATATAAGAAAAGTTACGTTTCTTATTGAATTCTTTAATGAACTAAGTGTTTTCATTGTATTACAAGTTTTTATATGTTGCATGTGTCTTATTGCTATATATTAAGTCAATTTATTCATGTGTTGAGCAGAGCCAAGGTAAGTGTTCCTTCTTACTCTATTGCAAGCTTAAGTTATTGTTAGCATTCCAACTTGCATTTTCGTACATGCAATGTACTTTTGCTAATTGGCCTGCATCTTCATATGATGGAGACACAAGTAACCATGATAAGCATCATCTAGCACCTTGTTGATCCAGTTGAGCACTCAAAATCAGTTGTGAGCCTCCTTTCTTCCCGGAGGATACTTTTATTCGCACCTAGTCGTTCTTTTATAGGATGTCGTTGGGGCTGTCCCAAAATCCATCTTAGTTTTATAGAGGCTTGACAGACAGTCTTAAAGTTAGTTTGGAGTATCTCATCTTTGTATTGCAGATATTTTCTTCTGAGACTTAAGTGCAATTTTTGCTGACTTACTATTCTTGCAGTTAATAACATTGTTTTATTGAACTAAGTCTTTCACTAAGTTAATAATTTAGGCCTAGGGCCTGCTCCAGGCCAGCAATTGTCTTCGAGTATAAGTCCCGCCCAATGTATAGGCTTGGGGTGTGACAAACTTGGTATCTGAGCATATAGTTCAAGAGTTCTAGGGAGTCTATGAAGTTGTGTCTATAGAGTCATGTTCTCGATGTGAAGCGTGCTACATCTACAATTAAGACGATGCAACATTTAGGAATTCCTTCACCTATTTCACAATCTTTCATGCATTATAGTTAATCACTAAATTTTTATTAGTTCGTGCTTGCACGTGTTTAAGATAACCATGCATCCTTGAGAAGCATCAAGAGGTCATCCATCTAGGAGGAATGTAGAGGAACCCGAGTTACCTAATGCACCTAACATGCAACCTCAAGGCGAAGTCAGTAATACTGAATTCTGTGAGTTTATCTTGATGCTAAGCAAAGTGGTAAATAATCAAATCGTGCAGCAAAGAGGAGCTAGACAAGAAGAGGGCTGACACTTTAAGGATTTGTGAGTTCTTCATAACAAATGCTCAAAGTTTCATGGGTTTTATCACTACTGAGGATCTCGAGAATTTTATTCAGGAACTGATGAATCTTTTTGATGTAACGCATGCTGCTGATGTAGAAATAGTTGAGCCAACTGCATATAAACTACATTAGGGGAAGGAGGGTAGAGATGAGGATGCACTACATCCGAGTTAGGCCTGTTCAAGAAGCTTTCTTTGGGCGTTTCTTTCCACGAGAATTTAAAGAGGATAAGGTACAAGAAATTCTCACATTAAAACAAGACTCTTTGAGTGTGCACGAGCATGGGTTGAAGTTCACCCAGCTGTCCAACTATGCTCCTTAAATAGTTAAGGACATGAGGAGTAGGATGAGCTTGTTCATAGTGGGGTGGGTCATTCATCAAGTAGACAGGGCAGGGCTATGATGTTGATATGTTATGTGGGAATACAAGGTATATTGCCTATGTGCAGCAGGTTGAAGAGGAGAAGTTGAGGGACAAAGAAGAGTATCGATGCAAGAAAGCTAAGACTGGGAATGAGTCTGCGCAGCAAAAAGGTAGTATGAACCTTCCATCTTGTCAGAAACAAAAGGGGCATGCACCACCATCTGCTAGTGAACCTCCACGCAGAAACAGAGGTGAGTTTAATGGCAAATATTCGCAGAACATCAAGGCTAGACCAACACAGTCCCAAGGTACTGTAGCACAAAGAGGTAGTTGAGCTCCTGTATGTGGTAGGTGTGGTATAAACCACGTTGGTAAGTGTGATGGCCATTAAGGTTGTTTCAAGTATGGGCAAGAGGGGCACTTCATGAAAGAGTGTCCTAAGAATAAGGAACGTAATGGAAATCAGGGTATCAAAGGTATTTCTTCATCAGTTTCTCCAGCAGATAGGGTTGCACCTAGAGGAGAACCGCCTCTATGCAATCACTAGCCATGAGGCGCAAGAGAACTCTCCAAATTTTGTCACTAGTATGATTGAAGTATTTACTTTTGTTGTTTATGTTTTGCTTGACCCAGGGGCAAGTTTTTCTTTTGTAAATACTTATGTTTGAAATAAGTTTGAAATTCTTTTGGAGAAATTTTGTGAACCCTTATGTGTTTCTACACCTATTGGGAGTCTATTCTAGCAGAAAGAGTCTATCGTGAATGTCCTGTTTCCATCTTTCACAAGAACACCATGGCTAACCTAGTTATGTTAGAAATGGTAGATTTCGACTTCATTTAGGTAATTAAAGGCTTCATGCATATTATGCATCAACAGTTAGTAGAACTCGACTTTCCAAGTTTGAGACTCCAAATGAGCGTGTTATAGAGGCGAGTAGTAGTTCAGTAGTACCTAAGGGTCATTTTAATTTTGTACCTAAAGGCGAGAAAGTTAGTTTCAAAGGGTTGTATCTATCATTTAGTCTGAATTAATGACTCAAGTGCTGAGGTAACTCCCATTCTATCAATTCATATAGTAAAAGAGTTTCTAGAAGTCTTTCCTAATGTATTATCTCAAGTCTGTAAGGAGCACCCCAGTCGTTACCGGCGTCGGCATCCTCGAAGAGGACTAAGACAAGCCCTTAGCATACAACATAGCACATCATAGGTCAAAATGCGGAAAAATTTAAAACATTATATAGTGAAGTATACGTAGACTTATCCCATATTATATATGGAGTATACACAGACTCCTTACTTACGAAGTTTACATTGACTTCTTTTTTATAATAACAAATCATATAAGAGTCTAAAGTCTCATCTCAAATATAAGCCATTTACAAGATTACGAATGTTTGGACATAGACAATACAAAACAATATGCCATTATAGGATTACATCAATTGTCTCAATGGTAAAAGAAAGAATGAATGTTCCTAAACAAAAGCAACATCATAGCTGGATTGGAACATGGGAACATCCCCGGACATGAGGACTCACCAATGACTTTGGAAAAGATCCATGTCTTCCTTGCAATCAACCACGAAATTCTCCATGGACTGAACCTAAAATGTTTGGAGATAAAGGGAAAGAAATATGGGTTACTACAAAACACATGTACTAAGTATGGCTTCAATGTAGAAAATCATCAATACATGAGAAAAGGACATTTTAGTAAAATCATGCTTTCCATCAATTTAACTCAACATACACATATAATAAGCATAGTAAGTAAATTAAACATAATATCAACCCAACATGTAGACCACCTAAGCAATACTTGTGCAGTACCAAAGATAGAAACCCATAATCCTATCCAAGGCTAAGTATAACATTAAGAAACCCGTTTCATACTGACAACATATTCTCATAAATTCATTATGACATGCTTAATACATCAACACTACTCATACTTATCAACATAATCGTATTCATAATCATAATCATAATATAACACTGCTAGAACTTTACCTTAGGATCCCACATGTGCAATGAGTAAGAGAAGTCACATACCCTCCCTCACCCTATATAATAGTATTCAAGACAACCCTAATAAGAGTTCACATACTGAACTTGTTCATTTAGTTTTTACGTTTGGGAAAGAAGTGCAATAACTGATATGAGACCATGAGAGCTAAATGGAATCCGGTGTTCTACTCCCACACCAGAAAGAGATGGTTAATACTTGTCTTCGGTGTAACCATTCGTACATAGCTATCTAGGTGGATCCACTAAGATAGAGTCCTATGTGGGCGCATAGTGAAGGGTCAATGAGATTTTTTCTAGAAACCTTGACTTACTAGACGTGGAGGTTTCCATCTCATGAGACAACATATAACTTGGGAATCCATACATACTAAAATGAGGAAACACATATGGGAGGTCGGACTTACCAAACGTGAGACGTCCATCTCATTTACATGCCCTTCGGTGCTAAGAAATTATTCCCTTTAGTAATTACATAGTTTCATCATACAAGTTCATGTTAGTCTCTCCTAGAACCCTATGTAAACATCTTATCATATCTAGCTCATAGGTCATCACAACTGAAAACTATCCTTTCACTTTAGACACCACTTCATAAGTGAGAAAACCTTTCACTTAAAACTTTATTCTAATCATAAGAAACTACTTCCAATCATATAACAATAGTATCATAACATGCATACATAATTCATGTCTAATTCAATGTTTTAGGGTTAAGAATGAGGAATACTTAGCATCAACATCACAACCACACAATTGACATAGAATCATTAATATCTAAGTAGCTCATACTTCATAATTGAATTAAAGAAGAAACAAATAATGCATACCTCATTGCCCTTTCAAGAACCTTCATACTTCAATTACAAATAATGCATAACTAATTGCATAAACGAGGTAAATTCAAGAAGCAATTACATAATTAACAACAATGTAGTCAATCTACACGTTCATGATCTTCAAAATTCACCATATCAAATTCAAGGTTTTGATGAAATTGAGGAAGGACATGGGTCTAGGTAAAACTCATAGGAAATCATCAATTAACAATCATTATATACTTAAAAACATTAATACATCATAATTCATCACAATTGATACATAATTTCATTTTTCAAAAAAGACCCATCTGAGAAGAAAAACCCTAGTTTTGATAGATTTGGAAATTATCTTTTGGAGGGCCTCTTGGGGAAAAGAATACCAATAATGAAAGAAACCATACCTTAGGGATGATAAAGGCAAGAAATTGAGTTTGAAACTTTAGAACTTGACAGAGAACTTGAGAGAGATGAGAGTGATTTTTTAGTTCAATTTTTGGGATTTGATTTGGGTGTGTAAGATGACTTAAAACTGACCGTAAATCATTATATAGTAATCCCCTAACCCAAAAGACCCCTCACTTATTTTTGTCTTTTGAGAAGTCAAATTGTCTTAAAAACGACTTGAACGAATCACGGGGTCAATTCCAAATCTTTTTTCGAAAATCCGGTTTGAGGTAGTGATCCTCGTGAAGGTCCCTCATTAAAAGATCAATTTTTTCTTCCTTGCGCTATCTGCGCGACGCGTGGTAGCCTCCAGATCTTGGCTGCACGCAGGCTTCTTTGGCAGCCTGCTCGCCAAAGTTTTGGTCCTCCTCAAGGACCCTTCGGGTGATCCTTGGGGAGTCATTATCGGATGTTTTGACCCTTTCTTCTATATTTTACCTATTTAAAATCTTTTTAAAAGTTTTAAAGTTCATATGACACTCTCAAACCTTGACCAAACATAGGGGCGTCTACTAGTAAATGTCAATAGTTTCTGAACGTCAAGGTCTTTCTTTGACCTTGTGACTCTAACACTTCCTAATTATGTTTTTACTGTTGTTTTAGGTCTTAAACATAATTATTCAACTTATGAGGGTCTATTATAGGTCATGGAAATTACGGGGTTTAACGATGTCCCTCGCTTAGGAACATTCATCCCCGAATGACACCTTAACCCTTCTATTGTGAAAAAAGAGAGTAGACTTAAGACTAGAAGCCCAATAACAACCAATATCATAATGAGTCACAGCTCATAGGAGGAATTCTCAATTCCTTTGAACACATAAATATATGATTAACACATAGAACTTAATCCACAATTCATGACACATAAGACCTCATCAATTACATCACATATTGAGGAACTACCTTCTCCATTTCAACATGAGCTCAACATAAAAATTTCAAAGAATTAAAATGCTAATTTCTTATCGATACAACACCAAAACATTCCCAATACAATTCTGATTAAAGCAATATATCATACTACATATTTAAATGCAAGTTAATCATGAGAATCATATTTCACAAAAACTCAATTTAGGCATGAATTTCTACAAGAATATGCCATACTAGATAAACATGATAAGTTCAACATTATTCATATGACTTATTTAAGAGAGAGCTACTAACCTTAACTTTGGCTTGGAGTAGGGGTGAACAGCTTAGAATAGCGGAACTTCATGTCGGCCTCGGCATCCCATGTTACACCCTTAACAAGGTTGTTCCTCCGTAGAAATTTTATGAGGCCACCTCCTTATTCCTCTATTTCTTAACTTGACGATCCAAGATCTAAACGGGGACCTCCTCATACGAAAGGTCCTCTTTTACCCGTAAACCTTCTATAGGGATAATCGACATCGGATCACATATACACTTCTTGAACATAGACACATGGAACACCAGATGAACAGAGGCCAATTCCACTAGCAAATCTAGCTGATATGCCACTTCCCTTGCCCTTTTCTAAAATCTCATAAGGGCCTACATATTGGGGACTAAGTTTTCCCTACTTTCTGAACCTCATCACCCCTTTCATGGGTGAAATTTTCAAATAGACCCAATCTCCTACATCGAATTCAAGATCCCTCATTCTATTGTCGGCATAAGATTTTTGCCGTCTATAAGCCATTTTCAACCTCTCACTTTTGATTCAAACAGTATCCGTGGCATCATACACTATTTTAGGACCAAGAAGAGCAAACTCACCCACTTTAAACCACCCGATCGGGGACCGGCACCTCGTACAATGAAGGGCTTCAAAAAGTGTCATACCAATACTTATGTGGTAGCTATTGTCGTAGGATATATCTATCACAGTTAGGTTATAATCCCAATTCCCTTTACAATCAATCACACAATCTCTCAACATGTCTTTTAGAGTTCGGATGGTACGCTCCGCTTGTCTATCCCTTTGGGGGTGGAAATTGGTGCTAAACTTTACTTGAGTACCAAGCCAACTTTGGAAAGATCTCCAAAAATGTGAAGTGCATTGGGCTCCTCTATCCGAAATGATCGACAAGGGGCCCTATGTAACTTCACAATCTCCTGAACAAACAATATAGCATACTCCTCCGCCGAGTAAGAAACTTTTACGGGAAAGAACAGGGTTGACTTAGTCAACCTATCCACTATAAGACAAATGGAGTCATGTTGTCGACATGTTACAGGGAATCCTTGCACAGAGTCCATTTTGACATCTTCCCACTTCTAAGTGAGGATATCAATATCTTGCATTAGACCACCCGTTCCTTGATTCTCGGCTTTGACTTGTTGGAAATTTGGGCACCTTGACACAAACTCAGCTACCTCTGTTTTCATTCCATTCCTACAATAAATATCTTGTAGACCACGATACATCTTGGTGTCTCCTAGATGGATGGAGTATCGGGAACCATGATCCTCTTCCATGATTTTCTCCCCTAAAGCATCCACATCCAGCACATATATCCTCCCTTGGTACCTAAGTACCCCATCTTCAGATTGGGATAAAGATTAATTATTCTTCTTAAGGACCAATTCTTTCAACTCCATGAATAGATGATCAAGATGTTGCTATCAATTCACATCAACCACTAGAGATGACCGAAGTTATGACGGACCATGAAACCACCCTTTGAAGATTCTTCTAGTTTGACACCGAACCGGCCCAACCTATGAACCTACTTCTCCAATTCTTTCTTATCATTAATTAGATGAGCCACACTACCCATAGACATTAGGCTTAGTGTATGTACTTACCACATTGGCTTTTCCTGGGCTGTTAAAGGATATTCATCTTATAATCCTTTAAATGTTCTAACCATCTTCTTTGTCGTATATTCAAGTACTTTTGAGTGAATACATATTGTAGAGTCTTGTGATCGGTGAATACATCAACATGTAACACATAGAGATAATGCCTCCAAATTTTCAAGGCAAACATCAAGGAGGCAATCTCAAAGTCATTGAGTTGGATAATTCTTCTCATGAGATTTGAGTTGCCTAGAGATGTACGCTATCACTTTACTATGTTGCATCAGCACACATCCTAGACCTACTCGGGAGGCATCATAATAAATCACAAACCCTTCGGTACCCTCCGACAAAGTCAACACCGGAGCATAGGTGAGTGTATCTCTTTCAATAATTAGAAACTCTTTTCACAAGATTCCGACCATTCAAACTTGGACTTCTTTTAGGTTAAGGCTGTTAATGGGGATCCGTTAGACAAAAATCCCTCAACAAACCTCCTATAGTAACTGGCAAACCTTAGAAAACTTCGGATGTCGGTAGGACTCAAATGTCTTGGCAAACTTTTGACCACTTCCTTCATCCTCTAATCAACCTCTAACCCTTAACTAGAGACAATATGACCAAGAAATGCAACAGATCTCAACCAAAATTTTCACTTACTAAATTTAGCAAAAAGTGTGTTATCCTTAAGAACTTGCAAAACTATCCTCAAATGGCTCATATGATTATTCCCACTCCTAGAATATATTAAAATGTCATCAATGAAGATAATCACAAACAAAATAAATATACTTTCTAAAAACTTGATTCATAAGGTCCATGAAAGTTATCAGGTCATTTGTTAGACCAAATGACATCACTAGGAATTCAAATTGACCATATCTTGTTCGTATTACCATTTTTGGAATATCAACCTCTCTCACTCTAAGTTTGTGATAACCCGACCTCAAGTAAATCTTTGAAAAGTTACTCACTCCTTGGAGTTGATAAAACAAGTCATCAATCCTAGGGAGTGGGTACTTATTCTTTATAGTGACTTTGTTCAATTGACGTTAGTCGATACACATTCTCAAAGACCCATCCTTCTTCTTCATAAACAATACCAGGCCACCCCACAGAGATTTGCTGGTTGAATAAAACCCTTATCTAGCAAATCCTTGAGTTTAACCTTTAGTACTTTCAACTCATCTAGGTCCATCCAATAAGGAGGGATTGAAATAGGTTATGTATCCGACAAAAATCTATGCAGAAGTCAATCTCCCATTACGAGGAATTTGAGGCAGGTCATCACGAAAGACCTCCGAAAATTCCCTCACTACGGGTACCGACTCTATGGGAGGGACCTTGTATTAAAGATATCTAACTCTTACTATGAGGAAGAGACAAACCTTTGCAATAAACTTGCATGCTATTAGACAAGAAATGATCTTACCCTTAGAATTTGAGTTTCCTCCCTTCCACTCAAAAATGGCTTCATTTTGAAATTGAAATTTGACTACCCTTGGCCTACAAACAATAGAGGCAAAGCAAGCATGCAACGAATACATAACCAATATGACATCATACTCTATCATATCAAGTTCTATCAAGTCAAGTAATGTAACTCTATTGGGAAAGGAAATATGACAACCTTTATAGACTCTTTTACCAACCACGGAATCACCAACCATGGTAGAAACGAAAAAAGGTTCGTCTTAATTGTCGGTAGTATATCTATTTCATGGATACAAGAGGGGTCAGAAATGACAATGTAGCTCCGAGATCAAGAAAAACATATACATTAAAGGAAAAATAATTGTAGCATACCGATAAACACATCCGGTGAGGTATCTTGATCATTTCAGGATTTGAGAGCATAAAAGCGATTCTTTTTAGGAGCATCCAGATTTGGGGCATTTCGTTGTGGTTGAGAATTTCCCCTTCCTTGAGTTTTAATCATAGGGCAATCTCTCTTCATGTTACCACTCTTACCACAACCATGGCAATTACCCGTGACGACTAGGCACTTACCATCATGTTTTCTACCACATTTTGAACAAAGAGGCTTCTCAATATAAGAACAACTACCTTTCCCCTCTTGGGGCTTGGGAGTAGACACCTTACTCTTGTTGACCGTTGGAGCATTAGGAGGGCCTTCGTTAGAAAACCTCCGGTTGAACCTTGATTTGTAATGAATGGCAAATTTAGTCTTGGAAGAATTTCCATTTTCGGTTCTTACCTTCTTCAACTCCATACCAACTTGCTTAAGCTTTTGGTCCTCAATTTGTTCGGCAGGAACAATGATACGAGATATGTACATGCTAGGAATCAACATAGCTAACCTACATTTATTAATCACAAGGTTGGATATCCCCATAAAAAAAATTTCATCTTGAGGCTATACTCCTTCACACCTATACCCCCTTGCCGAATGTTGATTAGTTGTTGTATTTTCATCCCCCTTAATTTAAAGGGAATGAACCTATCAAAGAAAGTCGTCTTGAAAGCTCCCAGGTAATCTGGCCATCTCTAACCGGCCTTTCATCCTTCCATTGTTCATACCTAACTTGAGCCACACCTTTGAGTTAGTAAGCGGCTAGTTCCTCCATTACTTAAGAAGACACACCCATAGTATCTAGAACTTTGGAAACTTCATCAATGAACTCTTATGGGTCCTTCTCTACCTTAGAACCATAGAAAGAAGGGGGATTCATCCTTGTTAAATCCCTAATCCTTGAAGCGGTGGTGTTAGCATTGGGGTTCACTTGAACACTTGCATCCGCAGAAACTTGGGTAGCCAATACTTGAGTTAATCTATGAATAGATGCCTTTATCTCAACGTTAGTCATAGCCCTTCTTCAATAGGAGAATGAGGGTGTTGAGGTTCTTGAGAGGGCACCTCCTCATTCAAATTCACCTCCTCAGCCCTTCAAGCGTTGTTTCTACTTGTATTCATTGCCAATAAGCACAATAAAAGGATTGGAAGAATGGACAAAATAGAGTGAAGACGCTTAGGCACGACTAAGGAATAACAAGAGAGTGAAATTTCCTAAGCGTCACATAGTCTCTCTTTCATAAGTGTGGCGCTCTTCATAATTATGAATAAGACCCTACGTAGACGTGGTTTAGTGAGACATCAATCTTAAGATTACTCAACCTGATGCTTTAATACATAGTTTGTAACGACCCTATGTACACCCTAGTCGTTACCGGCGTCGTCGTACTCGAAGAGGACTAAGACAAGCCCTTAGCATACATCATAGCACATCATAGGTCAAAATAATGAAAATTTTAAAACTTTACATAGTAAAGTGTACGTAGACTTCACACATATTATATATAGAGTTTACATAGACTGGTCACATACAAAGTTTACATAGACTTCACTTTTAGCATAACCAATTATATAAGAATCTAAAGTCTCATCTCACATATAAACTGTCACGGCCCGGATCTAGAATCCGAATCGCAACCGGCGTCATTGACCTCTCACAGGTCGAAGACAAGCCTCTTCTTGCATTCAACACATTCATATGGATAATTTTAGTGGAAAATTTAAAAGTATTTATAAGTATGAAGTATACATAGATTTCATATAGTTGTTAATAACTTCATCATATACGAATCTCATATAAAGGAAACAACCATCTAACATAGATAACGCAATTCAAAGGAGATTTAATATATCATAAATAAGTTTGCCAAAACGGCCTTATTACAAAAGCTTCAAAATGAAAGTATTAAGGAAATGCTAGGGACAACATCCACTATCTATGTCTAAAAATAAGGCTAGACTAAAACTGTAGCATCCTCGAAATCTTGAGGACCTACTAAACAGTGTGGAGAACACTGATGTCCAAAGCTGCTGCGATGAGTCTTCAATCTGCTCTCTAACCTGCACCTAAAAATAGTAATTTGTAGGGGTTAGTACACTACTTGTACTATGTATGGGTGCATGCACACATACACATAAGGCTATGTATGATCAAGGAAATCTCTTCCTGAAACAACATGCCATTTCTGCAAAGTATATTCAGTACACTTTCATAAATCGTTCCTTGTGAATTGTGTTATGAATATGATGCATTTTAATGCATTCAAAGCACACAGCTCATTTTCTATATTATTTCAAGACATTAGTATCATCAACATAATTATAGAACCCCACAGGCGAAGATTTGAAATTTTAAATCCCCTAACCC
Organism: Solanum pennellii; assembly: GCF_001406875.1. Taxonomy (NCBI): domain Eukaryota; kingdom Viridiplantae; phylum Streptophyta; class Magnoliopsida; order Solanales; family Solanaceae; genus Solanum; species Solanum pennellii. The sequence continues at coordinate 40,359,811 of NC_028639.1, read as the reverse complement.
AAGAGCTCTGTCATCCATACTTAGTTTTATTTTCAGTCTTTTTCTTCTTCTTTTTGTGTAGTTCATTAATTACTTTGGTCCTATGTTTTACTTACAAGGTCAATGATTCATTGAAGTCCCATACCCATAATGAGTAGAGTAAGTAGTTCGAGAGATTAAGGAAATGATTTAACTAAAATTTGGGGCTTTAATATATTCATAAGTCAATACTTATTGACTATGCTCATTCTTTAGTTGATTGCATAGTGTGCATAGTTTTTTGGGGCATATCGTTAGAAATTGTGATCTTTCTAACTTTGGGCATGAAGTCTTAATAATCCAATCTTTATTGTCTAAATACATTAGTTGATCATTTTGGATAAACATACTTGAATTCATTATTGTCTATGATCATTTTCATAATAAAGGAAGTCATTATAAGCCAATTTTATTTGGCTTCTATCATTTTCATGACATGAGGATTCATTATTTGGTATGCCCTTTACTTATTATAATCTTCATTGGACATGATTTGACTATTCTTATAGCTAGTCATTCATTACATCAAGTATTCATTAATGCTTCATAAGCCAGTGTCTATTGGATATGCCACCTATTTCATCATTCTCATGTTAGGTGAGTTATGAAGTTTTGAGTTACTATTATCTTTTATATTCCCCTTTATTGGCATCATAAAAGAAGTCATTATAAGCCAATCTTATTTGCCTTTCCCATTATCTTCTGAAACTTCATGAATGTGGTATTTGCAATTGACATTCTTAAGCTATTCTTCATTGCTCACTTTGAACATACGTTTCATCATAATCCTTTCTTACTTTCATATAGAGACATCCTTAGGAATAAGATCATGCGGGCTAAGATGAAATCCAGTGTCTTCCCCACATTGAAAAGAGGTGATTCACTAATTAAAATGAATCTAGATCATGTGAGCTACTCATGAAATCTAGTGTCTACCCCACACCGATAAGGGGTGATTTACGGGTAAGATGTTCACTCCACACCGAAAGGAGTGGCTCACGGCTATAGTAAACCAAGAACATGTTTTGAGCATTATCCGACATAGATCATGTGAGATAGACATGAAATCCAATGTCTACCCCACACCGAAAAGAGGTGATCCCACCGGCCAAGGTGAAATCGTAACATACCTCGCTCGCTTTGGTGGAAACCACTGTCTAGTTCCTATATTGGCTAGACATAGTTAGAAGACGAGGGACTTAATGAGACTACTTATCCACCGCAGTGGTAGCCTCGTCTCATCAGACTTACATGTGCAAGCACAGGCTCATAACTAGTCTATCGGTGTTGTGCTCACTTTTATTATTTTCTTTATCTTTTAGAGTTGACACAAGCATTATTGAAGCTTGCTTCTAGATTGAGATCTTACTTTATTGATGACTGGTCATCCTTACTTTACATTGATGAAATGTGAGTTGTCCTTACATATCATCCTTTGTGGTTAATGAGACTAGTCTCACACATTCTAACACCTTCATACGTGAGTATTCTTTTAACATCGTAGCTTAGGTGTAAGTGAGACTGTATCACTTCCTTTAACACCCCATTATATTTACTTAATTAATTTAGACCACTTCAATTATGTTATAACTCACGTTACTCACTTACTTTAGTGTAGTAGATTCATATCATCGTTTATGGACGATGAGCACTTCATTCAATGAGTTTCATTAGTTCATGTGTCATTCTTTTTGAGCATGTTGGGAGTTGTCCCAATGAGTGTCATGCCCTTTGTTATGGGTTCATTGAATTAGTTTAGAAGTTCTTATATTATCATTTAATACTCTAACTACACAAGATTGGCATATGATAAGTATTTGCCTATACGCTTTTGGAAAGGATTGCATAATCATATTTATTGGCATATGCCAATTTTACGTTTGTTCATATTTAAACTTAATATGTATGAACTATTAGACAATATTTTACTCATTTAATCATAAATTTATATCCATTTGAATTCATCCCTTTTTACAAAGTACTTTTAGCCATTTCATTGACAAAAGATAGGTATTTCATTCAAGATGTGATTTCATGGATATCTTTTAAGCCAACCTTATAACATGACTTTAGGCATAACGTTTTTAAACATCTTGGACAGCATAATATGATCATTAAACGAATACAACATCATAAACAAGTCAAATTAACAGTAAGTATGCACAACATAACGTAATTATCTTGATACATAATATTTTCGGACACATTTTAACATGATATCATTCTTTTAACCAATCTTAGTTCATGACTTTAAGGTAACGTTTTAAAGACATATTGGAAAGCATCGTATTAAAATTTGATGACTTCTAGAATCTTCATAACGTTACAAGACAACAAGTCAACATTCGGACTCACACACATCAACACTTGACATTTACGGACATAACTAACAGATCATCGATTCTTAATTCACGTTGTAAACATTAGCTTCGTATGATTATAATCTCATAGTTTCATTAGACATTCATCATTCAAGGACAATAAAAATTAAGATCATCCAGTACCACATACCAACAACATGATCACTAACCTATTAAACATTAAATCGTAAAAGGATACTAGGGAAGGGAAGTTCGACGAGAACGACAGGAACAACCCTAATTTTCAAGATCTTATGAATCGTTAAAAAGAAAATTACCTTGGAGGAAGAATAAGGGAGAAACCCATACCTTATGTAGAATATAATCTACGAAGACCACCTTGGATGAAACCTTGAAGAAAGCCTTGAAATCGCCGAAGAGAATCAATGGAATTTTTTGTTTTTCTTCGTTCGCTTGCTTAATGTTTTGCGTCGCCTTTTATATGTATTTGATCGTGATATTTTAGGTTTGGGAACTTATATTGACTCATTCAACTAAGTCTTAATAAGTTAATTAAATAAATAAATTAATTAATTCCTAAAAAGCCCCTACTAGATGGACTAGAACTAGGAAAACAAAATACTTAGTCAAATCTGAAATTTTTCCTAAGAATTACGTTTTGACCATTCAAATTATTTAATTAAATGACTAATTTAATTAATTAAGGGACCTTGGGTAAGTAATAAAGTACCCTATGTCATTGGAACCATAATTAACCCTTTTAGACCTTCCTAGGTTTCGTACTAGGATGTTTCTTGAGTTGTACTAGCTTAGTGTAAAAATTTAGTTTTGACCCCTTTAATTTAATTATTTAAATGTATAATTTAACTAATTAAGTGACCTAGTGTAATTAATAAATTACCCTTTAGTCTTTATAACCATAACTAATCCTTTGGATCTAACTATGTTAGGTACTAGGTTGTCACTTTAACTTGTTAGTAGGTTAGTGTCACTCGGTTAAGTCTTAGGTTGTGGGGTGCACTAATTAGTTTATTTCGTTTGGTCCTAGGTTAGTTAGCTAGTTATCACAGTAGGTTAGAGTATATAATTATTTAGGAAGTTAGGCCCCACATGGAGTGGTCTCTTGTGCACGTTTTCCCTCCTAACTACCCTAAAAAATTTGGTTAGGGTGGTCCCCTCCTTTGGCTGCTTCACATGTCTTGCACATGTGCTTGCACATGGCTTGGTTGTACTTTCCTAGATAACTATTATTAATGGTTCATTTGGAAATGTTTACTTAATATCTCAAGGATCCTCAATATGTCCTTTGGCACTGGTTAATCTAAATGATCATTTTAATTGATCATATGTCATGGTATCTAGGCTTGACACTTGGATGCCTTATACCTTTTTGTGAGTTGGATGAAATTTTTTTTTTTAGCTTAGGGTTTTTACTGCAGGTACATTTCTTAATCAAGATCATTAATACATAGATATATGATTATCACCCTTTAAGGCAATATTTTCTAATATGCCAATTATATTGCTAATTTGGGTATTATATATAAATTGATTATTACCCCTTAGCCAATTTTCTATACTATGCCCAATACGCATACTTAAAGACCTATTGGGATCTTCACTAGACAAATTTTTTCTAAATGTTACATTATCCCAACCTTACAAGCATTCGTCCCCGAATGACACTACACATCGTCTTAAATCAAGGAGGGTAATTTTGGAAAACACCATAACATACTTGTAACTTTACTCGTAGTGAATTTCTGATTCACACTTACTCTGGGTTATGCATATCACCCAAAGCTTATCTGAAGATTCATATTTGAGATTGAGGAACTTCCTTCTTAATCACACTTAACTTGGTGAACATCACAAATCGTGCAACACGAAAATCATGTCTACACTATACAAAAACAGCAACATGTAATGTAAACATGACTTCGTTTTAACTCACATAATGCAATTATTACACATATAATTATGGAGTTACAACACCAAGTCGACTATTTCACTAAAACTTAGAGTTTCTTATGCAAAACCAGACTTAGGAAGAGTATATCTAACCTCAAAAACTGAATAAATGAGGGTAGCGGGATCTCCTATCGGCCTCGGCCTCCCATCATGCCCCCTTAACAAGAGTGTTCCGCCATGACAACTTCACGGTGAGAACCTCCTTGTTTTGCAGTCGCTTCACTTGACGATCTAAAATTACAACGGGAACCTCTTTGTAAGGACAGATTCCCATCGAACCCTAACCCCTCGACAGGTAGGATGGACGTGGGATTGCCTAGACACTTCTAAAGAATCGAAACGTGAAACACTGGGTGAACAAATGCCAAGTCGTTTTCTAACTTTACCTACTTTCTATAAGATCTCATAATGACCTATATACCTCTGACTCAATTTCCCTTTCTTACCAAACCTCATATATACTATTGAAAAAGAGTCTATGGATGGGATTTCTTGTTCTAAGTCATTGACTTTAACTAAGTGGCTTAAGTATCCCGTAGATAACATCTTATTGGCCTTAAGATTTTGAACTATTTGGCCTGTTGGATTTGAACCACGCCTTTCCCATTTTAACCCAACTTATTTGGAAACTAAAGCCTTACTACCCTCTTTCGATATCCAATGGTAGCATAACACTTATGGAACCAATTCATACCTTAGCCATATAATTGAGTTTATATGCAGCCAACATAGCCTTCTCCTATTCATTTGTACTCACAACAGGGTTTTAGAACATACCATACATTCACCTTCATGCGAACAACCACACTCACCACACGTCTTTTGTTCACGCTGGGCATTTCCATTATTGCCCCTTCTTGGGAAGGCTAGATCTTGAGTCTGGCGCCTTAGACCACTTGGTCATCCTAATTCTTATGTGTATTCTTCTACGTGCTCATACAAGAAGGAAGTTAGATACATAGAATAACACAAAGTGTCAAAGCTCTAGATAGCACGATAAAGACTAGAAGAAGGGAGATTTCCTAACATCACAAAGTCTCTAAGTCATGATTGTGGCGCGCTTAACAGCCATAAGTCAGAAACTACATAATGTGGTTGTGTTGAGCTTTAGTTCCTAAGTAATTCAACCACATGCTCTGATACCAAGTTTGTCACGACCCGGATTCAGGAATCTTAATTGCAACCGGCGTCGTTGATCTCTCAGAGGTCGCACACAAGCCTCTTCTTACATTCATCACATTCATATGGTTAATTTTAGTGGAAAATTTAAAACTTTTTATAAGTGTGAAGTATACATAGATTTCATATAGTTGTTAATAACTTCATCATATACTAATCTCACATAAAGGAAACAGCAATCTAACATTGATTATGCAATTCAAAGGAGATTTAATCTATCATAAATAAGTTTGCCAAAACGGCCTTATTATAAAAGCTTCGAAATGAAAGTATGAAGGAAATGCTAGGGAAAACATCCACTAGCTATGTCTAAAAATAAGGCTAGACTAAAACTGTAGCATCCTCGAAATCAAGAGGACCTACTAAACAGTGTGGAGAACACTGATGTCCAAACCTGTGCGTGAGTCTTCAATCTTCTCTCTGACCTGCACCTAAAATGGTAATTTGTAGGGGTTATTAAACTACTTGTACTAAGTATGGGTGTATGCACATATACACATAAGGCTATGCATGATCAAGGAAATCATTTCCTAAACAACATGCCATTTCTTAAAAGTATAGTCACTAGACTTTCATAAATAGTTACTTGTGAATTGTGGTATGAATATGATGCATTTTAATGCATTCAAAGCACACAACTCATTTTCTATATGATTGCAAGACATTAGTATCATCAACATAATAATAGAACCCCACAGGCGAAGATTTTAAATTTTAAGTCCCCTAACCCGAGAGCTCTATCATCCATACTTAGTTTTATTTTAAGTCGTTTTCTTCTTCTTTTTGTGTAGTTCATTAATTACTTAGGTCCTATGTTTTACTTACAAGGTCAATGATTCATTGTAGTACCATACCCATAATGAATAGAGTAAGTAGTTCGAGAGATTAAGTAAATGATTTAACTACAATTTGGGGCATGAATATATTTTATAATTCAATACTTATTTACTATACTCATTCTTTAGTTGATTGCATAATGTGCATAGTTTTTTGGGGCATATCATTAGAACTTATGATCTTGCTAACTTTGGGCACGAAGTCTTTATAAGCCAATCTTTATTGTCTAAATACATTTGTTGATCATTTCGATAAGCATACTTGAATTCATTATTGGCTATGATCATTTTCATAACAATGAAAGTCATTATAAGCGAATTTCATTTGGCTTCTATCATTTTCGTGACATGAGGATTCATTATTTGATATGCCCTTTACTTATTATAATCTTCATTTGACATGATTTGACTATTCTTATAGCAAGTCATTCATCACATCAAGCATTCATTTATGCTTCATATGCCACTGTCTATTGGATATGCAACCTATTTCATCATTCTCATGTTAGGGAAGTTATGAAGTTTTGAGTTACTATTATGTTTTATATTCCCCTTTATTGGCATCATAAAAGAAGTCATTATAAGCCAATCTTATTTGGCCCTGCCCATTATTTGCTGAAACTTCATGAGTGTGGTATTTGCAATTGACATTCTTAAGCTCTTCTTCATAGATCACTTTGAACATAAGTTCCATCATCATACTTTCTTAATTTCATATAGATACATCCTTAGGAATAAGATCATGCGAGCTAAAAGGAAATCTAGTGTCTTCCCCACACTGAAAAGAGGTGATTCACCAATTAAAATGAATCTAGATCATGTGAGCTACTCATGAAATCCAGTGTCTACCCCACACCGAAAAGGGATGATTCTCGGCTAAGGCGAATCCATCTTAGTTGTTCACTCCACACCAAAAGGAGTGGCTCACGGCTATAGTGAACCAACAACATGTTTTGAGTATTAACCGACAAAGATCATGTTAGCTGGACTTGAAATCCAATGTCTACCCCACACCAATAAGAGGTGATCCCACTGGCCAAGGTGAAATCCAAACATACCTAGCTCGCTTAGGTGGAAGCTACTGGCTAGTTCCTATGTTGGCTAGACATAGTTCGAAGACTAGGGACTTAATGAGACTACTTATCCACCTCGGTGGTATCCTCGTCTTATGTGACTTACACATGCAAGCACAGTCTCGTAAATAGTCTATCGGTGTTGTGCTCACTTTTATTATCTTCTTTATCTTTTAGAGTTGAATCAATCATTATGGAAGCTTGCTTTTAGATTTAGATTTACTTACTCTATTGATGACTGGTCATCTTTAATTTACATTGATGAAATGTGAACTGTCTTTACATATCATCCTTTGGTGTTAATTAGACTAGTCTCACACATTCTAACTCATCATACGTGGGTATTCTTTTAACATAGTACCTTAGGTGTAATTGAGACTTGTCTCACCTCCTTTAACACCCCATTCTTGTAGTTACTTAATTTATACCCCTTTAATAATGTTATAACTCATGTTACATACTTACTTTAGTGTAGTAGATTCATATCATTATTTATGGACGATGAGCACTTCATTCAATGATTTTCATGAGTTCATATGTCATTCTTTTTTAGCATGTTGGGAGTTGTCCCAATGAGTTTGGTTATGGGTTCATTGAATTAGTTAAGAAGTGCTTATATTATCATTTGATACTCTAACTATACATGATTGGCATATGATAAGTATTGACCTATACGGTTTTAGAAAGGATTGCATAATCATATTAATTTGCATATGCCAATTTTACTTGTGTTCACATTTAAACTTAATATGTATGAACCATTATCCAATCTTTACTCATTTAATAATAAATTTATAGCCATTTTCATGCATCCCTTTTGACAAAGTACTTTTAGTCATTTTATTGAAAAAAAGATAGATATTTCATTCAAGATGTGATTTCATGGAGATATTTTAAGCCAACCTTATAAAATGAATTTAAGAATAACGTTTTCAAACATCTTGGACAGCATAATATGATCATTTAGCAAACACAACATCATCAACAAGTCACATTAACAGTAAGTGTGCACAATAGACCGTAATCATCTTCATACATAATATTTTCGGACACATCTTAACATAATATCATTCTTTTAACAAATCATGGTTCATGACTTTGAGGTAACATTTTAATGACATATTGGACAGCATCATATGACTATTTTATGACTTTAGCATCTTCATAACGTTACAAAACAGCAAGTCAACATTCGGATACACACACATCAACAGATGACATTTACGGACGTAACTAACATATCATCGGTTCTTAATTCATGTTGTAAACATTATCTTCATATGATTATAAGTTTATAGGTTCACTAAACATTCATAATTCAAGGACAATATAAGTTAATATCAGCCAGCACCACATAACAACAACATGATCTCTAACCTATTAAACATTAATTCGTAAAAGTATACTAGGGAAGGGAAGTTCGACAAGAACAACGGGAACAACCCTACTTTTAAAGATCTTATGAATCGTTCGAAAGAAAAATCTCTCGGAAGAAGAATTACAGGATATAAACCCATACCTTATGTAGAATTTTGTCTACGAAGACCACCTTGGACGAAACCTTGAAGAAAGCCTTGAAATCGCCTAAGAGAATCAATGAAATTTTCTGTTTTTCTTTCGTTCGCTTGCTTACTATTTTGCGTCGCCTTTTCTATGAGTTTGATCGTGAGTTTTTAGGTTTAGGAACTGATATAAACTCATTCAAATAAGTCTTAATAAGTTAATTAATTAAATTAATAAATTAATTACTAAAAAGCCGCTGTTTGATTGACTAGAACTAGGAAATCACAATACTTAGTCAAATCTGAAATTTTTCCTAAGAATTTAATTTAAACATATAAATTAATTAATAAAATGGATAATTTAATTAATTAAGGGACCTAGGGTAATTAATAAAGTACCCCTAAGTCATTAAAATCATAATTAACCATTTTGGACCATCCTAGGTTAAGTACTAGGATGTTTCTTGAGTTGTACTAGGTTAGTGTATGAATTTCGTTTTGAACCTTTAATTTAATTAATTAAATGTCTAATTTAATTAATTCAGTGACCTAGGGTAATTAATAAAGTACCCTTAATTCTTTATAACCATGACTAATCCTTTTGACCATCCTACATTAGGTACTAGGTTGTCTCTTTAACTAGTTACTAGGTTAGTGTCACCCTATTAAGTCTTAGGTTGGCAGATGCACTAATTAGTTTATTTCATTTGGTCCTAGGTAAGTTATCTAGTTACGGAGGTAAAGAGTCTAGAATTAGTTAGGAAGTTACTCCCAACATGGAGTGGTCCATTGTGCACGTTTTTCTCCCTAACTACCCTAACTGAATTCTGTTAGGGTGGTCCCCTCCTTTGGCTGCTTCACATGTATTGCACATGTGATTGCACATGGGTTGGTTGTACTTTTCTAAATAACTATTATTTATGGTTCATTTTGGAAATGTTACTTATTTTTCTAAGGATCATCACTATGTCCTTGGGTACTGCTTAATCTACTTGATTATTTTGATTGATCTTGTGCCATGGTATCTAGGCTTGACACTTGGATTCTTCATACCTTTTTGTGAGTTGGATGAAATATATTTTTTTAGGTTAGGGTTTTTAATGCAGGTACAGTTCATAAACAAGCTCATTAATACTTAGATATATGGCTAACACCCTTTAAGCCAATACTTTCTAATTGGCAAATATTTTGCTAATTTTGGTCTTATATAGAAATTGGCTATTACACCTTAGCAAATTTTCTATACTATGCCCAATATATCTCAATACTGGGCATTGGAATGCCTATGTATCCCCAATACGCATTCTTAAAGATCTATTGGGCTCTTCACTAGACATAAAATTTTCCGAAATGTTACATAAACCATCTGCAAGAGTACGAATGTTTGGACATTTCCATTACAAAACAATACACCATTATAGGCTTTCATCAATTTTCTCAATGTTAAAAGAAAGAATGAATTTTTCTAAACAAAAGCAACATCATAGATAGATTGGAACATGGAAACATCCCCGGACAAGAGGACTCACCAATGACTTGGGAAAAGATCCAAGTCTTCCTTGCAATAGACCACGAACTTCTCAACGATCCGAACCTAAAATGTTTGGGGAAAAGGGAAATAAATATGATTTAGTACAAACCATATTTACTTAGTATGACTTCTACGCACAAAATCATTAATTGCATGAGAAAAGGATAATTTAGTCAAAATCATGCTTTCCATAAATTAAACTCAACATGCACATATAATAAGAATACTAATTCCATTAAACATAAAATCAACGCAAAATATAGACCACCTAAGCAATACATGTGAAATTAAGAAAATAGAACCCCATAAACATATCTAAGGTTAAGTATCACATTAAGCAACCCACTTCATACTTACAACATATTCTCATAAATTCATAATGACATGCTTAATACATCAATACTACTCACAACTTATCAACATAATCATAATCATAACCAGAATCATAAAGGAACACTAGTAGAACCAACTTTTAGGATACCACATGTGCAATGAGTATTAAAAATCCCATACCCTCGATCACCCTATGTAGTAGCCTTCAAGACAACACTAATAAGAGTCCACATACTTAACTTGTTCATTTACTTTTTACGTGAGGGAATGAAGTGCAATAACCGACTTAAGACCATGTGAGCTCCATGGAATCCGGTGTTCTACTCTCACACCGAAAAGAGAGGGTTAATACTAGCCTAAGGTGTAACTATCATACATATCTATCTAGGTGGATCCACTAAGCTAGAATACTATGTAGGCATATAGTTAAGGATCAATGAGATTTTTGCTAGAAACCTTTACTTACTAGATGTGGAGGTTTCCATCTCATGAGGCAACACATAACTTGGGAATCCGAACTTACTAACATGAGGAAACCCATGCGGGAGGCCACACTTACTAAACGTGAGACGTCCATCTCATTTACATGCCCTTTCAGTGCTAAGCAATTACTCCATTTAGTAATCATATTATTTTATCATACAAGTTCACATTAGTCTCTTCTAAACCCCTATGTAAACATCCTATCATCTCTAGCTCATAGGTCATCACAAGTGAGAACAATCCTTTCACTTTTGACACTTCTTCATAAGTGAGTTAACCTTTCACATAAAAATTTATTATAATCATAAGAAATACATCCAATCATATAATAATCGTATCATAAAATGCATACATACTTCATGTCTAATTCAATTTCTTAGGATTAGGAATACTTAGCATGAACATCACAATCACACAATTGACTTAGAAGCATTACTATGGAAGTAACTCATACTTCATAATTGAATTCAAAAAGAACCAATTAACATACCTCATTGCCCTTTCATGAAACTTCATACTTCCATTACCAAGAATACGTAACCAATTACATAAAAGACGTGAAGTGAAGAAGCAATTACACAATTAACAACAATGTAGTCAATCTACATATTCATGATCTTCACAATTCACCATAACGATTCATGGTTTTTAAGAAATTGAGAAAGGACATGGGTCTAGGGAAAAATCATCGGAAATCATCAATTAACCAACATTATATACATAAACAACATTAACTCATCATAATTCATCTCAATTGATTCACAAATACTTGGGGTGAATTTAAAGAAATACCCCAAGCTTAGCAGATTTTTGACAGCTTTTCAGGTGCCAATCAACGACCCCTAGCTAGTGGGCATTGTCTGATCGATGCCCCGTCCAGCTGGGGTGTCGATGGAATCAAAGACTACTTCTATAGGGGCTAATATCCCAATAAGTGAGGGACTATGCCCGGCAAACGACGGGGCGACTCCTGGACTACGGTCCGTAGGTGGCAAGGTCGTAGACTGCCAGTTTTGTGTAGATTCTGTCTAAGGTTTAGGGTCCTCTCCTAGGGACCCTCGTGAGTCCTAGGTGGAGTGTTACCAGGACGGTAAACCCCTAAACATAGTCATCCAGTTCTTAGGAACCTCCACCATAAATTTCAACTAAAACAAACACGTAAAACACGCTAAAACATACTAAGACACACAAACACTTTCTAAGGGACATCTTCCGAACATCATAGACGTTCTTGGACGTTTGAATTCCAAATATCACCAAACATTAAAAACTGCCTCATCATTATTAACCATTTTAGCTCAAAATTAACTCATGATACACAAGCAAAGCTCTAGTTCAACCTTGTTCACTTAGGGGCGTTACATTCTCCCTCACTTAGAACTACATTCGTCCTAGAATGACACTAAACACTATTAAGTACATCAACGACTCAACTAAAATCTCATAAAACATCATATCAAGGTCAAAACATTCATGGACAATGCACCAACTTAACAAGGAACACAACTACACATTGACAAGCATTTAGGCAACACAAGCAACTCTTGGCAACCATTTTCACAATTCAAAACACACCCTTATTTGTTCATTTATGGAAGAACTACCTTTTAAAACTTTAAATATGATTATACACATCATTTCTACACGCATTTAAACCATTAATCATAAAAAAAACAACCAAGTCAATTTTTGAAATTCTTACAGTGAACACAAATTCCTTCACTATGAAGCATGCAAAATTTTCCAATAATTCACTAATTAATTTTTCAAGAAATTTGGCATGAAAGCATGAACATATGAGAAACAACATCATATGAACTAATTCAATGTAAAACAAGAAAACCATAAGGATTAAGATTCATCGGGGCTCTCACTCTCGATTTGCTCCTTTATTAGTCCCCATTACGTAGAAAACGACTCTTCCTTGAGGCATTAGGATCAAGACCACCACTAGGGGCTTGGTCGACCTATTTCCCTTTTTCGTTGAGGTTAAGGAATTCCCTCATCTTGTGACCCTTATTACTACACCCAAAACAACCATCTGTTCCAGCAAGACACTTGTCCAAATGTTACTTTCCACAAGTATCACACCTAGACCTCTCAAAAGTATTGCCACATCCTTGGTAATTTTGGTTCGGAGCCCTATAATTGTTCCCCATGTAATAATATTTATGATAGAATCTTTTCTTAGGTTTTTGTTTACCTTGTTCATCCGACCTACAACTCTTACCCTCTTGCCTTATCTCCATAATTTTGGACTCCTCAATTTGTTGAGCATACACCATAAGCCTAGAGATATCCATGTCATTAAGGAGCATTGTCGTACGACACTCATTTTGCACCAAGATAGATACTCCCATCACTAATCTTTTTAATCCTAGCCCTAGGGTTGGCTACTATGGTTGGGGCATACTTAGAGAGTTGGGTGAATTTGACAGAGTACTCGTTCACACTCATTCCCCTTGACGAAGATTCATGAATTCCACCATCTTCTTCCCTCCACTCGAAGGGAAAGAACCTATCAATAAAAGCCTCTTTAAATGCTTTCCAATATACCGGACCATCCCTTAAGGGTCTCTCATCCCTCCATTGCTTAAACCACACTTGAGCCACATCTTTAAGTTAGTAAGCGGCTACCTCGTCTCTCTCTCTAGGGGTCACACCCATAGTATCCACCACCTTGAATACTTAATCTATGAAGCCTTTTGGATCTTCATCCACTTTAGTGCCATGAAAATTAGGAGGGTTTATCCTCATGAAATCCTAAATCCTAGAAGCGGGAGTATTTGAATAAGGTTTTGGTCCACCTCCTTGGTAGCATGGGCAACAAAATTATTAATGACGAATTGAGCTTCATTCGTAATAAGTCGGGTCAAATCCATCAGGGTAGTCCTTAAATCCGCATTAGTCATATCCCCTTCAACAAAGGGAGTTTGAGGACCTTGGGGCATAAGGGAAATTAGGGATAATTGAGGTACTTGAGGTTACAGGGGGGAACCTCCTCATTCACATCCTCTTGGCAACCTATAGAGACTTCCACACCACGGGGAGGGATCCTCTCATTATCTACCCCTTCCTCCCCCCCCCTAGCGGTTGTCCTCCTTGTATTCATGCCCTATAAACACAGGAGAAGAGGTTGAGAAAGACATCTTATAGAACTCAACTCTAAGGCACAACATTAGAATAATTAAGAAAGTGAAACTTCTATCACCTTATAGCCTCTCACTCATGGGTGTGTCGCGACTCACACCGATGAAAAAGACTCTACTAGACCTGGCTTGTGAGACTTTAGACCCTAAACTATTTCTCATAACATTATGCTCTGATACCAAGCTTTTCAAGACCCCATACTACCCCCTAGTAGTTAGGCAACCTTTAGGTCGGATCAATTGCGTACTTGACCTTTCGGAGGTCTTGTACTAGCCATTTGGTATCATTCATTGCATAAGACATGAAAAGTAGTGCAAAGTTAAAAATTCTGACGACATTAATAATAAGAAATTATATTTTATAAATACTAAAGATTAGTCTCGTCGTCACAACTCATCTTAATGTCACAACAATGTAGTCAATCTACATGTTCTCGATCTTCACAATTCACCATATCAATTCAAGGTTTTTATGAAATTGATAAAGGACATGGGTCTCATGAAAACTCATAGGAAATCATCAATAACCATCCTTATATACATAAACAACATTAATTCATCATAATTCATCAAATTGATTCATAATTTTGTTTTAAAAAAAAGATACATGTGAGAAGAAAAACCATAGTTTTGGGGGATTTGGAAATCATCTTTAGGAGGGAGATCTTAGGTAAAATAATCCAAAGAGTTAAATAATCCATACGTTAGAGATGATAAAGCCACAAAATTAAGTTGGAAACTTCAGAACTTGACCTTCTTGGTCTTCAATGGAGGTTTGAAGAAAGAGAGTATTGAGAGAAACGAGAGTTGTTTTCTATTTAAACTTTTGGGATTTAATTTAGGTTTGTAGAATGACTTAAATCTGACCCTAAATAGTTGTATAGTCACCTGGAAAATTACCCAAAATACACCTCACTTAATTGGGTCTTTTTGTGAAGTCAAATTGTCTTTAAAATGATGCGTTGTTGCGCATTGCGAGGTCAATTCCAAATCTTTTTTTAATATTCGGTTTGAAAATGTGAGCCTCGTGAATACCCCGCGTTGCGAGGCAAATTTAACCTTCCTTTTGCTAGCTGTGTGATGCGTGGCAGCCTCCAGATGTTTGCTGCACGCAGGCTGCTTTGGCAGCCTGCTCGCCAAAGTTAGGGTCCTACTCAAGGATCCTCCTGGTGGTCCTTGGGGAGTTGTTATCGGACTTTTTGACCCTTTAAACTATATTTTAAATATTTAATGTATTTTTACAAGTTTTAGACTTCATATGACACTCCCAAACCTTCACCAAACATAGGGGCGTCTACTAATTCAATTCCACTAGTTTTTGGACGTCAAGGTCCTTCTTTGACCTTGTGACTCTAACATTTCCTAATTATGTTTTATACGGTTGTTTTAGGTCTAAAACATAATTATTCAACATATTAGGCTCCAGTATAGGTCATGGAAATTACGAGTTGTTACAGAGTCCCTCCTAAGAGAGAAATAGACTTCAGCATAGACATAATTCCAGATACTTGTCCTATATCTATTTCGCCATATTGAATGGCACTAGCATAGTTGAAGAACTGTTGAGAGATATGTGAGATAAGGGTTTAATTTGACCAAGTGTATCAACTTCTGGTACTCTTTTCTTATATGTGAAAAAGAAAGTTGGTTCCCTTAGGATGTGTATATATTACCACCAATTGAACAGGGTTACCATCAAGAATAATTATCCTCTTCTAAGGATTGATTATCTTTGTGACCAGCTTCAGGGTGCTTCCTACTTCTCGAAAATAGTTCTCATATTAGGCTAACGTCAGTTGAAAGGTATGGAATGTGATATTTCAAAGAAAACTTTTAGAACCAGATATGGGCATTATGAATTTAGGGCATGTTATTTGGATTGACAAATGCGTCTGTAGCATTCATGGATTTTATGAAAAGAGTATTAAAATCTTATCTAGATATGGTTGTTATGGTTTTCATTGATTACATAATAATCTATTCAAGTAATGAAGAAGATCATTTTGCTAGTCACCTCAGGATAGTCCTTCAGACTTCAAAGGATAAGGAGTTATATGTCAAGTTCTCCAAGTGTGACTTTTTTCTTCAGTCTGTGGAATTCCTGGGCCACATAGTTTTCGGTGATGGAATTAGAGTGGATACCCAAAAGATAGAAGTTTTTCAGAGTTGGCGTAGACCCATGTCTCTAACTAATATTAGGAATTTCTTGGGTTTGGCTGGCTAATATAGAAGGTTTGTTGAGGGGTTTTCGTCTATCTCATCTCCTTTAACCAAACATACTCAAAAGACAGTTAAGTTTCATTAGTCTAAAGCTTGCGAGAAAAGATTTAAGGATTTGAAAAAGATGTGGACTAGTGCCCCAGATTTTACACCAGAAGATTCTCAATGTTTGTGGTGTCTTATGATGCATTTAGGGTTGGTTTGGGTCGTGTGTTGATGCAGAATGCCAAAGATATAGCTTATGCCTCCATATATTTGAAAGTTCATGAAAAGAATTAACCAACTCATGACTAAGAATTGGTTGCGGTAGTTTTTGTTTTAATGATATGGTGTCACTACTTTTATGATGTTCATGTTGATATATTTACTGATCACAAGAGCCTACACTATGTGTTCACCTAGAAAGAGATTAACCTCAGAGAGGTGGTTAGAATTATTCAAGGATTATGCCATGAGTATTCTTTACTACTCAGGTAAGTCTTATGTGGTTGCTCATACATTAAGCAGGTTATCAATCTGGAGTACCGCCCTTTTCGAGGAAGAAAAGAGAGAGTTAACCAAAGATGTGCACATAATTGCACAGTTGGGAGTCATACTTATTATTTTTACAGAAGGAGGAATAGTGGTGATTTATGGGGTTGAATCGTCACTCTTGTCAGAGGTGAAAGAAAAATAAGACGAAGACCCTAGTTTGCTTGATTTGAAGGCAAATGTTCATAAGCAAAGAGTATTAGATTTTGAACAATGTTGAAGTACTAGGGTAGGTTGTGTGTACCAATGGTGGATCGTCTCCAAGAGAGGATCATGGAGGAAGTTCATAGCTACAGATATTCCAACCATCCAAGTTCCACAAAGATGTACCGCGATTTGAGAGAGATATATTGGTGGAATGGTATGAAGAAGGGTATTACTTAATTAGTTGTCAAGTATCCAAATTGCCAGCAACTTAAAGTTGAACACCAACGTCATGGTGGTTTGGTGCAGAATATCAAAATTCCATAATGGAATTTGGAGATATTTAACATTGATTTCATCATAGGCTTGCCAAGGTCTCATAGCCAACATAATTCCATTTGGGTGACTGTTGACAATGACAAAATCATCCCATTTTCTACCAGTAAAGACTACCTATTTAGTAGAATATTATGCAAAGTTGTACATTCAAATGGTTTTAAGACTACATAGAGTTCAATTCTCCATAATTTCATATAGAGGTGTACAATTTTCTACAAAGTTCTGGAAATTTTTCTAGAGAGGTTTGGGTTCCAAGGTATACTTAATTAATGATTTTAATCCTCCGACGGATGGGCAAGTAGAGCTCAAAATTCAAAACCTAAAATATATATTGATGGATTATGTGATTGATCTCAAAGGCATTAGGGATGATCATCAGCCTCTAATCGAGTTCGCTTACAAACAAAAATTAACATTCTAGCATCCAGATGGCTCCATACGAAGCCTTTTATGGGAGGAGCTGCAGATCTCCTATTGGATGGTCCGAAGCTTGTGAAGCATGGTTGTTAGGACCAGATCTAGTTCACTAAGCCATGGATAAGGTTAAGGTAATTCAAGAGAGATTGAAAATAGCACAATGTCTCCAGAAATCCTACACTGATGTTAGCAGAAGGGCGTTATAGTTTGAAGTAAATGATTGGGCATATTTGAAGGTTTCACCCATGAAGGATGTTATGAGGTTTTGTAAGAAGGGGAAACATAGTCCCTGGTATATTTTGCTTAATCACATAGTAAAAAGGATTGGCAACATAATTTATGAGTTAGAGCTACTACAAGGTCGCAAGTTGAGAACAAAGGAGGTTGTAACAACTGAGAATATTGGGATTAAGGATAAGTTATCTTATTTATAGATTTCGGTTCAAAATTTAGATCAACAAGGTCGAAAGTTAAGAACAAAGGAGGTCGCATCAGTCAAAGTTCTATGAAGGAACCAATTTGTAGAGAAAGCTACTTGGGAAGCTGAAGAGGATATGAAGAAAACATATCCACATCTCTTTGAGTTCAGAGAAGATGAATATTAAGGTACTAATTCTCTTCTTAGTCATATATAAGTTATGAGTAAGGATGTTGTTACTTGCTTTTGTTTGATGCAATGTTAAACATTATGTTGCTACCCTTAGCTTAGTGAAAGAAATCTCATTCTAGGACGAATGTTCCAAAGGGGGATATATTGTAACACCTCGAAACTTGAAGTATCTAAGAATAAGCTGACAAACTAAACATAATAATTTTTTGCAAGAAAAAGAAAAATGTGGAATATTTGGCTAAGTTAAGCATATGAGCTTTTGTCATTTGCAAATGACCATAACTTCTGGCTTAGGCCGAGATATAGGTAGTTCTCGATATGGTTTGAAGGCCCTTGTGAAGATTTTTACAACGGCGCTTAGTCTGCATGATTTCAATATCGTATGAGTTAGTTATACCTTGTGGAAGTTGGGTTGTGGTATTAGGGAAAACCAAATCTGGAATTAAAGAAAGGAAAACTATTATTTTCACCGATTAATTTCAAGTTTTATTAGCAGTTTATTGGGGTAAAAAACAAGTCTTAATTTAGTTTTTTAAAATCAGAACTATGCTTAGGGCTTGGTGAAGAGAGGAAAGAAGAAGAAGGTAGAGAGAATACAAGAACTTAACCAATAACGTCAAGCTTAAGTTGTTTTAGCATTATATAGGTAAGTGTATCTTTTTAGTCTTTTCCAAGCTTAAGTTGTTGTTAGTGGTGAGCCTCTTTTCATCATCTAGTTCCTCGTTGATCCAGTTGAGTACTCAGAGTTAGTGGTGAGCCTCCTTGAATCCCCGAGGACACTTTTATTCTCTTTTAGTCACTCTTTTATACGATATTGCGGGATCCATACCAACATCCATCTTAGCATTATATAGGCTTCGTAGACAGTCAGAAAATTAGTTTGGAGTCTCTCATCTTTGTAGCGCAGATATTTTGATATGAGACTTAAGTGTCATTATGGAGAATGTATTATTCTTGCAATAATTAAGTGAAACTATTTTATTGAGTTAAATCTTCCACCGAGTGATGTAAGATAAGACAAGGGTCCGCTCCAGGACAGCTATGGTTCCCAGGGTGTAGGCTCGGGGCATGACAGGTACAGTGGGAATTTTTTTCTTGTGATTTTCAGAACTCTTCATTCCTTGGAGCGTGAGGGAAAAGAGTTTATTAATGATTGAGTCCTTGGCACAGAGAAGATTGTTTGTTGTAGAATATGAAGCCCATTTCTGTGCGATATTCAAGCATGCGATGGCTATATTCCAAATGAGTCGAAGAGAGTGTGCATGTTTGTCATATGGTTGACTTTCTCCATTAGGTCATATGTGATTATAACTGCTAGATGGGGGAGATTTCTTTCGTTCCCTTATGACTACCCCCAAGGAGGCGAAGAGCTTATCGAGAAGTTTAGGGATGTCAAAATTGCCCACACTATTGATCCCTTTCCTGAGCTCAAAAAAAATCTCATGGTCGAGTAGCATTTCTTTTAATTTTTTTGAGTGATGATTGAATCTTTTGCACAGAGAGCAGCAGATAGTTTGCGAAATTCGAATCGAAGTCCACTAAGAATTTTAACTATTAGTTCTAGGTTAGATACCGGTACTCCAATAGTTGCAAGTTCATCACACATTAATCTAACTTGATGGAGATAAACAATAACTCAACGAGTATTCTTGGTAAAAAAGGCCAGCTGCTCATGCAAAGTAAAGATTCTTCTTTGAGACTTTTATACATATACAATATGTATAGCGTCCTGAGAACCTTTAGGTGTGGCAGCAATGACTACGGTGGCAGCAGGAGTTGGTTGAACATAGGCCAATATATCCTTTTGGATTAACTAATCTTAATGAAACCAAACAAGAAAGGCATGATTGTCAATTTATTTCTTTTTTTGAGATAGCATGCAGGAAGGGGATGGAATACATCCATCGATATGACCACGAGGATTGTAACTGTAACAAATCGCAAAATAATAAGTTGAACTAGATTCTAACGTATGAACCTTAAAAGTTTATGTATAAATTAGAGAAAGGTCCAAAAGTTTGGCGAAGTATAAATTCAAGGGAGGATTCAAGGCTAGTGAACAACTTCAACGGCCTTAAATGCTTCCTTAAACATTTCCTATGTTTTTTTGGGGGAAAATGCATAAGTACCCCCCTCCCCAATATATGCCTGAAATCTCAAAGACACACTTATGCTATACAAAGTTCCTATTACCCACCTGAACTTATTTTATAAATAATTTTCTTCCCCTTTTTGGCATACGTTGCACTAGCTTGAATAGAAATGCCAACACGCGCTAGGCCCAGAAACAGTGCCATGTAGGGCAAAAAGGGGTAGAAAATTATTCATAAAATAAGTTCAGATGTTAATAGGACCATAGTATAGTTTAATTGTGTCTCTGAGATTTCAGTCATAGGTTGGGGGAAGGGAAGTACTTGTGCATTTACCCAATTTTTTGGCTAAGTCTATAAGGGAGTTTTCGTAAATTTATTTTTAAGTTGAATTAGAAAGTGGGTGTATTTTATATTATTTCTAAATAACTATATTAAGGGATTTCATATTAAAAATTCCCAAGATAAATCTCTTTCACAAAGACCCACTTCAAATAAAAAAGTTCATCTTCCTTCAATATTTCTCTCTCTAAAAACAAGGAAGAACAAGAAGCCATGGAAGCTTGGGTTTGAGGATTTCTAAAGAAATTTCTTCATAAATATTTTTCATGGTTTCTTAATATAGGTATGGTGATCCTTCATCCTTGATAAGTCTTTCTTGTCACGATTGCAGGCCTTCGGAGCCGGTGATCTGTTCGGCCTAAGATCCTCTCTCTTACTTGACGATAAGGAGTCCAATCGAAAAGAATTTCAAAGTCTTTCCAAGATCAAAATGCTATTTCTAATATCAGCATTGGTTCACTCATGAAAAATTTTCAAAGCATTTAATTGATGATTATAAGTTTATTTTACATTGAATTCCTTCAAGAACCCATGATCCTCCCTAAACTCTTTTATTTTGGAAATTTGTAGGAAATTGATTAGTTATGAAAGTATAATGAATAGTAATTTTTTACATGAAGTTAGTTCATGAAGTTATGGAATTAGTTACATCTTATAATGGTGAACTATTGATGTATTAGTGAGATGAGGATCATGACCTAAAAAGGGAAGTTAAGAATGAGCTTATGTTGAATTGCTTATGTAGATGATGGAGGATGTCAATTCTCTTACCTCTTGTAGTATCTTGAATCTATGGGTTGAGATTGATCCTTAATGATACAGAATTGAGATCGATTGATGTGTGATCAATTTATGGTTGAGATGCTTAATTATTGAGTATGAATGGATTAATCCACTTTTGGTGGAGATGCTTACATTATTGTATATGTTGAATTGTATGTAGTGCTATTGTGGAGGGGATATACCCACATGAATTGCCATATGATTATATCAGTATACACATGCAATGAATGAATAAACTAATTAAAATACGATTATGTACATGTCTAGTATAAAGAATGTGGATGTGTTGAGTTGCATGGTCTATAAATCCTTGAAAACAATTTATGAAGATTATGCATGATTATGATAGTACGTACAGACTTATGAACACTTTGATAGGGAAGTGTCTATGATGATAATTTTTTTGTTCTTTTAGCATAGTATGGACAATTAAACACACACTCCATGCATAAATATGATTATGGTGTATCTATTGTTTCGATCGATAGTATAGTTCTCATATGCACCTTTACACATTATGAAATAATAAATATACATGTCTATGATGATACTATTGTGTTAATTGAAAGATTGTTCTAGTTGAAAAAAAATGAATGTATGTAAAATGATTTCTCACATGTTCAATAGGATTCTACAGGCGAAAGGTAGTTCTCACCTAATCGAATCAATGAGCTATGATATGAATTGTATTGAACGAAAGCTATAGTATACCTTCACATATGTATGTAAAATTTCAATACTATTAATGTATAAGTTTGGGAATAATTCTTAGCACCAAGCGGATATGGCAAATAAGGTAGAGATTCTCCCGCTAGTTTAGGCCGGGTTCTACAAATGCTCTCATGAGATAGAAACCCTCCCGCTTGTTAGGCATGTTTCTAAAAGCAGTCTCCCTATCACATAACTATTTTCCCTCTTAGGTATTATCTTGGGGGTCCACACTAAATCTAAATATGTTAATTCTACCATAGGCAACTAGGACTCCTTTTTCGGTGTGGGGTCATATGACACCGGATTTCATGTAGCTCACATGTTCTATGTCGGTTAAGTATATATTCCCTCTAATGAACAAGAATATGAATTATGAATCCAAAAATGAGTTATATGTGCAATGGTTCCTTAAAGGGTTTACTTAGTATGATAGTAGTGGTATGTCATGCATACATGGCACAAATGGACTTTGAGAGTAGTCATGGTTTGTTCCTCTTATGTTTATGTACTATTAATATGCATTATGTTTATTTATTATGAATATGCATTATGTTACGTACTATGAGTATATATTATATTTATGCACTATGAATATGCACAATGGTATGTGCTATTAATAGGAATTATGTCTATGTGCTATGAATATGAATATGTTTATGAATTATGAATATGAACATGATGATAAATTTTACTTTACTATCTATATGAACTATCGGTGAGACTAATGTATGATTGGCATTAGAATTGTAGTCCAGAGATGGTACTTACAGTAGATAGGGTTATGAGACCTTATATACACATGGAACAAGTGCGATCTAGGATTACATATGTGGTTATGATATTATGTCATATGAGTATACTATTAAGGATGTTGACTTAATTTCTAATGGATGATTATACTCTTAATTAAATAATATATACTGTTCACTTATGTAATTTATTTAATAGTGTATGTCTTGGTTGGGTTGTATTACAAGTTAGTTCCTTGTCTACACTAATGATTATCAACGTTCCTAGTCTGGGTGACTTTAAGGAATACTTAGAGTGAGTAGTAAGATGGGATGCTAATCATACATTACACAAGTATGATTTAGAGTTTTTCTTAGGGGATTGTCTTAATGTGTTTATGTGAAGAATATAACGTTTATTATTCTTATGAATATGCATTATCCAAAGCATGTATGTTGAATATGTCCTAATGTTAAGATATGATTAGTATGTTATTTGTTTTGGATATTATGCTTAATATGCTCTTAATTATGAAGTTTTACCAAAATGACATATGCATGACTTTCAAACAAATGTCCCTTTCTAAGCATGTTTTTGCATGGTTATCATACTTAGTACTTAATTATGCTAAACCATATTTCTTCTACTTTTTACTAAAAGTGTAGGTTTTGGCAAGAGATTAAGCTCTCTAGATTCAAGGGCTTGGGAAGAGCTCTCCAAGACCTAGTGTATGTCCTCATGATGCGGGTACAAGTATTTAGAAGTTTCTTTTATTTAATTTGTAATAGGTTATGTCTAGTTTTGTTTAAGTCTTTTGATTATGAAGGGTCGTGAACCTATCATTAGGTTCTATGTCTTGGTAAGACGGCCATGTGAGATGTAGGCTTCCGCTATGATTTTTAATGTTGTGTTCTTGAAGTGAAGGGTCTTTAAATGAAAAATTTTAACTCCTTTTAATTTTTTCTTATGATCAAATGTATGAATGCTCTGACGCTTGTGTATGACTTCTTTGAGTTCGAGTACACCCTGTTACGACTAGGGGGTGTAATCGTGTTCTGAAAAACATGGTATCAGAGCATAAGGTTTTGGTAATTGTTTTTAAGGTTAATGTATCATATGTCATCTCTAGTAGATTCTTGTTCATCGATGTGAGTCGCGACACTTATATGAGCGAGAGACTATAGGATGTTAGGAAGATTCACTTTCTTCGTTAGTCTTGTGTTGTTCCATGAGCTTAACTCCCTAAGATCTCTATCTTATTCATTGTCCGATGGTCTTCTAGATATGACTACTTGAAGGCATAATGCTTGAAGGATAGAGGGAGAAAAAAGGTATGTGGAGATGTTTTTGTGGTAATGTGGCTAGATTGGCAAGAGTCGTTATGGTAGAAGGAAATCTTTTGGTTTGGATGAGTTTTTTTATGATTATATGTTATCTTGGTAGAAGGTCATGATGGAGTTATAAGGTTTGTTGAAAAGATTTGAGGAATAGTGATGTTAAGTAAAGCCTAGAGATGTTGTGTGAGTATACTCCTTTAAAGGAGAGTATAAGTATGAATTACCTTTGGATAGTATTATCTTGAGTTATGAGTATAAAGGTTTAAGTGATGACTTCTTTCTACCTTATAATTAAAGGAAATGATGTTGTAAAGAGTTTGTATAGGCTTACCCCTAAGTGTGGGATAATGTGCTTAGATGGTATCATTAAATGTCTTCAATTTTATGAATTAGGCTTGCTTGATAATCTCACCTTAATAGGTGTATTCAGTTTGATGAGTTTAGTCCTGATTTGATAGGAATGTCAGACGTTGAGTGCTATTGGTAAGGCTGCTTGTGAGCAGAGTGCTTAGGTTAGAACCTCTCTAATTTTGTAGTACCAATTTGGATCTTAGAGCGCCAAGTCAAGAAATAGAAGAATAAAAGAAGTGCTTCCATGAGAATGTAGAGGAGTGGTATTTAGTAAAGCGTTTTAATTAAAGGTGCTTAATTATGAGGACAAGGGACAATGAGATGTCCCAATATCATTATGTTCCCTTCTATTCCTCCTCTAACACAAAGATGACAATTTAAGCTTTACTTATTTTATGATATGGAGTCTTGTACGATATATGTGTCGTAGGGTTCATTTGTCCCATAGAGTTACTCTTGTTAAATTTTGTAGGGTTTGAAAGTATGATAATTAGAACTCTATTATTGTAGGTTATAATGAGTCTTGATACTGCTTTCAATTTGTTGAAAGGAGTAGTATTTGAGGTTTTAGTAAAGGAGTTTACTCCCAAGGGGGATATCATGTTCTTAGATATCAAAATGTATTTAAGAAAATTCTGCTATCCTCATCCCTTTGTTCTATTCATATTCATGCTTGAGACCAATAGTTTTCTTTTTTACATGTTCCATCCCTACGAATCATGAGTAATTTAGAGATTTCCATGATATCCTTATAATATTCATGTTTTGAAAGATTATTATTTTTTTAAAGTGATTTTTTCATGATTCACATATTGCTCGTTTTGATATATAACTAGTAAAAGTTAACTTTGTGTTTCTTGAGTTGAAATGTTGAGGATGCTTATATGGTATTTTTTGAAGAGTTGAATAATTTGATTTATGATGACAAGATGTGCATGATGTGAGTTGAAGAAAATAGTTTCTCCAATGAAATATTAAACGAGAAATGTTGATATTTTGATGCATAATGAGTTTGTTGGTGTAGTTCTTACATTTTTGCGTTGGATTGAGCTTATTGACGTGGAATTGATGTTTCCTCCTAGTTTTTGTAAATTTGTTGTAATGTTGCATGCATGATAGGCTGCTAGTCTTGAGTCGTTCCCTTAATCTGTTTAAAGTGTCATTTGAGGACGAATGTTTTTAAGTGGGGGATACTGTAACGACTCACAAAATAATAGGTTAAACTAGAGCCTAAAGTATGAATCTTATAAGATTATGTATAAATTAGAGATATAAAAAGGTTCAACAACTTGTCTAATTATAAGATTAATGGAGGGTTCAATTCTAGTGAACCACTTCAACGACCTTAAATGCTTCCATACACATTTCCTTAGATTTTTTGGCTAAGTGCATCTATGGAAAAGCGTATTGGTAAATAATATTTTTAAGTTAAATTAGAAAGTGGGTATATTTTATATTTTATCTAAATAACTATATAAGGGATTTAATATTAAAATATCCCCAAAGTAAATCACTTTCACAAAGACCCACTTCAAATGAAAAAGTTCATCTTCCTTCTGTATTTCTCTCTCTAAACTCAAGGAAGAAGAAGAAGCAATGGAAGCTTGGGTTTGAGGATTTCAAAAGGGTTTCTTCAATAATTTTCTTCAAGGTTTCTTAATATTGGTATCTTTATCCTTCATCCTTGATCAATATTTCTTTCAAGGAGTCCAATAAAAAAGAATTTCAAAGTCTTTGAAAGATCAAAACCCAATTTTCTAATCTAAACTTGGATTCAATACTATAACGATTTCAAAGCATTTAATAGTGATGAATAAAGGTTTTTATTGATGATTATAAGTTGATTTTACCTTGAATTCCTTAAAGAACCCATGATGATCTCTAAACACTTTTATTTTGGAAATTGGTTAATTATGAAAGTATAATTAATAGTAATTTTTTATATGAAGTTAGTTTATGAACTCATGGCATAAGTTATATCATATAGTGGTGAATTATTGATGTATTGGTGAAATGAGGATCATGACCTAAAATTAGCAGTTATAAATGAGTTTATGTTGAATATCTTATGTGAATGATGGACGATTTTAATTGTCTCACCTCTTTTAGTATTATGAGTCTATGGGTTTAGATTAATCCTTAATAATATAGAATTGTGATAGATTGATGTGTGATCCCCTTATGGTTGAGGTATTTGGTTATTTACTATGAACGGATTAATCCACTTATGGTGGAGATGCTTACATCATGGTATATGTTGAATTGTATATAGTGCTATTCTTGAAGGATTATACCTACATGACTTGCCATATGATTATATGAGTATACACATGCTATGAATGAATGAACTAATTGAATTACGATTATGTACATGTCTAGTATAATGAATGTGGATGTGTTATATTGATGACATATATATCCTTGAATGTAATATATGAAGATTAATCATGATTTTGATAGTATGCACATGTTTATGAACACTTTGACAAGGAAGTTTCTATGATGATTATGTTGTTGTTTTGTCATAATACGGACAATTAAACGCACACTCCATGCATAAATATTAGTATGGTTTATCTATGGTGTCGATTAAAAGTATAGTTCTCATATAAACCTTTAAACATTATGAAATATGAAATTTACATATCTATGATGATCCCATTCATGTAACATGTTGATTGAAAGATAGTTCTCATGAAAATACTATGAATGTGTGCAAAGGATTTCTCACATGCATATTTGGATCGTAAAGGTGAAAGGTAGTTCTCACCTTATTGAATCAATGAGCTATGTTATGAATTATATGAATTAAGGTTAAAGTATTCCTTCACACATAAAGATACAATCTAAATACTATTAATGTACATAGAAAATGAGGTATACACTCTCCCGCTAGTTTAGGTTGGGTCTTCTACATATGCTCTCATTAGATGGAAACTCTCCTGCTAGTTAGGCCGGGTTTCTAGAAGCAATCTCCCTATCACATAACTATGTTCCCGCATAGGTAGTAGCTAGAGGATCCATACTAAAGCTAAATATGTAGTTCTACTTTAGGCAAGTTGGACGCCTTGTTTCAGTATGGGGTCATATGACACTAAATTCCATGTAGCTCACATGGTCTATGTCGGTTAACGCTATATTCCCTCAAATGAACAAGAATATGAATTATGAATACGAAAGTGAGTTATATGCTTTGGTTCCTCAAGGGACTAACTTAGTATGAGTAGTAGTATGGGATGTCATTCATACATAGCATAAATGGACTTTGAGATTAGTCATGGTGAGTTTCTCTTATATTTATATGCTATGAATATGCATTAGATTTATGTACTATGAATATGCATTATGTTATGTATTATGAATACATATTATGTTTATGCACTATGAATATGCATTATGTTATGTGCTATGAATATGGAGTATGTCTATGTGCCATGAATATGAAATATGTTTATGAAATATTAATATGAACATAGTAATGAATATCTCTTTACTATGTCTATAAACTATGGGTGAGACTAATGTATGATTGGTATTAGCATGGTAGTCCAAATATAGTACATACTATAGGTAGGGTAATGGGACCTTATCTACACATGGAACAAGTGTAATCTAGGATTACATATGTGGTTAAGCTATATGTTTTATGAGTATGGTTATTTTATTATGTCATATGATTATGATATTAAGGATGTTAACTTAATGTCTAATGAATGATGGTACTTTTAATTAACTAAATATAGAATGTTGACTTATGTAATTTACTTAAAAATGAATGTATTGCTTGGGTTGTATTAGGATTGACTTCCTTGTCTAGACTTAATGATTATAAACTTTCCTAGTCTAGGGTGAGTTTGAGGAATACTTAGTGTGACTAGTATTATGGGATGCTATTCATACATTGCACAAGTGTGATTTAGAGTTTTCCATAGGGGATGGTCTTAATGTTTTTATGTGAAGAATTTAATGTTTACTATACTTATGAATATGTATTAACCGAAGGTTGTATGTTGAATATTTCATAATGTTAAGATATGATTAGTATGTTGATTTGTTTTGGAGATTATGCCTAATAAGCTCTCAATGATGAAGTTTTACCAAAATGGCATATGCATGACTTTTAGACGAAATTCCCTTTCTCAGCATGTTTTTTCATGGTCATCATACTTATTACTTAATTGTTGTAACCCATATCTCTTCAGTTTTTTAATACAGTGTAGGTTTCGGCAAGAGATAGAGTTCTCTAGATTCAAGGCATTGGGAAGAGTTCTCCAAGACCAAGTGTATATCCTTATGATTTGGGGAAAAGTATTTAGAATTTCTTTTATTTCATTTATAATAGGTTTTGTCTTGTTTTGTTTAACTCTTTTCATTGTGAAGGGCCGTGACCCAATATCTATGTTCCATGTCTTGGTTAGATGGACATGTGAGATGTAGGCTTCCTCTATTATTTTAATGTCGTGTTCTTGAAGTGAAGTGTTTTTAAATGAAAAGTTTTAATTTAGTTTCATTTTTCCTTAGGAATGAATGTTATGAATTCTATGAGGCTTGTATAAGACCTCTTCGAGGTCGAGTATACCATATTACGACTAGGGGTGTATTCGATTCGTGACAAACATGGTATCAGAGCATAAGGTTTTGGGAATGGTTAGAGGTTATGTCTCATAAGCCACGTCAAGTAGAGTCTTGTTCATCATTGTGAGTCGTGACACATCTATAAGCGAGAGGCTATAGGACGTTAGGAAAATTCACTTTCTTCATTACTCTTGTGTCGTGCCATAGAGCTTAACTCCCAAAGATCTCTCTCTTATTCCTTGTCCGACGGTCTTCTAGATGTGACTACTTGAAGGGCTAATGCTTTAATGATCGAGCGAGAAAAAGGTAAATTGAGATGTTTTTATGGTAATATGGCTAGCTAGGCAAGATTTTTTATGGTATAGTGAAATCTTTTTGTTTGGATGAGTTGTTTTATGATTATGTGTTATATTGGTAGAAGGTCATGATGGAGTTTTAAGGTTTGGTAAAAAGATTTGAGGAATAGTGATGTTAAGCGATGCGTAGAGATGTTCTATGAGTTGACTCCTTTAAAGGAAAGTATAAGTATAGATTACCTTTGGATAGAATTATCTTGAGTGATGAGTATAAAGGCTTAAGTGATTACTTCTTTCTACCTTATATTTAAAGGAAATGATGTTGTAACGAGTGTGTGTAGGCTTACCCCTAAGTGGGGGATAATGTGCTTAGATGGTATCATGAAATGTCTTCAATTTTATGAATTAGGCTTGCTTGATAATCTCACCTTAATAGGTGTATTGAGTTTGATGAGTTTAGTCCTGATTTCGTTGGAATGTCAGATGTTGAGTGCTATTGGTAAGGCTGCTTGTGAGCAAGAGTGCTTATGTTAGAACCTCTCTAATTTTGTTGTACCAATTTTGATGTTAGATCGCCAAGTCAAGAAATAGAAGAATAAAAAAAGTGCTTCCATGAGAATGTAGAGGAGTGGTATTTAGTAAAGCGTTTTAGTTAAAGGTGCTTAATTAGGAGGATAACGGACAATGAGATGTCCCAATATCATGATGTTCCCTTCTATTCCTCCTCTAACACAAAGATGACAATTTCACCTTTACTTATTTTAAAATATGGAGTCTGGTATGATATATGTGTCGTAGGGTTCCTTTGTCCCTTAGAGTTACTCTTGTTAAATTTGGTAGGGTTTGAAAGTATGATCATTAGAACTCTATTGTTTTAGGTTATAATGAGTCTTGCTACTCATTTCGATTTGTTGAAAGGAGTAGTATTTGAGGTTTTAGTAAAGGAGTTTACTCATAAGGGGGAGATCATGTGCTTAGATAGCAAAATGTATTTAAGAAAATTCTGCTATCCTCATCCCTTTGTTCTATTTATATTCATGCTTGAGACCAAGACTTTTCTTTTTTACATGTTCCATCTCAAGGAATCATGAGTAATTTAGAGATTTCCATGATATCCTTATAATATTCATGTTTTGAAAGATTATTCTTTTTTTAAAGTGATTTTTTCATGATTTACATATTGCTCGTGTTAATATATAACTAATATAAGTTAACTATGTGTTTCATGAGTTGAAATGTTGAGGATGCTTATATGGTATTTTCTGAAGAGTTGTATTATTTTATTTATGATGAGAAGATGTGCATGATGTGAGTTGAAGAAAATAGTTTATCCAAAGAAATATGAAACCAGAAATGTTGATATTTTGATGCATAATGAGTTTGTTGGTGTAGTTCTTACATTTTTGTGTTGGATTGGGCTTATTGATGTGGAATTGATGTTTCCTCCTAGTTTTTGTGAATTTGTTGTAATGTTGCATGCATGATAGGCTGCTAGTCTTGAGTCGTTTTCTTAATCTGTTTAAAGTGTCATTTGAGGACGAATGTTTTTAAGTGGGAGATACTGTAACGACTCGCAAAATAATAGGTTAAACTAGATCCTAACGTATGATTCTTATAAGATTATGTATAAATTAGAGATATAAAAAGGTCCAACAATTTGTCTAAGTATAAGATTAATTGAGGGTTCAATTCTAGTGAACCACTTCAACGACCTTAAATGCTTCCAGACACATTTCCTTAGATTTTTTGGCTAATTGCATATTTGGAAAAGCGTATTGGTAAATAATATTTTTAAGTTAAATTAGAAAGTGGGTATATTTTATATTTTTTCTAAATAACTATATAAGGGATTTAATATTAAAATATCCCCAAAGTAAATCACTTTCACAAAGACCCACTTCAAATCAAAAAGTTCATCTTCCTTCTGTATTTCTCTCTCTAAACTCAAGGAAGAAGAAGAAGCAATGGAAGCTTGGGTTTGAGCATTTCAAAAGGGTTTCTTCATTAATTTTCTTCAAGGTTTCTTAATATTGGTATTTTTATCCTTCATCCTTAATCAATATTTCTTTCAAGGAGTCCAATAAAAAATAATTTCAAAGTCTTTGAAAGATCAAAACCCAATTTTCTAATCTAAGCTTGGGTTCAATACTAAAACGATTTCAAAGCATTTAATATTGATGAATAAAGGTTTTTATTGATAATTATAAGTTGATTTTACCTTGAATTCCTTAAAGAACCCATGATGATCTCTAAATACTTTTATTTTGGAAATCGGATAATTATGAAAGTATAATTAATAGTAATTTTTTATATGGAGTTAGTTTATGAACTCATGGCATTACTTATATCATATAGTGGTGAATTATTGATGTATTGGTGAAATGAGGATAATTACCTAAAAATGGAAGTTATGAATGAGTTTATGTTGAATATCATATGTGAATGATGGAGGATTTTAATTGTCTCACCTGTTGTAGTATCATGAATCTATGGGTTGAGATTAATCCTTAATGATATAGAATTGTGATATATTGATGTGTGATCCCCTAATGGTGGAGGTATTTGGTTATTTACTATGAAGGGATTAATCCACTTATGGTGGAGATGCTTACGTCATGGTTTATGTTGAATTGTATATATTGCTATTCTGGAAGGGTTATACCCACATAACTTGCCATATGATTATATGAGTATGCACATGCAATGAATGAATGAA
This sequence comes from Solanum pennellii, assembly GCF_001406875.1. NCBI lineage: Eukaryota > Viridiplantae > Streptophyta > Magnoliopsida > Solanales > Solanaceae > Solanum > Solanum pennellii. The sequence goes on along the minus strand of NC_028639.1, from coordinate 40,327,224 downwards.
CTAATTGAATTACGAATATGTACATGTCTAGTATAATGAATGTGGATGTGTTGAATTGGATGACCTATATATCCTTGAATGTAATATATGAAGATTATTCATGATTATGATAGTATGCACATGTTTATGAACACTTTGACAAGGAAGTGTCTATAATGAATATGTTGTTGTTTTGTTATAATACGGACAATTAAACGCACACTCCATGCATAAATATTATTATGGTTTATCTGTGGTGTCGATTGAAAGTATAGTTCTCATATGAACCTTTAAACATTATGGAATATGAAATTTACATATCTATGATGATCCCATTCGTGTTGATTGAAAGATAGTTCTCATGAAAACACTATGAATGTGTGCAAAGGATTTCTCACATGCATATTTGGATCCTAAAGGTGAAAGGTAGTTCTCACCTTATTGAATCAATGAGCTATGTTATGAATTATATTGAATTAAGGCTAAAGTATTCCTTCACTCATGTAGATACAATCTAAGTACTATTAATGTATATATAAAATGAGGTATAGACTCTCCCGCTAGTTTAGGTTGGGTCTTCTACATATGCTCTCATTAGATGGAAACTCTCCTGCTAGTTAGGCCAGGTATCTAGAAGCAATCTCCCTATCACATAACTATGTTCCCGCACAGGTAGTAGTTAGTGGATCCATACTAAAGCTAAATATGTAGTTCTACCTTGTTTCAGTATGGGGTAATATGACACTAGATTCCATGTAGCTCACATGGTCTATGTCGGTTAACGCTATATTCCCTCTAATGAACAAGAATATGAATTATGAATACGAAAGTGAGTTATATGCTTTGGTTCCTCAAAGGGCTTAGTTAGTATGAGTAGTAGTACGGAATGCCATTCATACATAGCATAAATGGACTTTGAGATTAGTCATGGTGAGTTCCTCTTATATTTATATGCTATGAATATGCATTAGGTTTATGTACTATGAATATGCATTATGCTATCTTTTTTGAATATATATTATGTTTATGCACTATGAATATGCATTATGTTATATGCTATGAATATGGAGTATGTCTATGTGCCATGAATATGAAGTATGTTTATGAAATATTAATATGAACATAGTAATGAATATCTCTTTACTATGTGTATAAACTATGGGTGAGACTAATGTATGATTAGTATTAGCATGGTAGTCCAAATATGGTACATACTATAGGTAGGGTTATGGGACCTTATCTACACATGGAACAAGTGTAATCAAGGATTACATATGTCGTTAAGCTATATGTCTTATGAGTATGGTTATTCTATTATGTCATATGATAATGATATTAAGGATGTTAACTTAATGTCTAATGAATGATGTTACTTTTAATTAACTAAATATAGAATGTTGATTTATGTAATTTACGTAAAAATGTATGTATTGCTTGGGTTGTATTAGGATTGACTTCCTTGTCTAGACTTAATGATTATGAACTTTCCTAATCTAGGGTGAGTTTGAGGAATACTTAGAGTGTGTAGTATTATGGGATGCTATTAATACATTGCACAAGTGTGATTTAGAGTTTTCCATAGGGGATGGTCTAAATGTGTTTATTTGAAGAATGTAATGTTTACTATTCTTATGAATATGTATTGTTCGAAGGTTGTATGTTGAATATGTACTAATTTTAAGATATGATTAGTATGTTGATATGTTTTGGAGAATATGCCTAATAAGCTCATAATTATGAATTTTTACCAAAATGACTTATGCATGACTTTCAGACGAAATTCCGTTTCTAAGCATGTTTTTGCATGGTCATCATACTTATTACTTAATTGTTGTAACCCATATCTCTTTAGTTTTTTAATACAATTGCAGGTTTTTGCAAGAGATAGAGTTCTCTAGATTCAAGGCCTTCGGAAGAGTTCTCCACGACCAAGTGTATATCCTCATGATTTAGGGAAAAGTATTTAGAATTTTTTTATCGTATTTATAATAGGTTTGTCTTGTTCTGTTTAACTCTTTTCATTGTGAAGGGTCGTGACCCAATATTTATGTTCCATGTCTTGGTTAGATGGACATGTGAGATGTAGGCTTCCTCTATTATTTTAATGTCGTGTTCTTGAAGTGAAGGGTTTTTGAATGAAAAGTTTTAATTCAGTTTCATTTTTCCTTATGATTGAATGTTATGAATTCTATGAGGCTTGTATAAGACCTCTTCAAGGTCGAGTATACCATATAACGACTAGGGGTGTATTCGGTTCGTGACAAATATGGTATCAGAGCATAAGGTTTTGATAATGGTTTGAGTTGATGTCTCATGAGCTACGTCAAGTAGAGTCTTGTTCATCATTGTGATTCGCGACACATCTATAAGCGAGAGGTTATAGGACGTTAGGAAGTTTAACATTCTTCATTACTCTTGTGTCGTGCCATAGAGCATAACTCCCAAAGATCTTTCTCTTATTCCTTGTCCGACGGTCTTCTAGATGTGACTACGTGAAGGGCTAATGCTTTAATGATCGAGGGAGAAAAAAAGTTAAATGGAGATGTTTTTATGGTAATGTGGCTAGCTAGGCAAGAGTTGTTATGGTATAGTGAAATCTTTTTGTTTGGATGAGTTGTTTTATGATTATGGCAGTGTACGCTCTAACTCGTGATCATAGGGAAACAACGGTTCTCTTCCTCTCCGTGTATTTGGCATACATGGAGGATAGTTCTGAAAAGAAATCAAAAACAATAAAACAAAGTAAAATCAAGAAAATATCAACTAAACTATAGTAACAAGTTCAAGTTAATCTAAAAGCTATATTCCCCGGCAACGGCGCCAAAATTTGATACGCTCAAACTTACTTCTCAAATAAGAAGTAAAGCGGTCGTGTCAAGTAAATAACCTAACTAGTGAGGTTGGGATCGTTCCCACGAAGAAAATAGTCTAGACTTAACTTCAACCTGTTATTACTATTGTTCGGTTGATGACTTCCTTAGAAAGTAAAAACATAAAAAGGGGGGTTTCTATTTCTAAATGAGTAAAAATAACTAAAGAAATTGAAAGAGACACTTAACAGTTTTGAAAGTTGGATTTTAATCAATTAATCAAAGTAACTAGGGTTTACGTGTTCCCCACAGGTTCATAACCTGATAATTCTAACTATAAAAATTCGGTCCTAGTATCTTGCATGCAAAGTGATAAGTTATGTATTTCTAAATCCTTGGTCCAGCATCTAGAAAATTTCACTCCGCACCTTGGTCCGGCTACGTGTGTTGCTATACTAACCCTTATCTTTACCTCATATTAAGCATTGCATTCGATATTTGACTCAATTATTACCTTGTACCTATCAATACTAGCCTATTAGATAGTATACACTAAATCT